>NW_027397073.1:48906307-49066283 GCF_003265705.2 Callorhinus ursinus
GAAATACAAAATATGTGTCAATCGGCTTTGTGTTATTGGTAAGGCTACCACTCAACAGTATGCTATTAGTAGTTAAGGTTTTGTTTTGTTTTGTTTTGTTTTAAGTAGTCTTCATGTCCAGCATGGAGCCCAACGTGGAGCCCAACATGGGGTTTGAACTCACAACCCTGAGACCAGAACCTGAGCTGAGATCAAGAGTCATGCTCAGTCGTTGAGCGTCTGCCTTCGGCTCAGGTCACGATCCCAGGCTCTTGGGATCTAGCCCCGCATCGGGCTCCCTGCTCCGCAGTAAGCCTGCTTCTCCCTCTCCCGCTCCCCCTGCTTGTGTTCCCTCTCTCGCTGTCTCTCTCTCTCTCTGTCAAATAAATAAAATCTTTAAAAAAAAAAAAAGAGTCATGCGCTTAACTGACTGAGCCACCTAGGCACCCCTAGTAGTTAAATTTTGGGGAGTCAAAAGTTTTATTTGGATTTTTGACTTCTTGGGGGCTTGGTGCCCCTAAGCCCTGCTCTCCCTTGTTCAAAGGTCAACCTGTATAGGTCTTCAGCTATACGGAGAAAATAAGTACTAAACGGAATGATTTTGTGGGAAAAAAATTGTAAAACTTCCTAAGAAAATAGAAAAAAAAAGACTTGAATAAACAAGAAACGTGTTGGGGGGGAGGGGGATGGGTTATCCTGGTGATGGGTATTGAGGAGGGCACGTTCTGCATGGAGCACTGGGTGTTATGAACAAACAATGAATCATGGAACACTGCACCAAAAACTAATGATGTAATATATGGTGATTAACATAACAATAAAAAAATTAAAAAAAAAACAAGAAACGTGTTTCAGCATAGCAAAAAAATGAATGTTATAAACTGTTTCCAAATTAATTTATAGTTTTAATGAAATCCCAGTTAAAATCCAAGTAGAATTTCTTTAGAAATCAATAAAGGAATTCTAAAAGTTATCTACGAAAAGAACAGTCAAAAATTTTTTTCAAAGAGGGAAGATGTTGTATTATCAGAATTGGAAAAGTGAATTATGTTGCTGTTTAAACAGTTATTGGTGCAAAATTTTTTCAGATCACTAAAACAGAATAGAGAACTAGAAAGAGACCCTAATATACACTAGAATTTAAGAAACCAAAAGCACAGTGAGGAAAGTGATCAAAAGACATGGATATACAGTTTACACATACATTTACAACAATACAAATAGCTCTTACAGAGGCACCTGGGTGGCTCAGTCGTTAAGCGTCTGCCTTCGGCTCAGGTCATGATCCCAGGATCGAGCCCCACATTGGGCTCCCTGCTCTGCGGGAAGCCTGCTTCTCCCTCTCCCACTCCCCCTGCTTGTGTTCCTGCTCTCGCTGTGTCTCTCTCTGTCAAATAAATAAATAAAATCTTAAAAACAAAAAAACAAAAAAAAATAGCTCTTACAATAACAATTTGACCTCTCTCATAAATGGTAACTAAAACTATGACATTTTTTTTTTTAAAGATTTTATTTATTTATTTATTTGAGAGAGAGAGAATGAGAGATAGAGAGCACCAGAGGGAAAAGGGTCAGAGGGAGAAGCCGACTCCCTGCTGAGCAGGGAGCCCGATGTGGCACTCGATCCTGGGACTCCAGGATCATGACCTGAGCCGAAGGCAGTCGCTTAACCAACTGAGCCACCCAGGCGCCCAAACTATGACATATTTTTAATCTATCAGATTGGCCAATATTTTGAAAAGTACGATAATACCACATATTAGCAACAGTGTAAGGAACTAGACATTCTCATACATTGCTGGAAAATGTGTAAATTGGTGGAGATCTTCCAACATTTTGATTCAGAAATTCACTTCTAAGAATTTATCCTTCAAGAACACTGGCACATGTAAAAGAACAAAATAATAAAGGATAAAGTTATTTGAGAAGACCTTGTTTGTAATAGCAAAAGATTGGAAACTATAAACACCATTAGGGGAAAGGTTAGATTAAGATTCCTTCTCTCAATGGAATAAAATGCAGCCCTAAGTTAGAAACACCCTTAGTTACTAATATGTGGTTTATTAGTGGGGAAGATGTTGAAGCAGCCAGTGGGGGTAACTGATGGATTTAAGACCCTGAAGAGGTGGAAGAGAATGTGATCTAGAGCAAAGATGCAGGATTTGGCCAAAGAAAGAAGTGGGGGGCACCCTTTACATTGTAAAGAGAGAGAGAAGAAAGAACCAAATGCAGAGCAAGTAATAGAGTTTATTTTTCTCTCTTCACAAACCTTCTGTACTTCACTGTAGCTAATCCATGGGTCTTCCTTTCCCTTCCTTTTCCGAAATTCCCATTTCTCTAAGAGCTTCCAGACTTCCAAAGCTTTTTGGACTATCCAAGAAGATACAATTAGCAATCATTTTAATTTAATATGCATTTACTGAGTTTCACGTATGTGCAGAATATAGTATTAGGCTGTGATGGACACCAAGAACCATGATAATGATGAAGTCAGACACATATATACACATTAATTTACAAATGGTGAAATCAAAGTAGGTTTTGTTTTGTTAAAGATTTATTTATTTATGAGAAAGAGAGCACATGCGCATGGGGAGCGGGGGAGAGGGAAAGAAGCAGAATCCCCACTGAGAGAGGAGCCCCATAGGGGCTGAATCCCATAAGCCTAACATCATGATCTGAGCGCAAACCGAGAGTCCAGTGCCCAATTGATTGAGCTACCCAGGCGCCCCTCAAGGTAGGTTTTGATAAATGGCGCAAGCCAAGCTACTCATGCTGTTTGACAAAGTCCAAGTATGAGGGACAATCCTGAAAATCAGGAGACTCCACAGCTGGCTCCTGCTACTTCCTCTCATTTTATTTGCAGCAATCTTTATAATCATGGGATTTTTTCTGGGGTTTCATGATAAAATGATTTATAAATTTAGTTATGCCTATGCAAGCAATCATAATGAAACTGATTCCAAAAAGGCCGACGATGGGCCAAGAAGTAAAAATACCCAATGTCCTGCAGTCTGTAAGGGAGCTGTTGGATCCAGGCGCAGTAAAAATTCCTATTGATGAGATTCCTCAGGCACCTCTGAAACATCAGGATTCTAGGAAAGGAAAATCTCATTGTCGTTCCCACAGTACAGGGACCTCCCTATGTTGCATACAAACAGGAGGCCACCTCTGGTATGCCCCCCGAGGCAAGCCCTGGAATAGGATAATTTCCTTACCCCTACTCCTCCCATTCCTTATACTGGAGTTGATAATGAGGACATGAACAAATGGTATAAGATTAAGGGAAAAAGGGTGCGGGCATCATCTGACAGCCTCTGGGAAAGGATTAAGAGGAGTGATCCTCCGTGGTGTCTATGGAGCAAGGACAAGAGACGAAAACATATAGAAATGGAATAAGTACTTTGATAAGATAGGGTGCACACATTGTAAGCTATAAATAAAGTTGCTCCGAGGCTATCGGGAGGAGATGCTTACAACCTGATCCTGTGTCCGTGTCTCCTCACTCGCCGACGCTGTCCTTTCCTTCAAGGACCCTTCCCCTGCTAGAGCAGGATATTGGCAGATAAATATTATAGCAGATATACAAAGTGCTCTGGGGCGCCTGGGTGGCTCAGTCGTTAAGCGTCTGCCTTCGGCTCAGGTCATGATCCCAGGGTCCTGGGATCGAGTCCCACATCGGGCTCCCTGCTCCACGGGAAGCCTGCTTCTCCCTCTCCCCCTCTCCCTGCTTGTGTTCCCTCTCTCGCTGTCTCTCTCTCTGTCAAATAAATAAATAAAATCTTTAAAAAAAAAACACAAAGTGCTCTGGAAATATAAAAGAGAGAAAATATTATTATGATGGGAGCAAGAATTAAAAGGGGCTTCACAGAGAAGGTAATACTTAAATGATATCTTAAAGATAATATTTTCTGAGGGGTACAGATGGAAGCAAAGGGGTTCCAGAAGGAATGTGTAAACTAAGTTACAGAAAAGAGGGAGAAAGCAAATTAAAGACAAATCCATTTAAATCATTTTTCCCTCTCTAACAATTGTATTCTTCCAACTCATAAGTTAATTTATCATCTAACTTGAGTTTTGGAGAGGGGATATTTCAACCTCGACCTCAGGTCTCAGTGACCTCTGGGTGACTTTCTGCAGCTTCTTTGGTACAAAGAAGGAGGGCAATGTAAATGATACTCTAGTTCCTCGGAGTAACAGGGGAGGATGCATACCTTTGGAGAACACTGAGCATCTCTCTGGAGGCAGAAATTCATTTGTTGTAGTTTCTCATTAGTTCCCGTTTGTCCTTCCTCTTATTCTACTACTAAAAATAAAATTAAGAAAAAATTAGCAACCTAAATGGAAAGGTGGATGTGGTTGATACCAGTCATAAAACATACTCAGGGCAAATTTTAAACAGCATTTGAAAATTAATGTGGGGGCGCCTGGGTGTCTCAGTCGGTTAAGCATCTGCCTTGGGCTCAGGTCGTGATCCCAGGGTCCCGGGATTGAGCCCCACATTGGGCTTCTTGCTCAGCAGGGAGCCTGCTTCTCTCTCTCCCTGGTGCTCCCCCTGCTTGTACTCTCCCTCTGTCTGTCAAATAAATAAATAAAATCTTAAAAAAAAGAAAATTAATGTGTATCTTCTGCTTCTAATTCCAAGCCATGTCAGCAGAAAGAAGACAAAACGAGTTCATGGCATTAGTTAATATTATAGGTATGTTTAATGTACCCATAGTTCACTGTTCCATCGCCTATCTGTAATCACGGTTTTCATCAACACTATTCCTAGAGAAAACCAGTCACCAGGAAGTGAGGGCAGGACAAAATGGTTCTCTGATTCATGAACTCACTAATATGATTTTTAGGTTTATTACATTATAAATCATATCTTTTGCCCAAATTGAAGAGTATTTGGAACCCATACATTTGCTTGAACCAAAGGCAAACTACTGAAATAAAGGGAATTAGGTCTTGACTGGAATGTTAGAATATTTTGTAATTATGTATTTCACACCACTTACAAGTCATTAGGGAAGTGGAGTTGGAAAGCCTGACTTTTAGAAAAGTCCGTCCCCAACCCCAAACCTTAAGCTGAAACCATTATGAAGTTGATGTTAAATAATTTATAAGTTCTATTCATATTTAGTTCTATAGACTTTCTACTCCATTTCTTCTTTCCTCATAAGACAAGCTCTTGTAAGAGAATCTGACATAGACAAAAGCAATGCCTATGTCTTGTATACATCCATAACTGGAAATATTTCCTATGTTTTCACCTGACCTGACTCTTCGGGAGTGGGGCAAAGAGCAGTGGGAGGTGAATTATTGTGGTTCGAATGTTCCTGCCTCCATCCCAAAGTCCTCCAAAGGAAGTTCAGAGTAGCTGATCTGCTATCAACTCCAAGAGTAAAAAAAGTTAGAAGCATCTGTTCAGGATTCAAAATTGCTCATTCAAAGGTGAGAGCTGGCTGAACCACCATACTATTCACCAGTAATGTTAGGAAGGCTGGGTATTTTGGAGAAGGGTCATATGATTTCACAGTTCCTAAAAACTCTCCATCATGGCCAAATATGCACCAAAAAGGATCCATCAGTTACTTACTGGACTCAATCTATTAGAATAGCAGATTATTTTTCTCCAAACAGCAATCATAGTGTTGAAAAAAATTCCTAAATTTGGAATGGGAAACCAGATGGAAGATCTGTCCTTTTCACTTATGAGCTGTGAAACTATAGAAAGGTATTTAACCTCTCTGAAGTTTACTTGTCATCTAAAAATGGGCACAATATGCCATCCTACCAGTGAGGATTATGAGCATCAAACTATATCAAGTAGATGAAATTGTTTATTAACCAGCAAGGTGCTATTAAAAATGTAATATATTATTAGTTATTATTACTGTGATTGAAGTATTAATACTCCAAAAATTAATATTCATTATCCTTACTTTCTGAGTGCCAATTTATAAAAGGAATTCATAATAACTTTTATCGACATCTCACTTTATGCCAAATAGTATTCAAAGTGCTTTACTTGTATTTATTTTATTTTATCTTAAGATTTTATTTATTAATTTGACAGAGAGAACACAAGCAGGGGGAGTGGGAGGCAGAAGGAGAACAAAATGAAGTAAGAAAACATTAACCACTGCAAACATATCATTTATGAGGCAACTGGAGAAACTGAACATTGCCCGGATATTTGAGGTTTTTTTTTTACATGAGAATGATACTGTGGTTGTATTTTTAAAACAGCCCTTATCTTTCAGAAATATATACTGAAACATTTGTAGATGAAATACCTCAGATTTGGGCGCCTGGGTGGCTCAGATGGTTAAGCGTCTGCCTTCGGCTCAGGTCATGATCCCAGGGTCCTGGGATCGAGTCCCGCATCGGGCTCCCTGCTCCTTGGGAGCCTGCTTCTCCCTCTGCCTCTCTCTCTCTCTCTCTCTGTCTCTCTCTGTCTCTCATGAATAAATAAATAAAATCTTAAAAAAAAAAGAAATACCTCAGATTTGCTTTTTTTTTTAAAGATTTTATTTATTTGAGAGAGAGAGAGAATGAGAGATAGAAAGCACAAGAGGGAAGAGGGTCAGAGGGAGAAGCAGACTCCCTGCTGAGCAGGAAGCCCGATGTGGGACTCGATCCCGGGACTCCAGGATCATGACCTGAGCCGAAGGCAGCCGCTTAACCAACTGAGCTACCCAGGCGCCCCGAAATACCTCAGATTTGCTTCAAAATAATTTTGGGTTACGGTGGGGGCAAGGGTGGGGAGTTGGGTGACAGCACTGATGAAACAAATTTGTCCAGGAGTTGATAACCGTTGAAGGTGGTAATAACTCTATGGGGGTTCAGTGTACCATTTTATTTTGCTTATGTTTGAAAGGTATAGCCATCATGAAAGTGCCACATAATTCCACTAGTGGGTACCTATTCTAAGGCAAATAGAATTAGTCATCATCTACCAAACCACTTTGAAATCCTCTTGAGAACAATCAGTGCAGCAACACACTGAAAACTATTAAACAAGCAGTTATCAAGCACACTCCTGGTTTTTACAGGTGCCTCACTCCTTAAAGCATGGGGGATGCATTGTCACAACCGACTTGTTCTGCTATAAGCTCATGTGATCTTTGACACATATATGAAGTCTTGCCAAACTCAAGTTAAACCTTTAATAGTACATAGAATGAAGGGGCTCCTGGGTAGCTCAGTCGGTGAAGCATCTGCCTTTGTCTCAGGTCTCGATCCCTGTGTCCTGGGCTCCCTGCTCAGTGGGAGTCTGCTTCTCCCTCTTCCTCTGCCCCTTCCTCCTGCTTATGCATGCTCTCTCTCAAATAAATAAATAAATAAATAAATAAATAAATAAATAAATATCTTTAAAAAATAGTACATAGAAAGAATCATTGTCTTAATGATTCATCTTGTCCCTACAAAGGTAGTGGAACAAACAAGATGGGCAGGAATAATACTATAGCACAGAGGTTAAGTGCTCTTTCTTATTAGAACCCATTAGGGTACCTGGCTGGCTCAGTCAGAACATGTGACTCATGATCTCTGGGTTGTAAGTTGCTAACATTGGCTCAACACATCAAGAATATCAGGTCCTAGGTTTCTTGGACTTTCCCTCACTGATAAAAGATCTCTGCTACATTTCCAGTCCTCTCATCTGTGACTCAGGGAAGAAGGCCAAGAACAAGATGGGCAGGTAAATAAAGCTTTTACGCAAACATATTTCTATTTCCAACAAAATTGGGTTCTGTTGGTAAGAGCAGAGAATGGATATTGGGTGGGTGACTAACAGTGTATGCTACAGAACCCACTTAACCCAAGTTCTCCAAAGTTCTGTATTCTCAATATTCTGGCTCATAGTTAACTTCAATCCATCTTTAAATAAAGCAGGAACCCACATAGATAGATGTATGTATGCATGCATGTCATAAATATGTATCAGGAATTTGTGGCCAAATTTATTTATTAGAATCATATCTCTATCTATAATTCGATGTTTTGGGGTTTCAAGAGTGCCAATTAGCCATCTCTGGGTTTTGACTCAAATTGACTAAAACAGGTGGAGCTAGATTATCTGTTTTATTAGTGGTAAACTAGATCAAAGAACACAATTTGGATCGGAAGATAACCTGGAATGCCTTTCTTCCCTCAACGCACACTTTAGGACAGGTTTTTGGGAATAACTGAATGCACAGAGCACATTTACCCAATTTGTGGATCCAACACAAAACAGAAAGCCACACAGTGTGGAGAACCTCCATGCTTGCTTTTATTTATTTATTTTTTAAATATTTTATTTATTTATTTGAGAGAGAGAATGAGATAGAGAAAGCATGAGAGGGGGTAGGGTCAGAGGGAGAAGCAGACTCCCCGCCGAGCAGGGAGCCCGATGCCGGACTCGATCCCAGGAGCCTGGGATCATGACCTGAGCCAAAGGCAGTCGCTTAACCAACTGAGCCACCCAGGTGCCCCATGCTTGCCTTTTAACAGATGCCCATGGGGAATGTCAGTACAATACAGGATTCCTTGAAAAGTGAGGTACACAAAATGACCAAGACTCTTTGACCCTCAATATTTTATGGGCTCTCTCCTATTTCATGGGCTTACGCAGGAATGTGGAAAGAGAAAGACACGTTGCCCCGATATGAAAGATAATTTTTAGGTTACAGTTTTCATGGATGTTCCCTGAAGGTTGTCATTTTATGAGAATATTTAGTAAAGATTAGGAACCTATTATAAAAGTATGATTAGGAAATTCAAGCTCATTATTTCTTACTGAAATATAATCCACAGTAAATCCAAAATAAATGATCCAGAAAGACCTTGGCCTAAATAAACATGCTTTTCATTGAAGTACAGTATGTTCTTAGCAGAATTTCTGCTTTTTCTAAGTTGGTTGCCAACAAAACATCTAAACACACAGAGATTGCCAATGTTACACACACAAAAAGTGTAAATATACATAGAAGATACACTCTGAAAGGGAAGATTGCAGTTTAGTGGGTGGGAGAAACTAGATCAGAGGTGAAGGTGACTAGTGGTAAGAAGTAGATATGCAAGTGAGAAGAGATGATCAAGATAGAAGATGTAAAGAATTGGTCTCTGTGATGGTTAATTTTATGTGTCAGCTTTTCTGGGTCACAGGGTTCCTAGATATTTGGTTGAACATTATTTCTGGGTGTATCTAGAAAGGTGTTTTGGGATGAGATTAGCAACCGAGTAGAGGAGATTGCTCTGCCCAACTTGGGTAGACATCATCCAAACCATTGAGGGCCTAAATAGAGGGTGGAAGAAGCTAGAATTTGCTTTCTGATTGATTGGGCTGGACATAGGTCTTCTGCCCTCAAACTGGAACTCACACCATCACTCTCCCAGTCCTCAAGCCTTTGGACTTGGGCTCACACCGGTGGTTCTCAGCTCTTTGGACTCAGATTATAACTACACAGCCGGCTTTCTTAAGTTTCTAGCTTGCAGGGGCTGATCATGGGACTTCTCATAATTGTGTGAGCCAGTTCATTATAATAAATCTCTTTTTATATGTAAGTATCTCTTATTGGTTCTGTTTCTTTGGAGAACCTTGATAAGTTTTTTAAAAAAGCTTATTGATGCCTTTATCTATGAGCACATTAAGATTCATTTTAGCCAAAATCCCTCAGAGGATGTACATTATTTCCAGCAAGAAGAAACAAAAACAATTATCAAATGCTTTAATTGTGCACAGTTATGGGGAAATACTAAAAACAAAACAAAACAAAACTTCCAGGCCCTGGCTCACATCTTAAAACCACAGAGTAGAGCCCAGATTCAGATTATGCAGATAGATCAGTCTGACAAGCAGATGTAGAAGTGGCTCTTGTTTAATTGGAAACACCCATATCTTCACTGAAATTTCAAAATCTCCTCCCTGACTTGGAAGGCTCTTACTTGGGAAAAAAAAAAGTAGCTGCTGAATAACCATTAACTGCCCATGGATCGAGACAAAAAGAAAACTGAAGCTCTAGGCTTGGAAATCCTTGTCAGTTGCCTTCCTATAGTTTATTTTGGCTTCTAGAATGAAAATGCTTCCTTGTTGTAGAGAGAAAGGCTCATTTTTTTTTCAGATGAATCAAATTAACCTGAGAAGTTCCCCAGAGTGGAAGGCTCAGGGACGGCTCTCTCTCTCAAATGGCCAGCTCTGTCACTATGAAGACTGTTTATAGTAAACATAGTAAACAGCCAGTAGACAATTATGAGATTATGGCAGTGATTTGGAAGAAGAGCTGACAAAGAGGTTTTGTTTCTGTAAGCATATAGCTTGTTGAAATCCTACTTCAGTCATCAAGCTATTGGATGTCTTCTCACGTTCTCTCCCAGGGACAGGCCTACCTAGTATGGTTGTTCCTTACTGGAGTATTCCTGGGGTAGATGTAGGTAAAAAGCTAATTGATGTTTAATTTTCCTGAGCCTCATTTTATGCAGGTGGAAATGCCGTCTTACAGTGATTTTAATATGATTGTCATGGTCTAAAATGTAGCAATGTGCTTGGAGAGAAAAATTGCCATTCAAAGCCAGCAGGTACAGTGTTTAGTCTCTTTCATTTGGCACAATATGAATATTGTGTTACCTATTGTTATGGCAACACAGGATAAAAATATTATCCAAAGAAAATAATTAAGTGTTGGTGATGCTGTGGAAATTGGAAACTTTATACATTTTATACATTGTTGATGGGAACGTCAAATGTTACAGCCATTTTGGAAAACAGTCCAGCAGTTTCTCAAAATGTTAAACATAGTTACCATACGATCCAATAGTTCTATTCTTAGGTGTATCCACAAGAAAGTTGAAAACGTGTCCATAGAAACTTGTCCATGAATGTTCATAGCAGTATTACTCATAATAGCCAAAAACAGAAATAACCAAAATGTTTGTCAACTGATGAACTAATAAAGAAAATGTGGCATATTCATACCATGGGATTTTTATTTAGCAGTAAATGAAGTACTGGGGTGGGGAAAAAAATAAATGAAGTATGCTACAACTTGGATGAACCTTGAAAACATAATGCTAAGTCAAAGAAGTCAGTCCTAAAGGACCACATATTGTTTCCATTTATACAAAATGTCCAGGATAGGCAAATTTAGACTGACAAAAAGTAGATTGGTGGTTGCCAAGGGTTAGAGGCAGATAAGGGGAGATTGGAGGTTGATAGCTAAGGGTATGGGATTTCTTTTGGGGGGTAATGAAATGTGGTGATTGATGCACAATCCTGTAAATATACTAAAAGCCATTGAATTGCATGCTTTAAATGGGTAAATTCTATGATATGTGAATTACATCTCAATAAAGCTGTTTATTAAAAGAAAACCCAAATGTCAGTAACAATTCAGGCATATCCAAAGAATTAACAATGAAATTTCAGAAAAAATGTCTTAAAATCTAAAAGAAAAAAAATTATAGTAAAATTACTCAGAATCAGCTATTTAGGTATATTAACTTGAACTAAAAGTATTTTCCACCACTGACATAAATATAACTCTCTATAGCATGTCAACTAATTCAGTTATCAATTGCATCAAGTTATCCCCAGAAAGAAGTACTACTTAAAGGTCTACATTCTATGGGTGTTTACTGTCATTCACCCATGGATCCCCAGTGCCAATTCTCAAATGGCATTTCCCCACATTCTTCAGGAATGTGCCTCCTAACATTTAACAAAAAATAATTCTATTCAAACACAACTTCCAAATAATGCAAAAATTTTGTTGTCATTCTGTACTTCAAGGGATACATGTGTCAATATAGACCTTGGTACACTTTCGACTTAACTGAAGTGAAGGGTATTGGCTTTTGCTTCTCTGTTGTAAAGCAGGCAGCTGGAGGTAGCAGAGTGGGTAAAACTTGGGAGGTAGAGGCATTAAGAGGATGAGACCACAGATTGCCTCTGAACAAATGGTCTTGAGGAAATTTGGTCCAGGAAGTGAGGAATTGAGAGCTGGGCCAGAAAGCTTACAAATGAAGACCTACTGAGCCCCTCAGAGCAGAGTGTTTTACTTGTTTCCATACCCACCCCTCGAACTCCCCAGACCTGCATAAACTAACCACACCAAAACTACCTCCAATTCTGCAGCTTCATCCTGTCAGGATCACACCAAGAGGCCAACTTTACTGAACAACGAGCTGTTAATCTTCAAGCAAGAAAAAAAGAGCTTTTCTTCTGGGGGAGGTGGCGAGATGGTCAGGTTGTGCAATACTAGTGTAAAAGAGCCTAATGTCAAAATTTCAGAAATGTTGTGAACTAGTCGACAGCATGTTAGTAGTTAGTAGTTAGTAGTTAATAGTTCTACCACCATGGTAGAGGAATCAGCAAATGCTACAAGTTGTTTACCATTTACCAGCACACCACAGGCCCACAGGGTATGAGTCTCTGAAACTTTCCTAGCAAGCTTTAAGTTTTTTTTGTTTTTTTTTTTTGTAGATAGACTTCTCATAGATTTATTTCGGTTTCATGTTATATATAGATATATGTATATATGCTTTTTTTTTTTTTAATACAATCTATATATCCCCTTCCCTTCCCCACCAAACTCACAAAAGGAAGTATAAATCCTCCCCGGATTGCCATCAGGCTTTCCAAGATAGCCAGGGGTAAGAAAGAGCCATCTCTCAACATCTCAAGAGACAGCTGCCCTTCTTTGGCTCTGGGGTCATTGAAGCAGCAGCATCCCCAGGACCCAAGAGGAGGAGAGAGGAAAGGAAACAACTCTGGTGTGACAGGATTCTAGGATGAAAGTGTCCAGTGACTCCTAGAACGGCAGACTGGCTCCCACAATTCTCCGGGTGGGAACCAAGGTGGAAGGCCTATGGCTCTTCAGATGCTGCCCAGATAGGCTGGGGGTAAGCAGTACAAATCGGGGAGTAGGCATGCAGGGGCGGGGTGGTCCGAGAAGAAACACATGTGGGTTATGCTGGAGAAGCAGCAGCCCCCCCACAACTCCATGACGTATAATAAACAGGGATAGACACTGGCCGCCCTCCCCCCTTTAAAGAAACAGGGAGAGAGCACGGCAGGGAGGGGGAGGGAGACAATGGGACACATAATAAAGTCACATAAAGCAGAAGTACCAGCAAAAACATGACTTGTACTTGCCTCCTCCCTAGAGAAGGTGTGATCTACGCTTGGGGGTCGGGAGAGAAGAGGGAGGTTAAGGGTCATGAACCTAGGATTATCAGCTGACCAGGGGCACAGGAAGGCTCTCGGAGGACTCCTAAAGGACAGGCAGGAAGCTCGGACCCTGCATCCCCAGGGAAGAAACGACAGTCCCTTCAGTTAGACTTGGACCAAATCTTGGCGCTCCCTCGGAGCCCCTTGCCCTTTGAGGCTTTCTTGCTGGGCTGGCGCTGGTTGGTGCCAGGGGCGGGTTCCCTCAGCTCAGTCAGGTGCTGCTCAGGGTCCTGAGATGTAGCTGCGGCGGCTGCTGCTGTTGTAACTTTAATGGTTTTTTTAAGGTTGGCGACCTCACTCTCGATCTGCTGCTTCAGGCCTAGCTGCTGCTCCTTGTGCTGGCTGGCGCGGCTCACCTGCTCCTCGATGCCTGACAGCACCACCTCACAGCCCACACACCACTCCTGCAGGGTTCGAGCAATGGCACTGAGGTCCTGCCGCTGGATGTTCCTCCCAATGCTGTAGTCAACCTCCAGCCGCTGATTGCGCTGGTCCAGGGAGCCGCGGAGCACGTCGGCGTACACCGCCTCTATGACAAGGTCTTCCAGCTGCCGCACGTTCCGCAGGGCAAGGGCCTCCAGCAACACTGCATATGGGATACACTTGACTTCGGCAGCCAGGGTGACAACTGATAGGTGTCGAAGCTTATTCTTCTGAGCCTCTGTGAGTGGGGGAAGATTGCGGGCTTCAGCTAAGTAATCAGCATATGTCCCGTAAGCAAACACTGTGAGCAGCCGAAACGTGGAAGCGAAGTCACTCTCAGCCAGCTCTCTAACATTAGGCATATCCAGCAGTTCCCCAAACACGTAGACCCCAGGAGCCTCCAGCACCTGGTGGATGAGTGTGGCCAGCGCTGCCCCCTTGGCCGACTTGGCCAGGAGCAGAAATTGCTCCTGGTTCTGCCCTGTCACCTTCACCTCGGCACTCATGGCTGCACTGAGCTGGGGGGGACCTGGGCTCAGGATATCTGGAGCCTGGGTCAGGCTCTGCGGGCCGCTACCTGGAAGCTTCGTCTTCCAGCACACCGGGCGGGGCCGCCGCTCCGTCACCTCCGGCAGCTGTTCCGAGCCTTTCCTGCCACCTCCCTGCAGAGTCGCTCTGGCCGCTCGCAAGCTTTAAGTTTTACTAACCAAACACATATGGCAAATACTCACCTCTTGTGCCTACACTCACCAATGTCATTTTCAGAGATAATGTAGCTGAAGTGATAGTACTTATATTAATATTTATTTTCCTTTAGCCAATTTTCAAGCATAGCTTTGAAAATCATATTTCATTTTAAAAAATGCATAGAAATTGGGGCACTTGGTGGCTCAGTCAGTTAATTTTCTGCCTTTGGCCTCAGGTCATGATCCCAGGATCCTGGGATTGAGCCCCATGTTGGGCTCCCTGCTCAGTGGGGAGTCTGCTTCTCCCTCTGTCTCTGCTCCTGCTCATGCTCTCTCTCAAATAAATAAATAAAATAATTTTTTAAAATGCATAGAAATAGTAAGCTGAACCATATGAAAGTGATGTTTTCATGTGTCAAGACAATTAAGTTATCAGCAATTTCATATAGTTCAACCTAAGAACACCCATCACCCAACTTAAGAAACAGCATTGCCAAAAAAACCCCAAAAAACAAAAAAGCCCCCAAACAAAACAAAAAATCCCAAAAAACCAACAACAAAAACAAAAAACCCAGAGCATTAGCCAGCAAATGTGGGTAAAACTCATGTGTCCGCTTCTATCACACTCCCTTCCTTCCATTTTGAGATGACTCCTCTCCTGAATTTATCAATCATTCTTGTGCACATTTCTAAAACTTAACCACTTGTCAGCATCCTTAAAGGTTTATATGCCTCTTGTTTATCTAGTGACATCAAGCTATATGTATTTTGCTACTTGAATTATTTGCTTAATATCATGAGACTCATCCATGTTGATATATGCAGCTCTAGCTCATTTTTATTGATGTATTTTACTATATAGCAATTTAACAACTCTTCCTGTTGGACATTTAGTTAGCAACTTACTATTACAAAGAACACTACCACATTCTTAAATATATCCCCTTGGGTAAATGGGCAGCAAATTTTAAATTTTGCATTCCCTGACGCTAGAGATATTAGGCATTTTTCTCCCCACGTTTTATTGGACTTTCCTCTGTGTGAATTGGCTGTATTTTTTAAGTTACTCTTCTATTGGACGGTCTCCCTTACTAATTCAAGGGAATATTTTATAGCTATTAATCCTTTATTGGTCATATGCTTTACAAGTACCTTTTCCCAGTCAGTGGACTGCAGAAACACTTTTACGATGGCAGTATAGTATATCTCAGTGGTTGGCAAACTACGGCCTGCAAGCCAAATCCAGCCCTCTGACCATTTTTTGTAAATGAAGTTTTGCTAGAACCATGCCCATTCATTCACCTATTGCCTATAGCTGCTTTGAGCAGAGTTGTATAGTTGAGGGCGCCTGGGCGGCTCCGTCGTTGAGCATCTGCCTTCGGCTCAGGTCATGATCCCAGGGTCCTGGGATCGAGCCCCACATCGGGCTCTCTGCTGGGCGGGAAGCCTGCTTCTCCCTCTCCCACTCCCCCTGCTTGTGTTCCCTCTCTTGCTGTCTCTCTCTGTCAAATAAATAAATAAAATCTTTAAAAAAGAAAAGTTGTATAGTTGAGACAGAGACCATATGGCCCTCAAGCCCTAAAATATTTACTATCTGGCCCTTTACAGATTAAGTTTTGTATCTCCTGGTCTATTCTTCAAGTAATTTACTTAACCATTCCTCTAATTATGGACACACAGGGCTTCCTTCCCAATTAAGAAATTAACATGATGAAAATCTTTATGACTAAACATCTGTCAACTTTTCTTTTTCTTGGGACTCTCAAATGGAATCCTGGATCAAAATCAGAAAAAAATCTTAAGGCTTTTGAGATAGCTTGAACTACTTAAGTTTTCACTTTCCTTCCCATTAGCCTACTCCACACACTCTTCTACTTTCCTAGCCATGAGCAGTATTACAAAATTACTTGATCAAAAATGAAATCTGGCTGGGGCGCCTGGGTGGCTCAGTTGGTTAAGCGACTGCCTTCGGCTCAGGTCATGATCCTGGAGTCCCGGGATCGAGTCCCACATCGGACTCCCTGCTCAGCAGGGGGTCTGCTCCTCCCTCTGACCCTCTTCCCTCTCATGCTCTCTATCTCTCATTCTCTCTCTCTCTCTCAAATAAATAAATAAAAATTTAAAAAAAAAATGAAATCTGGCTGAAAATTGCATGAGTATCAAGATAATTTCCTCTTATTTAACATTTTACAATGTTTGGTATCTCATAAGGCTAAGTTCTCCCACTTTTCTTTTCCGTGGAAAAATGATGTATCTCCTACAGCCTCTTCATTCTTCATAATGAACATCAGAATCAATACACCAGTCAAGAAAAAAGGATTCTTGGACAGAATTGCATCTAAATTCCAGCTGCTTTAAAAACCATGGGACTTTAAAATTGCACTTCAAAACTGTGGGACCTAACCTTCTCAAAACGGCAAACACCATCTGCTACACACAGTTGTCCTGAGGGTTAAGAGAAATAACGTGTAAAGGGCTTAGCACTCCAGTATTTGGCAAATGACAAGAGTAGTGCTGTCCACTAAAAAATCCCTTTGTGGCAATTGCATTACATCTACAAAATAATCAGAAAAACCTGGCACAGAATTAGCATTTAACATACTATCAACAGAGAAGTTATTTAAAAAATCACCGGGGGGGGGGCACCTGTGTGACTCAGTGGGTTTGTTAAGTGTCCAACACTTGATTTCAGCTCTGGTGGTGATCTCAAGGTCGTGGGATCCAAGCCCCCCATCAGGCTCTGCCCTGGGTGTGGAGCCTGCTTAAGATTCTCTCTCTCCCTCTGTCCCTCCTCTTGCTTGTGCCCCTGTGTGCAAAAAAAAAAAAAAAAAAAATTCACCAGGATAGGGTCAATCTGGCTGGCTCAGTCTGTAGATCATGCGACTCTCTTCTTTTTTTTTAAAGATTTTATTTATTTATTTGACAGAGACACAGCAAGAGAAGGAACACAAGCAAGGGGAGTGGGAGAGGGAGAAGCGGGCTCCCTGATGCGGGGCTCGATCCCAGGACACTGGGATCATGACCTGAGCCGAAGGCAGACGCCCAACGACTGAGCCACCCAGGCGCCCCGATCATGTGACTCTTGATCTCAGGGTTTTGAGTTCGAGCCCTACATTGGGTGTAGAGATTACTTAACAATAAAATCTTAAAAAAAAAAAAAAATTCACCAGGGGCACCTGGGTGGCTCAGTCATTAAGCGTCTGCCTTCAGCTCAGGTCATGATCCCAGGGTCCTGGGATGGAGCCCCACATCGGGCTCCCTGCTCAGTGGGAAGCCTGCTTCTCCCTCTCCCTTTACCCCTCCCTCCCTGCTTGTGTTCCCTCTCTCACTGTGTCTCTGTCAAATAAATAAATAAAATCTTAAAAAAAATTTCACAAGGATAATTGCATTAAACTTATTAATCAGGGGAATTCACATCTTTACACCAGTTTTCCCACCCTGACAGTGGTACCAGTCTTGGTTTTGAGACTCGGGAGTTTTTTAAAAAGCCACAACTGATTTTTGCCACTATTCCACAAGTGCTTAAAGAGGAAAAAGTTCTTGAAAACACGGAAAAATCTTTAAAGACAAAGTGGTTGTAGTAACTCATGGGTTCTACTTAAGTCTTATAAATCACACTTGTAATTTCTTTAGTTCATTGACTCTAAAACACCAACTTTTAGATGCACTTGTTATTCTACACACTAACAAAGAAACTTGCAGATTTGATATCAAACCTAAATTTATACCATTTAAGAAGCATTTCAATACTTTAATATTTCTTTAATCAGAAATATTAAAATATACTTTAGCAATACATAAAATACTTCGGTATAATCTTAACATAATGTTAAATATGGTCAATCCTCATTATTCACGGATTCTGTATTGGGGAAGCCACTTACTTGTTAAAATTTACTTGTAACTCCTAAATTAATACTTACGGTCCTTTCGTAGTCATGCATGAACATGCAGCAAAACATGTCACCTTATACACTCATATTCCCAGGTGACTTTAAACAAAGTGACACACTGTCTTGTTTCAACTCTTACTGTAAACAAACGTCCTTTTCATCATCTAGTCCCACAACTTTTTGTATTTTGTGCTTTTGTTGTTTAAAATGGCCTCTTAAGTATAGTGCTGTCTCATGTTCCTAAGCACAAGACTGTGATGTGGGGCACCTGCCTGGCTTGGTTGGTAGAGCATGCGACTCTAGATCTTGGGGTCCTGAGTTCATGCCCCACACTGGGCATAGAGCTTACTGGGGAAAAAAAAAAAGAACGTGATGTGCCTTTCAGAGGAAATGTGTTAAGAGTTTTGCTCAGGGGCCTGAGTGGTTCAGTCCGTTGGGCGTCTGCCTTCGGCTCAGGTCATGATCCCAGAGTATTGGGTTTGAGCCCTACATCGGGCTCCCTATTCAGCAGACAGCCTGCTTCTCCCTTTGCCTCTGCCTGTGCTCCCCTTTGGTACTCTCTCTCCCTTTCTCTGTCAAATAAAATCTTAAGTAAAAAAATTTTGCTCAGACATGAATTACAGTACTGTTGGTCGTGAATTCAATGTAAAAAAAAAATATATATATATATATATATTAGTGTCTTTAAATAGATACACACATAAAACAAGGTTATGTATTGATCCACTGATGAAACTGTTGTGACCAGACGCCCATAGAAACCCACCCCTTTATTAATATTAGACATTCTTTTCTGTTGCTGTTTTAATTCAAATGTCTTTGGAAAATGTTTCCTATTCATTTAAGATAGAGTTTCTTCATCATGTTAAGGAAGTACCTTTTGGTTTAGGTTTTCAGGAAAAAATGCTCTAAGTTAACTAAGTATTATTCTGACACCTGTTATAGCAGATCATGTTAATTTTGTTTGCTGCCTGTATTAATACATTTCAAAATACTAAACCATCTTGCATAACCCAACATAATTATGATAGATTAAAACATACTATGAAATGTGATTTCCTATTATTTCCCTTATGGTTTTCTACCTAAACTCACAATACATTTCATTAAGAAAATTAAATTTCACATATAAAATTTTAAGCTTTAAAAGACATCATGTATGTGCAAAATGCAGTAACACTTTTTTTTTTTTAAAGATTTTATTTATTTATTTGAGACAGAGAGAATGAGAGAGAGAGAGAGTACATGAGAGGGGGGAGGGTCAGAGGGAGAAGCAGGCTCCCTTACTGAGCAGGGAGCCCGATGTGGGACTCGATCCTGGGACTCCAGGATCATGACCTGAGCCGAAGGCAGTCGCTTAACCAACTGAGCCACCCAGGCGCCCAGTAACACTAAGTTTCTATATACTTTTTTGGGGGAAGAAGTCAGGAAGTGTATCACAGCCTGGTCTGTATTCTATTCACACTGCAGTGCTTCCTTTATAGTTAACAATGGCAATCAGTTCAAACAGCTTTATCATATAATTTCTTTTCTTATAAAAATGAAATAATGACCTCTAGTGGAATACACACATTTTTTTTCCTCCAAGAGAGGGAGCATGCATGCAAGTACACGCACTGGGGAGGGTGGGAGCTGGGGAGGAGGGAAGGGCAGAAGAGAATCTTCTCTTTTTTTGATTTTATTTATTCATTTGAGAGTGATGGGGAGAGGCAGAAGCAAGACTCCCTGCTGAGCCAGGAGCCCAACGTGGGGCTTGATCCCAGGCCCTGGAGATCATGACCTGAGCCAAAGGCAGATGCTTAACCATCTGAGCCACCCAGGTGCCCCAAGAGGGAGAATATTAAGCAGGCTCCACACCAGCAGAGACCAATATGGGGCTTCATCTCACAACCCTGAGATCATGACCTGAACCAAAATCAAGAGTCGGGTGCTTAACTGACTGAGCCACCCACGCACCCCAGGAATAAACACCATTTAGTACTGACTGTGCTTTAGTTTTACATTTAAATTATGTTTTTAGACTCATTACACTGTAAACATCTAGATGCTAAAATTTTCACAATAAAAGTTATAAATCTTTTGTTACTTTGGCATTTGACTTAAACTGAATTGCCGATACAAACTATTTTTTTTAAAGATTTTATTTATTTGAGAGAAAATGAGAGAGAGAGAGAGAGCACAAGAGGGGGGAGCGGGAGAGGGAGAAGCAGACTCCCTGCTGAGCAGGGAGCATGACGCGGGACTTGCTCCTGGGACTCCAGGATCATGACCTAAGCCAAAGGCAGTTGCTTAACCAATTGAACCACCCAGGCGCCCCATCCAATACAAATTTTTTTTTTTAAAGATTTTTTTTTTTTAAGATTTTTAATTTATTTTTTAACAGAGAGAGAGACAGCAAGAGAGGGAACACAAGCAGGGAGTGGGAGAGGGAGAAGCAGGCTTACCGCTGAGGAGGGAGCCCGATGCGGGGCTTGATCCCAGGACCCTGGGATCATGACCTGAGCCAAAGGCAGACGCTTAATGACTGAGCCACCCAGGCGCCCCCAATAAAAACTTTTTTAAAGCAGACAAGATATCGTGAAGTACTCTTTATCACTACAGCATTCACAATTTGCAATTACCTATTAATGTTTATTTAACTCTGCTTCCCTTTTAACCTATAAGCCCAATGAGGGCAGGCGTCAACTCATGTTTATTCATATGTGTGCAAAGTCTGTTCTGCCTGCCTCCTTAAAAGTCTGCTCTCCACCATGTGGCATCATTGGGTTCCCTTTCCTTCTATGTGGGTTCAAGTAATAGGAGTACCACAAATCTGAGTATGAAAAATAACGAGACAGAGAACACACAAATGCACTTGCTATCTCTCAATTTATGTAACCCTTTTATGGAGCCTAAACCTTTTTAGATGATCTTTGCAGAAAATTTCCTTCACATTTAAAAAACAAAAAACCCCATGTACATGATTAAATGTAAATACAGATTTAGTTCCCCCCAATCCTCAGGCTTTTTCCTTGGCATAAAAATAAATGGTGTAAGCTCTGCAAGGAACTGCATATACTGAGAGGTATTTTTCTCTAAACTCAAACCAATTGCAATAATTTAAAAAAAAAAATCCTTATTAACTGGGAAAGAAACCAATTTTGCTGTCAAAGTAGGTTTTTTTCTTTTTGTTCTTAAAGGAATTCTTGTAAAAATACTTGATAAAGGAGCCACTGACAGGTACATTTCACATTAACAGGTTTTGACACTGCTCACAACTGATAATCTAGTGAATGTTATCTGCAGTTTCAACTCAAGAGAATGTAAAATTACGTTCTATTGAGAACCTTAAAAAAAAAAAATCCATTAACGAGTACAACAGAGTCTAGGACTCCTGAGTTAGAAGAGGGCTATCACCTTTACTAAATACCCAAGTCTCCATAAAGTAAAACTTAGGAAAAGGGAATCAATTTTAGACCCCAATCCACAGGACCTTAGGTCCTGAATTACCAAAAAGAACTTATTTCACTCATTGGTAGGTTCCACAAAACGGAATCAAAGTAAAACAATAAAATGCATATTCAGTGCACGTGAAGTAATTAGGTATATATTCTCCATACATTCATAAAAAAATTTTAGTTCAAACATTAAAAGCCTGATCTAAGAATGAAATTACTCTGCATTTGCCTAGTAGTAATACTTAGCTCTATGTAAATATCATGAATATACATGAACTATTAAAATTTGACAATCAACAGACAACTGTGTCCTACATTTATGTTTATTAAAAACTGACATAAACAAACAAAACCTGTACAAAAAATATGCCCAATCACGTATCACTTTGAAATAGTAATCTTGAGAGACATTATCGCCTAGGACCCCCTCTTCCTCTACCCCGACCACGTCCTCTTCCTCTTCCTCGGCCTCGGCCTCTTCCCGCAACTAAAAAAAAAGAGAAGAACAGTCAGGTTAACTCTCTCCTGCACTGATGGTTACCTGGGCCGGCCACCACCAACAGCATCGACAGGAAAGAAAACTTTAACCCAGCTTTTTTCAAATGTGATCTCACAGGCATCCCTCTCAGCACATTACCACGCAGAACTAAAAACTGCTGGCTTACAAAGATAATTTCATATTTATTCCATTTGATTCATCAAGTGTTAAAGTATCTATCATGTCTCAAATTCAACACAATAAAATCCAAATGATCTGAACCTTACACAAGATGGAATAGATATCGTATCAACAGAACAGAATGTGAACATCATGTGCTAGATTTTTTTGTTACTGAATAGGATCCAAACAAGTTAATTCAAAGCTAAGTTTAAAATACATTACATCAAGCAACCTTAAGACTCTTTAGAATCTTAAGTCATTTGATCCAATCATAACAAAGTATTTTATTTTATTTTTTTTATTTTTTTATTTTTTTATTTTTTAAAGATTTTATTTATTTGACAGAGAGAGAGACACAGTGAGAGCAGAAACACAAGCAGGGGGAGTGGGAGAGGGGGAAGCAGGCTTCCGGCGGAGCAGGGAGCCCGATGCGGGGCTCGATCCCAAGACCCTGGGAACATGACCTGAGCCGAAGGCAGACGCTTAACGACTGAGCCACCCAGGCGCCCCATAATAACAAAGTATTTTAATCATTACAGCAACATCCCTGTGTCAGCTGGTCTCCTAAGTCTACTTGAATATTATACTGACAGAAAACTCACTTGTCAAATGAACTTATTTTCAGTCTTCAGAGAGCTATGAATATTAAAAAAATCCTGACATGAAGTTCAAGTCAGTCACATTCTAAACTTCTACCCACTGTTGCCAAACTTGTCATTCAAAGAAACAGAGTAAGTCCAGGACTTTTGTTAAAACAAGCCAGCTTAACCATATTTATTTCCAATTCCTTCTGAACTACTACTCATGACAGAAAAGGAGTAAAAATGGTAAATACCCATAAAGAAAAAGAGAAGGAGAGAGGGAACACAGTGGCCAGAAAGTAGACTAACAACTGTAAATGTTGTTAGGATAAAGGAAGAATTAACTCTTAGAAGACCTATGACCTTAGAAGCCAAGGGTGAGATGAAGCAGGGGGTGGAAAACAAACAAAATGGTTGATAAACATGTGGTCAGTTCTCTCTTCCCCACCTTGCAAAACTAATGATTATTTCCCTGACAGGTAGGTAGGAGAGAAAAGGTAAAATAAACCTAAAGACATTGAAACAGAAAGGCTTCAGATTTGAAAATAACTGCAAAGTGGATAGCAGCCAGAGGCACAAAACTGAGGGGAAAGGAAAAGGGAATTCAGCATTTTTCAAGCTATAGATTGCAACCTAAATTTTTTTTTCTTTTTTAAAAAAGATCTTATTTATTTATTTGAGAGAGAGAAGAGAGAACACGGAGCAGGGTGAAAGGCAGATGGAGAAAAAGACTCCCTGCTGAGCGGGGAGCCCGATGAGGGGCTTGATCCCAGACTCCACGATCATGACCTGAGCCAAAGGCAGACACTTAACCAACTGAGCCACCCAGGCACCCCTACAATTTTTTTTAACTAAAAGAGCATAAGAAACATATGGGCATTTGCATGTATTGAGACTAAGTAATTCTTCCTGAGATTTCTGTTTCAGTTATATGTATGAATGGGCCATGAAGCAAAGTATATTTCTTAGCGTGGGTGGAAGGCAAAAAAGTCTCAAAAAATCACTGTTATCAACTGACCATCAAAAAACACCCAGCCCCTTTTTCCTGCTCTGCTCCTATAATGCTGACTGCCAGGCATGTATCTCCTACAGTAGGTGACAGGAATCTTTTTTTTTTTTTTTTGGGAGAGGGGGTTTGAAAAGCTCCAGAAATGACTCTAGATCCTGAAATTTTGGGTCTCCTCAGTGAAGAGGCCAACTCACTTCTGAACTACCCTAAAGTGAGACTCACCAGCTCAGGAGTCCAGCCTCCCCTCCCAGAGCGTCTCTTCCTACGGTTCTTGTTAAATAATAGATGGCCAAATACAAGACACTCAAATTAAGCCTACAACATAAAGATCAAATAAAGAGAGCAAATATGGAGGAGAGAGACAGAGACCACTTGATCAAGAAACAAACTCTTAACTACATAAGAGAACAAATTGATGGTTACCAGAGAGGAGGGGGAGGAGGAATGGGTGAAATACATGATGGGGATTAAGGAGTGCACTTGTCATGATGACCACTGGGCCACATATGGATTTGTTGAATCACTATGTTGTACACCTGAAACTAATATAACATTCTATGTTAACTAACTGGAATTCAAATAAAAACTTAAACAGATGGGGGCGACTGGGTGGCTCAGATGGTTGGGTGTCTGCCTTCAGGTTAGATCATGATCCCAGGGTCCTGGGATTGAGCCCCGCACTCGGTTCCTGGCTCAGCGGGAAGCCTGCTTCTCCCTCTCCCTCTGCCTCTCCCCCTGCTCATGCTCTCTATCTCTGTGTCTCAAATGAATAAATAAAATCTTAAAAAAAAAAAACCTTAAACAGAGAGCAAAGAAAAAGAGAAATCCAACAATGCCAAGAATAAAATAAAACGTAAATAAAGAAAAAACACTAATATCTTAGGAGTTAATATCCCATCCAGTATTTTTCAGAATAGAGAACAAGATTCTATGAAAAATTATCACAGAACAGGAGACCTGAAAATTAACTCTATGCTAGAGTGGGAGTTAAAGTGAAAGAAGTTTCTCAGAAAACAGAAAAAAAAAAAAGAGAGAGAGAGAAAAGAGACAATTACTCAGAAGACCTAATTATTAAGACTTCCAGGAAGAAAGAATAGAAAAAGTAAAAGAGAAGAAATTTATCAAAGCCATACAAGTATATTTCTTGCTTTAAATGGCAAGAATATCCTTATCGAAGGGGTCCACCAAATAACCAAAACAACAAAATGGAGGAAAACATAGGAGGAGCAAGCAAAGACCCAATGCCAAGTCATTAAGAAATTTCAGAATAGGGCGCCTGGGTGGCTCAGATGGTTAAGCGTCTGCCTTAGGCTCGGGTCATGATCCCGGGGTCCTGGGATCGGGTCCCGCATCGGGCTCCCTGCTCTGTGGTGAGCCTGCTTCTCCCTCTGCTTCTCTCTCTCTCTCTCTCTCTCTCTGACTCTCATGAATAAATAAATAAAACATTAAAAAAAAAAAAACCTTATAATAAAAAAAAAAGAAATTTCAGAATAACAGGAACAGAGTCAAATCTCCAAATTTTTCAAAGTGTATAAAGGGTAGGGGACTAGGCCATGCAAAGGGACAAAAAGAATGGCACGTCTTTAACAGCAACACCAAGAATTATTAATAAATACCAAATGCACTCACAGCAAGTACAGGGAATCAAGAAAACAAAACATTCACAAATGTTTATTTTATATCTTTAAAAAAAAAGATTTTATTTATTTATTCATTAGAGAGAGAAAGACAAAGCACACGTGTGCAGGCACATGAGGGCGGGGGGGGGGGAGGTAGGTAGAAAGTATCTCAAGTAGAATCTAGGCCAAGCACAGAGGCTGATGCAGAGCTCAATCTCATGACCCTGAGATCACGACCTGAGCTGAAACCAAGAGTTAGAAGCTCAACCAACTAAGCCACCCAGGCACCCCACAATGTTTATATTTTGAGTAGTAGATCAAAGTATAAATATATATTCACAAAAATGATTATAATCCTTCAAACTTACCAGCTTCCCTTTTCTTAGATTTCACCTTTGGTTCAACATCCACAAGTAGTGTATCCAGAGGTAAGCTGTCTGGTAGGATAAAATATCGAATGTTATTTCCTCGAATACTCAGTGTTTCCAGCTGTACCGGTTCTCTATTCTTCAAAGTCATTTTCACAGCTTTAAGATGGGTATTCATGCTGACATCTACACCTAGAGGGGAAAAAAAAAAGAGGGCCATTATTAGCATGATAAAGAAGGCAACCAGTTAATCTATCAAGCCACAGTAAATACCACAATACAAAAGAATACTGTCTGTTCTGCTATGTCGCAAGTTTCTATGACATAACTTAGTACAACTGGTTAATGGGTGAATAATGTCAGTATAAACCAGAAATCCTTCCTTCAGAGACTATCCCCAGCACATTAATATTTTGTATGGTTAAGTATGCTTACACCTGTGAATGCAGCAAGCCATGGAGGAACCCTGAGTAACACCCAACTCATTCCCACTGTGCCCAGGTATTCTCATTTCAGGATTAGCAATGTTTATTGAATGGTTCTCTCTCACTATCTTCATAACTTCCTTATACCCCATTCCGTGAAACTATAAGCCTTGTTTTAAATATAAAGTCCTATATGCATTGTAGTATTTTCCTTGTTACTAGGAATTTAACATGTCTTTTTAACTGTATTTTTAAAGGAATGCTACTGTTAATACTTTAATTACCAAACTGCACAGGTTTTGAATGGTCTGCCCCAAACTATTTTTCCCATTGTTTTTAGGGTGAGATTTTGCAAAATAAAAGCACAATTTTCTAGAATGAATATATGGCATTATCTTAGAAATACCCAATTATTGGAGCCTTTACCAGTATATCTGAATGGGATAACTAAAGATCTAGTTAACTTCTGTTCCTAGGAAGTTAGGTCAGTAAACATTACTTCTCTCAACTTTCCCAACATCCATCTCAAATAGCAATTACACTTCCTCAGTGTCACATGGTCACTGACCATATGGTATTGAAACCTTGTACTGCACTGATTTCTTTTCAAAGCAATTGCTGTTGCAAACACGAGTATACTCAAATACAATCAGTTTAACACTATATTTCCCTTGGTTTACTCAGATGCTGGATCTATACATTAAAAAATTATTTATAGGGGCGCCTGGGTGGCTCAGTTGTTAAGCGTCTGCCTTCGGCTCAGGTCATGATCGCAGGGTCCTGGGATCGAGCCCCGCATCGGGCTCCCTACTCAGCGGGAAGCCTGCTTCTCCCTCTCCCACTCCCCCTGCTTGTCTTCCCTCTCTCGCTGTGTCTCTGTCAGATAAATAAATAAAATCTTAAAAAAATAATAAAAATAAATAAAAATAAATTATTTATAAACTTACAATTTAAATATTTCAGAGACTGGGACTATATACTAAAATAGCATTTTCATTCATTTGGCTCAGCAATTCTTTTGTAATTTTGTGGGGAACACCTACTACAAGTGAAGAATTGCAGTAGCCTTAAACTACACATACGCTATCATTAAAGCAAAGAGTTAGACATGAAAGAAAAAAGAATGAAGGAAAATACTCTCAAATAACCCATTTCCCATATATATTTTTACCCAAGGTAATCAAACATGAAAATCCCATCCTCTATCTTCAAGGACTTTACAACCTAATAGGGGACACAAAATTCTAAAAAAGAGTAAAATGTGCTTTGGAAGATGCAATATTCTAGGCAAAGGAACACACGCAGGCAAAAAGCACAAAAGGCTTTAAAAAAAGGAAAACGGGTCACATGCAGGATAACCTGCGGAATTTGGTTTGGTCTTAGCACAAGTACTTAAGGTAAAGCTTAAGAAGGTCAATGAAATAATCCAAACAAAAAGAATGAGATGTCTACAATAATGTTCATTAAGTAACCAAAAAAGAATTCTGGCCTTAAAGGTAGAAGAGGTGGAAAAAAAAAGGTGTTACAAAGCTGTCTAACTTCCATACCTGTGATTGTTCCATGGACCTGTGTTCCATTCTTTAATTCGATGGTTACAGTTTCGTGACTCAATTTCATCAAAAATCTGTAAAAACAGTGGGAATATAGAAGTGTTCACCTTTAACATTTTACAATCTTTTTTAAATCAAAGGGTGAAATTTCTAGATGTTCAAAATCTGCTATAGATGCTACCTGTATCAATTCCTATTAATAATCTGCATAACAATTTCAGCTTTCCTTGAATTATACCCTCAATATTTATGAAGGAGTATAATATGAAAAGCTGTCATTTGGACACTTCTGATTCTCTAAACCATTATATAGCTTAACCTCCAATCCATGCATACAGATCCTAAAATCATTATAATTCACACAACTGAAATCAAGAAATTATATGAAAGTGGTCAAAAGGTATAAACTTCCAGTTATAAGGCAAATTAAGTATTAGGAATGTCACATACAGCATGATGACTATAGTTATTAATGCTACTGTACGGTACATCTGAAAGCTGCTAAGAGAGTAGATCCTGAAAGTTCTCATCACACAAGAAAAAAACATTTTTCCCCCTTCTCTTTTTTGGTATCCATACTGGATGACGTATGTTAACTAAACTTACTGTGGTAATCATTTTACAATATACATAGGCCAAATCATTATGTTGTACACCTTAAGCTTATACAGAGCTGTATGTCCATTATATCTCACTAAAGTGGAAAGAAAAAATTACAATTGGTAGTAAAAAATTATATGCTTCCTATATGTACGTGGAGTAAGTCTCCCTTTCTAACCCCCCTCCATGGATATGGGGAGATTATTCTAGACCATTTTATGTGCACTCATATGCATATACATAAAATGTTTCTATGCAAATTGGGTCATAAGTTTATTGACTTCAATACCCTGTAATTCTCATTCAGCTTAAAGACATTTTAAATACATATATATGCTTATAACAAATCCATTTATGCAAATCCTTAGCAACATTTTACCAATTTTCTAAATTTTCATCAATTCTACAGGGAAAAAAAAGAATTTGTTTTTCCCTTTTACTTGTAAGACTGAACATCTTTTCATGAATATGGGAAATTTGTATTTCTTTTGTGAACTACCTATTCACACGTTTTCAATTAGGTCAAAAAAATTTTTTTTTAATTTTCTACCAGTTTGCCACAGCCATTCAAGTTTGTGGTTTTCATCTTTAGGTTGTTAAATTTGTGAATACTTCTGAGGCATTAATCTGTTCAAGAAGATGTCTCCCACCCCAAGACTGTAAGAAGTCTTATTCCTTCCAGTTTTCTTTTTAAAAAGATTTTATATATTTTGAGACAGAGAAAGAGAAAAGTGTGCGCACAGGGGATGGGGCAGAGGGAGAGGAAGAGAATCTCAAGTAGACTCCATACTGAATGTGGAATCCAGAGCAGGGTTCCATCCCATGACCCTGAGATCAATGACCTAAGCTGAAACCAAGAGTCAGATGCTCAACTCAGTAAGCCACCCAGATGCCCCTCTTCTGTTTAGTTTTAATCCACTTGGAATTCATCTCTTTTCTGTGCAGCATGAGGTAGATATCTGCCTTTATTTTTTTCCCTCAATTAGACAGCCAGATGCCTCAATGTTTACTAAATAATCCATCCATTCCCCACCTCATCTAGTCTTTTATTCTCCCTCAACTTACTACTATGAAATATTTCAGAGAAAGAAAAATTGAAAGGTTCACAAATTATTAAAATGTTGCCATTCAGGGATGCTTGGCTCAGTCAGTTAAGTGTCTGCCTTCCGCTCAGGTCATGATCCCAGGGTCCATGGAGCTCCCCTCCTTGCTCAGCGGGGAGCCTTCTCCCTCTGCCTGCTGCTTCTCCTGCTTGTGTTCTGTCTCTGACAAATAAATAAAATCTTAAAAAAAAAAAAGTTGCCATTTATGTGGGAGTGTCCCCACACAATTATACTTTCACCACATGATCTATACTGCATTCATTTTCTAGTGAGAATATTCTCTTATACAATCATAATACCACAATCACATCCAGGAAAGTGAACAATAATCCTGCAATATGATCCAACAATGTAGTTTTTTTTCCTAATTTATAATACATACTTTGTACACCCTATCATAGCATCACGCTAAATTATACACGTAGAATCACCTATTTTTCTCCCCAATTAGACTACTGCAAAGACCAAAACCTTCATATCTAATCCTGGGTGTCAAAGACACTGAATAATAGTTGGCTGAAATGCTTCAACGATTAAAAGGGAAGATAATGTGGGGCACCTGGTTGCTCAAATGGTTAAGCGTCTGCCTTCGGCTCAGGTCATGATCCCAGGGTCCTGGGATCGAGCCCTGCATCAGGCTCCCTGCTCAGCGGGAAGCCTGCTTTTCCCTCTCCCTCTACCCCTGCTTGTGTTCCCTCTCTCGCTGTGTCTCTGTCAAATAAATAAATAAAATCTTAAAAAAAAAAAAGAACATGATATAGCTTTAAAAAAGAAAAGGGAAGATAATCTTAAAATATCACTTTTTAGGGGCACAGGCAGCTATCAAAAAGGGGGACACTTGGTTTGGGACATATTAAGTCCCAAATTTTAAAAAGTTAAATCTGTCCTTATATAAAGATCCATGTATTGAATCCTTTTCATATTTGTTGTCAAGAAAAGAAAGTCTCTCTCGGAGCGCCTGGGTGGCTCAAACGGTTAGGCGTCTGCCTTTGGCTCGGGTCATGGTCTCCAAGTCCCGGGATTGAGCCCCACATCGGGGTCCTGGCTGGCTCAGAGGGGAGCCTGCTTCTCCCTCTGCTTGTGTGCTCTCTCTCAAATGAATAAATAAAATCTTAAAAAAAAGAAAAAAAGAAGAAAGTCTCTCTCAATAAACCGTTAATGCTTTATTTCATTGGACAAACATTCTTTATGTTCTAAATTTAATAATCGCTTATAACTATATTAGCTTAGAATTTTCATCTAACAGCTTCTTTCCATTATCAAGCTTTGGTTTTTAAAATATCTTTTATTTTAGGACACCTGGCTGGCTCAATTAAGTAGAGCATGCAACTCTTGATATCCGGGTCATGAGTCTGAGCCCCACACTGGGCATATAGTTTACTTAATTAAAAAAAATCTTTTGGGGCGCCTGGGGGGCTCAGTCGTTAAGTGTCTGCCTTCAGCTCAGGTCATGATCCCAGGGTCCTGGGATCGAGTCTGGCATCAGGATCCCTGCTCAGCGGGAAGCCTCCTTCTCCATCTCCCACTTCCCCTGCTTGTGTTCCCTCTCTCGCTGTCTCTGTGTAAAATAAATAAAATCTCTAAAAATAAAAAAAATAAAATAAATCTTTTAATTGTCCTCCTCATTAATAAGGTTTAAGTTTTCTTTTTTTTTAAGATTTTATTTATGTCAGAGAGAGCACAAGCAGGGGGAGCGGCAGGCAGAGCCGGCAGAAGAGGGAGAGAGAGAAGCAGGCTCCCCACTGAGCAGGGAGCCCGATGCGGGACTCGGTCCCAGGACCCTGAGATCATGACCCGAGCCGAAGGCAGACGCTTAACCGACTGAGCCACCCAGGTGTCCCAAGGTTTAAAGAACACTTATTTATTTCAGAGAGAGAGAGGGAGCAAGCACAGAGGGAGAGGGAGACAAGCAGACTCCCCACCGACCAGGCAATCCCATGTGGGGCTTGATCCCAGGACCGAGATCATGACCTGAGCCAAAATCCAGAGTTGGACACTTAACCAACTGAGCCACCCAGGCGCCCCAACATTTAACTTTTATAGAAGCTCAAATCATTTGTGGAAATAGACAGGATTGAAGTAAAAATAAAACATTTTAGTAATCAATCTACCATATAGAAGTAAAAAGAAAAACCAAAGTAAGCAAAATGGTTTCTGAAGGAATCAAAATACATTTCAGCAAGTCCAAGGATGTGTCTTCGACAAATATTGCTTGGAAATGAGAATTAAAAATGAATGACTAGGAGCTCACACTCTAGCGGAAAGGACAGACACATAGAAGATATTTAAAGGTAACTAAATTTAAAAAGCAATGGATATATGCACAGGCTTTTGCCAGGAACATAATGTAGCACGGATAGGAAGGAGTCAGAGCTTAGTGACCTTCTAGTATGAAGTCTGAAAAGTTGGAAATATGCAGCAAAAAGAGACAAGAGCAAGGATTTGGGAGTAAGAAACAGCCCATCAACAGAAACTATAGCTACACTACCAAGAGATGAGTAGAGAAGAGTTAGGTCGGTTCCTTTCACGGATAGCCCAAGCTGTTAAAGAGCTACTGAAGGGTTTTCATCAATAAAGTGGAGTGCCAGGGTCATACTGATATTGGAAGACAAATTAGGTGGCTAAAGCAGTACATATAGTTACAGTTATCCAGACACAGGAACAACAAATAGATCAATGAAACAGAAAAGAGTCCAGAAATGAACCCACATTTAGTTAATTTTCTACAAAGGCACCAATGGGACTGTCAAAGCACTCCAATTGGCAAAAGAAAGGCTTTTCAACAAATGATGAAATCCATGGTAATAGGGGTTTATATTTTCTAAGAATATGGAATAACTGGAAGTCTATGTAAAAAAAAATGAACCTGGAACCCTAACTCACACCACTTACCAAAATTAACTCAAGATAGATCACAGGCCTAAACAGAAAAGTTAAAATGATAGCTTTAAGAGGAAAACATAGGAGAATAACTTCATGGTTTGAGGGCAGGCAAAAACTTGACAGTACCCAGAGAATAACCATAAAAGGAAAAGCTAGTAAATTAAGCTTCTTCAAAATAAATTTCTGCTCACCAAAAGAAGTTATTAAAGGAATGAACAAGCAAGTCAAACTGGGAGAAATTATACCTAACAGAGGACTAGTATGCAGGATATAAAGAATTCCTACAACTCAATAAACACAATCAAAACCAAACACTTCACAAAGATACATGAATGGCCAATAAGCAGGTGAAAAGGTGTTCAACATCACTAGTCATTAGGAAAATGCAAATTAAAGCCATTAACAAGACACTACTACACAAGCACTGAAATGGCTAAAATTGTGAAAATCTGGCAATTTATCAGATTATCAAGAAAGAAGTCAAAGACAACTCGCAGGCCTTTGTTTAGAGTTTGAAAGTAAGGATGATAGTGCCACCAACCATCGTACAAAAAAATAAGTCAACCGAAAATGCAAACCAGTTAGACAAATACCCATTTTCTTGGCACAAAACACATTCTCCAGTAAGAAGAAATTTTATTTCTACTGTCTAAGACACAGAATAGGATTCAGTATGGACTTTAAAATTTTCAGGAAAACTGTCACAACACGCAATATCTTTAAATGAGACAAACTGTTTCTAAAGAGTCTGACACAAAACTTAACTGTAAGTAGATTCAGACGGGCAGGTATTGGGAAACTGTGAAAATATACTTTAAATTCTGGGGCGTTTTTCTCCAAAGTTACAGTTCAAATAAAAATGGACTAAACGTTAACCTTAAATGCCTTCCCTACAAACTCTGAATACACACTGAAGGTTTTATATGTTTTTTTTTAAAGATTTTATTTATTTGAGAGAGAGAGAGAGAAAGAGACAGAGAGCACAGGACGGGGGGGGGGGGCAAGGGGAAGAAGCAGACTCCCTGCTAAGAGGGAGCCCGACGCGGGACTCGATCCAGGAACTCCAAGATCATGACCCCAACCCAAGGCAGTCGCTCAACCAACTGAGCGACCCGGGCGCCCCCTATGTTATTTCACTCATACTAAAAATTATTTGTCTGTCTTCACAAAACAGAAAGTTTCAAGAAGGCAGGGACCCCACCTTCAAAAAAAAAAAATCCATTCCCAGCGCACAGTGTAACAGGTGCCCAATAATTGATCGCAACTGACAAACCTTGATTCAGACAAGAGCCTAGCTACGTATATAACTAACTTAATCAGAAACTTCCTCTATGTTCCAGGCTCTCCGCCTCAAGGAAAAATACGAAAACCTAATCTATCTGCAGGTAGTTTAGAACGAATTACTCAAATCAGTAAACCAGTAGTCTCAACTAACCGATGAAGTTTAAACACAAAACAGAATAGCGATTATCTGCGTAATCAGCCACAAATACGTAAACTGATTTTTGCTTCCCCTGGGGAGATTCTTTTCCTGAATTAAAGTCCTATTTTGAAGGGACATGTGAGTTGAGTAATCTTAAATCTAAAGAGTTATCAAAATATAAACAACAAAAAAACCCTAAAAAAACCGGAAGTCCAATCCTTATTTAAAACATTTCGGAAATGGGTTTATTTCCGGATAAACCCCTGCAGTTTCTAAGTAATTTTAAAAGCTCATTAATTTAATGCAATGCATACAATTATTCTTTATGTCTCCCACGTTCTCAGAGAACCTACACTACTTAGTTATATTTACCGGTCCTGAAAGCTGAGACGGCCCAGAAAAGTAATCCAGACTAAGAGCACGAGTCCTAATGAAATGAACATCTTCAACTAACCGAAAGTAAGAGCTTGCACCTTTAAGGCCTCTAAGACACTAAGTGGAAAGAAACCGACAGGCTTTTATGTCCACTTGTCTGAAGACACGCGGAATCCGCGCGCTATCCAGTCTGAAGCCCTGGCTCCAGCGCCCGCGGCGGCTCAGCCAAGATGTGGCGGGAGCAGTGGGCGCGGGAGGCCGTTAGCAGGCCGCGCGCGCACGCGGCTTCCGCGCTTCCCGCAACTGGGCAGTCCGGTCTCCCGCTCCCGGCCCAAATCGTCACAGCCCTCACCCCGCTGGGTTACCTCCTCACCTCACGAGCTTCATCCTAGCGGCGCCGTCCCTCTTTCGGTCGGAGAGTGAACAAAACCGGACCACCCAGGTCCGAAAGACAAGGCGTATGAATGGCCGGAAACGCCTACTCCTTGGACTCCGACGTAAAGAGCGCGAGGAGCGCTGCGGCCGCAAAGCGGAAACGCCGCGCCCACGCTGTGCCGTACTCCCTTCCGGCTGCGCGGAACATCACTACGGCCCCTGGCGGCTGGAGGTGTGTCTTGCGACGGCTGAGACGCTTTAGCGCAGGTCTAGGAGGAAAATTCCAGTAAGGTCGGGGAGTGGGGATTTAAGGAGATTAGATCCAATTAATTAGTGGGCACTTCGGGACGGCCGGGAGCCGTGTGTTATGCAGCAGTAAGTATACCCGTGAAGTTCGGGAAGTTATGAGCAAGCCCAAAGAATTAGGCTAATTCTGCTCCAACACCAGGAATGTACCTGAAGAAAATCACAGTTTAGCGAATTATTTTTACTTTTTTAAGATTTACTTATTTATTTGTCAGAGAGAGAGAGAAGAGTATAAGCAAAAGGAGCGGCAGGCAGAGAGAGAAGCAGGTTCCCTGCTGAGCAAGGAACCTGATGCCCTGCTCGCTCCTAGGACTTTGGGATCATGACCTGAGCTGAAGGCAGACATTTAAGCGACTGAGCCTCCCAGGCGTCCCTATTTTTATTTTAAATTCTAGTCACAAACCTCAGAAGGGTACCCTACACTGTTGAGAGATCTGCTGTGGTTCTCTAATAAGCTCGCAAACTTTCATACCTTTCCTCTCCCTCTGAAACCTTCTACAGTTTCTTTCTCAGATCCCTCTCTTATTTTCTACTTTTAGAAAACCAGAAGCCACCTTTTCAGCTTTTCTTCCAGTGAGAAGGGTAGAAATACTATTGCTCCTTTCAAAGGCAAATTCCTCTTCACTATAGTCTGGATTCCAGCTCTCATTTTTTTCAAGAATTTCACTCCTTCAGTTATCTCCTAACTTGAGTCATCAATCTCTCCCTCTTCACGGGATTTTTAAAAAAATAAGAATACAACTTTATCTTAACAAAATTCTTCTCTGATGCAGCTCCAGCTACTGCTAGATTTCTTTCACATAAAAACTTCTTGAATGTGTTGTCTACACTTGTTTTATCATCTCTAATTCACTCTTCAGACTCCATTGATGCTGCTTTTCTAAAGGTCATCAAAAACCTCAAGACAAACCTCTATCTTCATCTTACTCAACATTTCAGCAGCATTTAACATTACCCTTTTGAGGGCGCCTGGGTGGCTCAGTTGGTTAAGTGACTGCCTTCAGCTCAGGTCATGATCCTGGAGTCCTGGGATCGAGTCCCACATTGGGCTCCCTGCTCAGCAGGGAGATCTGCTTCTCCCTCTGACCCTCTTCCCTCTCGTGCGCTCTATCTCTCATTCTCTCTCTCTCTCAAATAAATAAATAAAATCTTTAAAAAAAATTACTCTTTTGAAACACGCCTCTCTTGACTTTCAGGATGCCGAGCTCACCTGATGCTACTCCTGTGCTAATAGTTAACGTTTTCTAGGTCTCAGCTGCCTCATCCTCTACTGAGCCATCACATGTTGGAGAGTTTCAGGGTTTACCCTAGGTGTAGTCTTCTTATGGATACTTTCTCCTTTAGCCTAGGTGATCTCTAAAACCAGGGCTTTAATTTGTATCTTCAGCCTGGATGCCGTCCTTGATTATCAGAACTCTTGGAAGTGTAAGGCAATGCTCATCAAACTTTTATGTGCATAGGACATACCTGAGGAAATTTTAGAATGAACATTTTGATTCAGTTGGTTTGGGGACTGAAATTCTATATTTCTAAAAGCCTTCAGTTGATGAAGATGCCTCTAGTCTATGGGCCATAATTTGAGTAGCAATTTCTTTGTTGCCTTCTCAATATCTATCCATCTCCCTTCCCAACAGTTCCTAATAATCTGATGATCCATGTGATCCCAATGAAGCTGACTCTATCCTTGTGTCAATCATCACATTCCATTACTTGTCCACAGTGGGCTTGGAATGTAAACTGATCCAGTCAGAACTTTGCAGGGGATTCTCTTTCCTTTTGAATGTGAATGAAGAGGTAGTAGCCCCTGGAGTTTTATTGGGAACGCCCTTAGAACCAAGAGAAGAATCAGTTTTAGGAGAGAGTTAAAGAAAAATAAAATCCATGATGATATTAATAAGCTCGTGGAAATTAAGATTAAGGGGACACCTGGGTGTCTCAGTGGGCTAAGTATCCAACTGTTGATTTAGGCTCAGGTCATGATCTCAGGGTTAGGAGATGGAGTCCCGCATTTGGCTCTGTGCTGGGCATGGAGCCTGCTTAAGATTCTCTCTCTCCCCCTCTCCCCTTCCCCCAGTTCACGCACTCTTGCCTGTGCGCTCTCTCTCAAAAAATTAATTAATGAATTAAAATTAAAGCTGGTGGGGGGGCGCCTGGGTGGCTCAGTTGGTTAAGCGACTGCCTTCAGTTCACGTCATGATCGCGGGGTCCTGGGATCGAGCCCCGCATCGGGCTCCCTGCTCAGCCAGAAGCCTGCTTCTCCCTCTGCCACTCCCCCTGCTTGTGTTCCCTCTCATGCTGTCTCTCTCTCTCTCTCTCTCTGTCAATTAAATAAATAAAATCTTTAAAAAAATAAAATTAAATTAAAGCTGGTGGGGGGTGGGTAAAAAATAAAATTAAATAAAATTAAAAACTCAGTTCCTCAGTTGCAATACTCATATTTCAAGTGCTCAAGAGCCCTATGTGGCTATGGCTACCCTTTGAGACAGTGCAGATATAGAACATTTGCATCATTACAGAAGGTTTGATTAGTGCTGTCCTGTTTATTACTGTATTTTTTTCCTTTGCATTTGTTATTTATTTATTAACCGACTTGAAAAAATGTACTGTCTGAAGGCAGGGCCTTTTTTTTTTTTAAAGATTTTATTTATTTGACAGAGCACACAAGCAGGGGGAGCAGCAGAGGGAGAGGGAGAAGCAGACTCTCTGCTGAGTAAGGAACCCGGCGCAAGGCTCAATCCCAGTACCCTGGGATCATGACCTGAGCCAAAGGCAGATGCTTAACTGACTGAGCTCCCCAGGCACCTCTGAAGGCAGAGATTTGTATCTGTTCTGTTAATTTCTATATTCCCAGTATCTAGAATAGTGAGTTGCACACAATGTGCCCTCAATAAATATTCATGAAATAACTGATTGTCTCCCCCATTAGAATGGGGAAGGGTACTCTGTGTGTATTGTTGACTACAGTATCCCTAGTACCAAGCTCAGAGTACTGCTAACTGCTATCCTCAAGGCCTTTTCTATTTTCGCTCTGCCTACCTTTTTTTTTTAAAGGTTTTATTCATTTGAGATAGAGAGAGTGCGCGCATGTGAGAGAGCACGAGTGGGGGCGGGGGGCAGGGAGAAGGAGAAGCAGACTCCCTGCTGAGCAGGGAGCCTGACACCAGACTCAATCCCCTGACCCTGGGATCATGACCTCAGCTGAAGGCAGATGCTTAACCGACTGAGCCACCCTGGTGCCCCAGCTCTGCCTACCTTTTAATCCCTTTTCCCCTCAATAACATTGGAATATTTGAATTGCTGCAACTCAAGTTCCCTCTTCTCTCTGGACTTTTGTAATTCAGTTCTTTAATCCGGCTAACACTTAATTCCTCTCAAGTATGTGGGGCCAGCATTATTACTTACATGTGTTAGTAGGGAGTGTCCCAGAAGATGGCAAATTGAAATGCCAGTATCAGTTGATTTATACCAAATTGCTATACTTTTTATTTTCTAGATTGAAGTGATTTTTTTTTTTTTAGAATTTTAGCTCTCTTGTAGTAACTCAAACTGTCAAGAGTCTTTTTTTTTTTTTAAAGATTTTATTTATTTATTTGACAGAGAGAAAGAGAGCAGGAACACAAGCAGGGAGAATGGGAGAGGGAGAAGCAGGCTTCCTGCTGAGCAGGGATTCCGATGCGGGGCTGGATCCCAGGACCCTGGGATCATGACCTGAGCCAAAGGCAGACGCTTAACGACTGAGCCCCAGGTGCCCCTCAAACTGTCAAGAGTCTTGAAATAAAGTCAACAAGAGTGGACCAACAAAGAAAAAATACTTTATTTGCTGCTAGCAGAAGGATCAGTGTGAATGTGAGACTACTCTGTTGTCTGGAAGTTAGCAGAGGCTTTACAGGTTCTGGCATTTAGATTGGTCACAAGAAAGAAAAGGAACAAGGAAATGAAAATGTGGTATGTGGGGCAATGCAACTGCTTCATTATTAGCTTTTAGAAATAGATGTTCTCATGATAAGCAAGGGCAGGAAAGTACATTCTACAGTTTGGAGTTAGAAAGGAAAATCAATTCTAGATTACATTCACAATTTTGAATTTATCAAGAGAATTTATAAGTGAGATACCTTTTAAAATGATAAAGAATAATGCTCAAGAAAGTTTATTTTTCCCATAAAAGCAAACTATTTTATGAATATTTTTATTGAGATATAATGGACATATAAAATTGTATAACTTTAAGGTATACAATGAGTTGATTATTTTTATAGATTGCAATTATGATTACCATCTTAGCTGACACCTCCATCACATCACATAATTATCATTTCCTTTTTGTGGTGAGAACAATTAAGATCTAGGGGCACCTGGGAGGCTTAGTTGGTTGGGTGTCTGCCTTCTCCATCGTGATCCCAGGGTCCTGGGATCAGGCCCTGCGTTAGGCTCTCTGCTCAGCGGGGAGCCTGCTTCTCCGTCTGCCTGCTGCTCCCCTTGCTTGTGCTCGCTCTCTCTCTGTCAAATAAATAAATAAAATCTTAAAAAAAAAAAACAAGATCTTGTCTCTTAGCAACTGTGATGTTTATAAAAGCAAACTATTTTATACTTTTGCAGCATGTTTAAGAAGCTCACTATATTTGGTTTTAGAAAAGAAAATCTAGAATAAATTGCAGACAGGAATTACACATCAAATATTATTTACTTATATATCAAAAATAGGTACATATGATTTTGCATGGCATGGCGTTTATAAGGATTCCTATGCTTCTGACTGTGACCAATTCAAGAAGTAGAGTGAATAGATTGCTCAGAAGTGGAGGCCTATTGGGCACCTGGGTGGCTCAGTTGGTTAAGTGTCTGCCTTTGGCTCAGGTCATGATCCCAAGGTCCTGGGATCCAGTGCTGCATCGCCTTGGGCTCCCTGCTCAGGAGGGAGTTGGCTTCTCTCTCTCCCTCTGCCCCTCTGCTCGTGTTCTCTCTCACTTGCTCTCACTCTCTCAAATATAATCTTTCAAAAAAAAAAAAAGCAGAGGCCTATTTTGTGGGAATGGAAACATGTAAATATGGTTTGTGTGTGTAAACAGTTTACACAGAAAAAAATCCCATCAGTTGCCTGACAATCGACAATCTAAAGGTGAAGGCAAATTTTGTTGAGATAGTCTGGTACATAAGCCACTTTAATCAGGTTGGCGGTCTACTCCTGACTTGTCTCCTCCTTCCCCATTAAAGTCATTTGGCATATGTCATTAAAGTATATATATCAGGAACAGGGACTGGGGGTGGGGCATAGGCAGGTTTTTGCCAAGTAACACAATATATGGTGATGTTGGCAATGGCCTCACCCATCAATACCTCTGGTTTTGGTTTTTAAATCACAGGCTCTTTCCAGACAAAACTGACAAGCAGCTCAATAAAGTTTTGTGGAAGATGTATTGTCAGAAAATCAGGCTTGATAAACTTAGAGCACATTTTGATTGTACTTAGTTTCATAAAAACAGGTCAGTAAGGGGAGAACACACGTATGATCATCTCTCTTCAGATTCTCAAAAGCATGAGTACCGGTTTGACCTAATCTCACAGTTCTGCAAGTAAGAATAGCAGTAAGCGTGTTCAAGTGTGTGGGAACCACGAATACTAGTGACTGAAATGTGTTCTATCTTTAGAGGCTCCGAAGAGCCAAAGCTTTGTCTGAACACTCGCCATGACTAAATCTAGTAGAACATACTACAATTTCTTGTCGACTCCCGTGCCTCCGCACACAAGGAGGAAAGTGTAAGGATAAGGTGAAGCCCTGGATTTTCTGGAAGCACTGGAGTGTATTGCAGGGGAAGGAAAGAGAAGGGTCAATTGCCTCCCCTTTTCTTTACACTGGCCGAAGTCAAAGATTAAAGGTATTTGAAACAGTCGCAGACAGTAGTACCCGCAACCCAAAGAAGGACCAACGAAGCATTTACAAGACAAACCACAGCTGCGGGCGTGGGTGGCTTTATTAAAGAGACATTCCGGGGAAGGGCCAGAGGCCGCCGCCTGGCGGCGCCGCCGCTTCTCCGCGAGACGCCCACCCGCGGTGCGCGCACGCGAGGCCTCCCACCGCGCCTGCGCTGAGGGTGTACGCTGGCTTGCTTTTCCCCCGACACCCAGCCGTCCCCGGGCGGGGGAGGGGGGTGAAAAACTGCGTGATACGCAGCGAGCGTGGCGGCCATCTTCCTCCTCTGGGCACGTCAGCTGAGCCTGTGACGGCTGAAGAGGAGCGTTGCGCAAGCGCGACCAAGACGGTCACAGGTAACTCCCATCTGACGGGCGAGGCGTCGCCGTCGTCGCCGGAAGTTTGGCGAATCTGCGCCGCGGGACAGGCGGCGGACGCAGCTGTCTCCTGATACCCGGATGTGAGGTGATCCGCTGGCTCGCATTGGACCCTCGACCAGGAGTGAGGAAGGTAGGCTAGCTTTCTGACCGTCCTCGCCGCGTGCTGTCGCGCCTCCTGCGTCCTCACCTCCCTTCTGCCAGCCTCTCCGGAGAGCTGGACGATTCCCGCCCCCCGCTTCCTGTCCCACCTTCTGTGTCGTTTTGCATCGTACGCCTCTTCCTACTCCTGTGGTCCGGGCTCCTGGAGCCCCTGGGAGGGAGTGGGCGGCTCGAAGACACTGTCGCTTGAGGTAGGCAGTCAGCCCGCGCGTCTCGGCTGCCCATCACCTGCCACTGCTAGGTAAGCAGAGGTAATAAGGGGCCATGACCGAGGACCGCGGGTCAGGCCAGGGCTTTCAAGGCGGCTGAGAGGGCATCCAGAACCCGGAGGTGGCGTGTAGCCATTGCGATTACCGGGGCGGTGTCGGCGCTGGCCCGCAGGTAGCCCCCGGCCTTGTCTCCGCCCCCGGCGTCTTTCCTTTCCGGCGTTTTCCCCGAGCCAGCCCCACCAGCCATCGCGGAGTTGCGGTTCTTGCGGCTTGCTCCCTTGCCTTCGCCCCGGGCGCCGACCCGACCTGAACCTTGAGGCCTCTGCAGCCTGCAGGGTGTGATGTGGGGATCTTGGAGGGGAGCATTGGCCCGGGTCCAAGGTCATGGAGTAATTCAGGTTGGACCTGAAAGTCTGGGCACAGGTAGGGCTGCTCTAGAATAGAAATGGGTGCCATAGTGAAGGCCATAGTGAAGTTTATAGGGATCGATACGAGCAGAAGGGAATTGGGCTCTACACTGTTAAAAGATTATTTACAACGGGGGTTTGTTTTACTCAGGCAGAATGGGATAAGTGAGTCCAAAAATTAGAGAACTCTCCCACCCCCACACTCCCAACCTCTCCCCAGCCCTCACCTCCCCGGCCCCCAGCCCTCACCTCCCCGCCCCCACCTCTAAATGTTGAGTTCTGGAAACCCTGCTGCAGGTAATGTATTTTCCGGGGCGGGTAGTGGAGCGCAGCGGGGGAGGAGGAAGGAGTTAAATCGTTGTGCTTTGAGAAGTACTGTGAACCTTTAGGTAGTTGAAATGGGAATCTTTCAGCAGGAAGTAATTGGAGCACACAGTATTTAACTAGTATTATCACATGATATTTCAATAAATAATTAGCCTTCACAAAAACAATAAAAGAGTGCTACTTGGTGGAATAGTAAAATGTGAGCGGGTTTTGATTTTTAAAAAGCTGGGTTAACACGGATTTCAGTTTAAAACCTGGTTGCAGTGAACTCTGGTATATTCAGTGTATCTTTTTATCGAGTCCTTAGTTTCTGCTTTTCGTAGGGCATCTACGACAATGGAACTATTTTTAATTTGAAGAACTTAAAAATTCTCATTATGGAATTAGATATGAGAGTAGGATGAAAAGTGCTTGAAAAGCTTTAGTTTGGAAACTGCAAATTTAGGCCTAGAGTATGTGAGGAAATGAGAAAACTCTAACAGACACTTAACCCTTTTAGGCAGAATGCAGTTTTATGCCCCTTAGGTTAGATGTGATTTTGGAAGTACCCTTCTTAGAACAAAACTTGCTCTGGCTTATGAACTTCTGTTCACCTTGATCATCCTGGCTCAGGAAAATTTCCTATCATTTCCCATTGGCTAGTATTATAATTCTGTAATGAACAATAATTATTTTTTTAAGATTTTATTTATTTATTTGACAGAGATATCGAGAGCAGGAATACAAGAAAGGGGAGTGGGAGAGGGAGAAGCAGGCTTCCCGCGGAGCAGGGAGCCCGATGCGGGGCTCGATCCCAGGACGCTGGGATCATGAGCTGAGCGGAAGGCGAATGCTTAACAACTGAGCCACCCAGGCGCCCCACAATAATTTTTTTTTAACATCAGACGCATACAAGGTTTTGTGCTAGGCATGCTTCGAAAAGGAAGGAAAAAGGGCCCTAATTAATGAATGCCATTACCCCCCATTGGCTGGATGGCCCTTTTTAGCTTGGTAATTTATTACAGCACAGTGTGATTGTATTTATTATAATAATTAAGGTAACTAGCATTGCACAACTCAAAATAATGTTTTTTTTAATAGATAAATATTTTGCCATGACTTTTTGGGCAGATTTATGTTCCGTGTAGAGTTCTATGATTAACCTTTATTGAGAAGTCTAGGTGGTAGTTTGAAATCAACTCCAGTAAAATTGTTATGGTAGGTAATTCACTTCAGGACGGTGTTACCCCTTCAGCAGTTCAGATTTTTGTGTGCATCTTTTTCTTGGCACAGTGAAAGTTCTTTGGCTCTATTTCTGCTTAAGTTCTATATTACAGCTGTATCATACTACTGTAGTTACTTTTGGCAGATGGATAATTCTGTTAACTCCACCATCCTTTTTTCTTTTTTGAGGGGGCTATATCTTATGCTTAATTGCATTATAGTACATCTGAAGAAAGCAAGATTTATGTCCTGTGCTTTCTTCAGCTTTAAACATTTGTGGCTGCATGTATGAGATTCACAGAGATGAAAACTCAATGTAAATAAAAATGGGGTATTAAGTATTACTTTAAAGAAGTTCTCAGGGGCGCCTGGTGGCTCAGTCGTTAAGCATCTGCCTTTGGCTCAGGTCATGATCCCAGGATCCTGGGATCGAGCCCCCACATCGGGCTCCCTGCTCCGTGGGAAGCCTGCTTCTCCTTCTCCCACTCCCCCTGCTTGTGTTCTCTCTTTCTGGCTGTGTCTGTCTCTGTCTAAATAAATAAAATCTTTAAAAAAAAATTATTAGTATACTTAACAGGTACTTATGATGTGCCAGGAGCTTTTCTAAGGACTTTTTTTTTTTTTAAGATTTTATTTATTTATTTGAGAGAGAGCACAAGCAGAAGGAGGGGCAGAGGGAGAGGGAGAAGCAGACTTCTCCCTGAGCAGGGAACCCGACACGGGGCTCCATCCCAGGACCCTGGGATCATGACCTGAGCCAAAGACAGACACTTAACCGACTGACCCATCCAGGTGCCTTATCTAAGAACTTTATATTAGGAAATGTTTCTTTTGTATCCTTTTTAGTGATGGTTAAGAGAAAGGCAAATATAATTTAACTTATTTTTTTCTACAGATAGTACAGTCTTTCTGATATATGTTATTTATAATGCAGATGTAGTTCCATTTTATTTTGTTCTTTAAGTAAGCTCCAGGTCCCAGCATGGGGCTTGAAGATAACTACCTGGAGATCAAGAGTTGCATGCTCTCCTGACTTAGCCAGCCAGGTGCTATCTATCTATTCATTTATTTTATTTTATTTTTTTACTTTTTAATTTTTTGCTTATTTATTATTTTTATTATTTTTTCAAGTAAGCTCTAGGTCCCAGTGGAGGGCTTGAAAATCACCACCCTGAGGTCAAGAGTCATAATATAGTTCCATTTTAGAGGATATATACTACTTAAATAAGTTTTCTGTAAGGTTTTTTTTTTAAAGATTTTATTTATTTATTTGAGAGAGAGAGAGCACATGAGAGGGGGGAGGGTCAGAGGGAGAAGCAGACTCCCCGCTGAGTGGGGACCCTGATGCGGGACTCAATCCCGGGACTCAATCCCGGGACTCCAGGATCATGACCTGAGCTGAAGGCAGTCGCCTAACCAACTGAGCCACCCAGGCACCCTTCTGTAAGGTTTTTGAAGACAGGGAATATGCCTAGCCCCAGCATCTGTCACTGGGTATATTTAAAATACATAGTCTTAGAATATTTTAGCTCAGAAAATTCAGTTACTGAATAAAACAAATCATAAGAAATTTTAAGAAGATAATCTTGTTAACATGAAAATATGGAATTATTTATTTATTTTAAAGATTTGTCAGGGAGAGTGCACGTGTGAGAGTGCACGTGTACACAAGCAGGGAGAACAGCAGGCAGAGGCAAACACAACAGGGAGAAGCAGGCTCCCCGCTGAGCAAGGAGCCTGACCTGGGACTCCATCCCAGGACCCTGGGATCATGACCTGAGCTGAAGGCAGATACTTAACTGACCGAGCCACCCAGGCATCCCTTGAAATTTATTTTGTTAAATCAGTTCAACAGGTATTTGAAAGTTCGTCACTAAGTGAGGCTTCTTTTTTCTTTTTTTTTTTTTTAAGGATTTTATTTATTAGAGCGAGATCAAGCTGAGCAGGGGAAGGGTCAGAGGGAAAGACAGAGAGGGAGAAAGCGGACTCCCCGCTGAGCATGGATCCCAATGCAGGACTCCATCCCAGGACCCTGAGATCATGACCTGAGCAGAAGTCAGCTGCCTAACTAACTGAGCCACCCAGGCACTCTAAGTGAGACTTTTTTCAAGAAAAAAAAAATAGATAATTTTCAGAACACAAATTTAGGCTTATTTTAAAAGTTTGGTGCATATTAAAATCTTTGTTTCATAGTCACTTTTTGGTAACTGCTTTATGGAGATATAATCTACCCTTAATAGAGTTCAGTAGTTTTTAGAATATTAACAGAATTATGCAATCATTACCAATGTTTAACTTTAAAGATTTTATTTATTTGAGAGAGTGCATGAGAGCAAGCATGGGGGGGTTGGGGAGAGGGAGAAGCAGACTCCTCACTGAGCAGGGAGCCTGGGGATCATGACCTGAACTGAAGGCAGACGCTTAATTGGCTGAGCCACCCGGGTGCCCCTCTAATGTCTAATTTTAGAATATTTTTATCACCCCAAGAAGAAGCCCCATGCCTATATTAGTATGTCACTCCTCATTTCATTTTTTCCTAGCCCCTTACTACCACCAATTTATCTGTTATAGATTTGTCTTTTCTGGACATTTCATATAAATTGAATCATACAACATGTGGCCTTTTGTGACTAGCTTCTTTTACTTAGCATAATGTTTTTTTTTTAAGATTTTTTAATTTATTTATTTGACAGAAAGAGAGACAGCGAGAGAGGGAACACAAGTGGGGGAGTGGGAGAGGGAGAAGCAGGCCCCCTGCTGAGCAGGGAGCCTGATGCCGGGCTCCATCCCAGGACCCTGGGATCATGACCTGAGCCAAAGGCAGAAAGAAGCTCAACCACTGAGCCACCCAGGGGCCCCTAGCATAATGTTTTTAAGGTTAATCCATGTAGCTTCTATGAATACTTTATTCTTGTCTGTGGCTAAATAACAATTGATTACACGTGTACCACATTTTGTTTATTTATCAGTTGATGGACATTTAGATTGTGTCCACTTTTTGACTTTTACGAATAATGCTATGAACATTTGTGTACAGGTTATTGTGTAGATGTATTCAGATTCACTTTCGAGCTTTCCCAATATATTTTACATAGTTATAAACAGTATATTGTTTTTTCATTTCATAGCTGATAAGCATGTTCATTTTTGATGTGAAAGATAATAAGCGTTGTATAAACATGCAAGTAAAATGTAAAAGTATTCCTTCATTCTTTGTGTACTCTTTCATCTCCATCTTTACCACTGTTGATGCTTTAATGTATATGCTTTTAGTGTGTGATTTCTGTGTTAGGACAGTTGTATATGACACATTCATTTATCTCTTTCTTGGAAAATCATATTTATGCAGTTTGTATACCTTTTATTTCTAATGATTATCAAAATTCTTTTTTTGTTTTTTAAAGATTTTATCTATTTGAGAGAGAGAGAGAACATGAGCAGGGTGATGGAGAGGAGCAGAGGGAGAGCGAGAAGCAGACCTTCTGTTGAGCAGGGAGTCTGACTTGGGGCTCAATCCCAGTACCCTAGATGATCATGACCTGAGCTGTAGGCAGACACAACCAAATGAGCCACCCAGATTATCAGAATTCTTTGTTGGCATTTTATTTTTGCTTTTTGGGGCATTTGGGCTGTTCTGGGTATTTTTGTAATGTAAATGCTGCTTTTTCATCATTGCTGTCATGATACAGTTTTTTTGTTTTTTTTTTACTTTATTTTCCTGATGTGGGTGGATGGTGGTGTAATAAATTGTGGAGGATGAACATAGTAGATTGACAGTTGAGTTTAAGGTGCCTTTAAGAAATCAGGATAGAGATGTCCAGTAGGCTGTTGGGTATCTGAATAGCATTAGGGATGGAGGTTTTGTTGGGGATATGAGTTTGTATCTTAACAGCTTACAGGTAGTAATTGGAAGTATGTGTATAGAAGAAATTAGTGAGTGTCTTTTATAATGAGAGGACAAAAACTTTGGGAATGCTAATTTATAAGAGGTTGGTAGAGGAAGAGAATTTTAAAAATGAAGAAAGTTGTCCATGTCTGGGTTGTTTTTTTGTAAGCTCTATGCCCTGTATAGGGCTTGAACTCACACGCGACCCCAAGATCAAGAGTTGCATGCTCTACTGATTGAGCCCCCCTCCTTTTTTAATGTAAACTCTGACCCCAACGTAGGGCTCAGACTTATAACCCCAACATCAAGAGTCATACGCTCTACCAACGGAGCCAGCCAGGCGCCACCATGTCTAGCTTTTTTAGAGTTAACTAATGTTGAATTTTACTGAATTACTGATTACTGTTACCTATTTATTGAGAAAATTACAGCAGTTTTACAATTTGTTTTTCTATCAAGCTAATTCCGAAAATAACTTTTTTAATATTTTTTTAAATATTTTTAAAAATTTATTTGACAGAGAAACACAGCGAGAGAAGGAACACAAGCAGGGGAGTGGGAGAGGGAGAAGCAGGCTTCCTGCGGAGCAGGGAGCCTGATGGGCTCGATCCCAGGACCCTGGGATATTGACCTGAGCCGAAGGCAGACGCTTAACCGACTGAGCCACCCAGGCACCCTTTTTTTATTTTTATTTATTTTATTTTTTTAAAGATTTTATTTATTTGACAGAGAGAGACAGGGAGAAAGGGAACACAAGCAGGGGGAGTGGGAGAGGGAGAAGCAGTCTTCCCGCAGAGCAGGGAGCCCGATGTGGGGCCTGATCCCAGGACTCTGGGATCATGACCTGAGCCAAAGGCAGACACTTAATGACTGAGCCACCCAGGCGCCCCCAGGGGCCCTTTTTTTTTTTTTTTTTAAGATTTTATTTATTTATTTGACAAAGACACAGCGAGAGAGGGAACACAAGCAGGGGGAGTGGGAGAGGGAGAAGCAGGCTTCGGGGGGAGCAAGGAGCCTGACGCGGGGCTCAATCCCAGGACCCTGGGATCATGACCTGAGCCGAAGGCAAGACGCTTAATGACTGAGCCACCCAGGCGCTCCCCCGAAAATAATTTTTACAGTGGTAGTTCTGCTTTTCTTTTCAGGATGAATATTACTTGATGATAGTGGATATCATGTTGCTAAAATTATTGATTGGGGTGTATAGTCTTTTTTTTTTTTAGTTTTGTTGTTATTAAATTTTTGATCTCCAGTCATATATGCCACTTAAAATAAATTGGTGAGGGTGTTACCCACATGTTTTGGAGCCATTTGTGTAATAGATTAAAGCTTTGAATGTTTGGAAAAATTGTACCTTGCGTTATTGTGTGTGTTTTCTTTCTTTCTTTCTTTTTTTTTAAGATTTTATTTATTTGATACAGAGAGACAGCGAGAGAGGGAACACAAGCAGGGGTGGTGGGAGAGGGAGAGGGAGAAGCAGGCCTCCCGTGGAGCAGGGAGCCCGATGTGGGGCTTGATCCCAGGACCCTGGGACCATGACCCGAGCCGAAGGCAGACGCTTAACAACTGAGCTACCCAGGCGCCCCTATTGTGTGTGTTTTCTGTTACATTCTCTGTTAATGGTGTATTGTTGCTTCCGTTGTGACATTTTGTATGTTTTTGGTTAGCAGTAATTATTTTAAACTTAGTTACTTAAAATGTTTTTTAATCTCTAAGTATTTTGGGGGTGTTTTATTTTTTTTTAAAGATTTTATTTATTTGACAGAGAGAGACACAGCGAGAGAGGGAACAGAAGCAGTGGGAGTGGGAGAGGGAGAAGCAGGCTTCCCACTGAGCAGGGAGCCCAATGTGGGGCTCAATCCCAGGACCCTGAGATCATGACCTGAGCTGAAAGCAGACGCTTAACGACTGAGCCACCCAGGCACCCCTTGGGGGTGTTTTAGAATATGAGGAATAGGGCGCCTGGGTGGCTCAGATGGTTAAGCATCTGCCTTCGGCTCAGGTCATGATCCTGAGGTCCTGGGATCGAGTCCCGCATCGGGCTCCCTGCTCCTTGGGAGCCTGCTTCTCCCTCTGCTTCTCTGTCTCTCTCTCTCTCCGCCCCCCCCATCTCTCATGAATAAATAAAAATCTTTAAAAAAAAAAAAGAATGTGAGGAATACTTGGATTACCTTAAACTGTGGGTGAATGAATTGGCAGGATACACAGAAATAAGAAAGAGAAGACTCTGTTTATAGAGCCAGATTTTGTGGAAGAAAAGAAAGGAATCACCAAACACTAGGCCTTACAGAAGCTTGAACATTGTGCAGGACTCAGAAGGTTGCTGAGAATAGTGCAGCTCCAGCCTTTGGCTTATGTAGCAGACACTACTGCTAGAGGAATTAAAACAAGGTAAGTCAAGTGCTCAAATAAGGGTGATTTTTCCTTTCAGGGGTCATTTGTTATTGTCTGAAGAATATTTGATTTTTAGAATTGAGGGTGGAATTGAAAGGTGTACTGATTTGGATTCTACAGTAAATCTTTGGTGGAGTTAACTGCACTTTGAGATGGCTAGAAGTTCCCAGTGATGTTTGAAATATCAAGAACAGATTGGATAAAATAGTCCTAAGGTTGTTTTATTTTATGAAGTGTTTTTCTGGTGAGGGGGTTACATTGATGTGATAGAATAATTATTTTTATTTCACTGGTTGGTGTCCTCTATTTTTTTTTTAAAGATTTTATTTATTCATTTGCGAGAGAGACAGAGGGAGAGGGAGAAGCAGACTCCCTGCTGAGCAGGGAGCCTGATGTGGGACTCGATCCCAGGACCCTGGGATCATGACCTGAGCCGAAGGCAGACGCTTAACCGTCTGAGCCACCCAGGTGCCTCTGGTGTCCTCTATTAATAGAATTCTTAAATTCAGTAATCTCTGTATTTCTTTTATCAGTTTTCCTTGGTAGTGGTAGACCATTTGGCTATGCTCATGTTCTGTTAAAACTGCCAATTTGCGGGGCACCTGGGTGGCTCAGTCGGTTAAGCAACTGCCTTCGGCTCAGGTCATGATCTCAGGGTCCTGGGATCGAGCCCTTCATCAGGCTCTCTGCTCAGCGGGAAGCCTGCTTCTCCCTCTCCCACTCCCTGCTGTCTCTCTCTCTGTCAAATAAATAAAAATCTTTTAAAAAAAGCCAATTTGCTTTAATTTAGGCTTTTTATGTTCTTTTTGTATATGAAGTGTGTGGTGCATGTGTGTGTACACTACTTTTGGTATCAAAAAAAATTTTTGTATTTGGGTAACTTGTCTTTTACTGCATTCTGGAACAACAACAACAAAAATATCAGTTGTTTGAAAGCAGAGCTGTTCCCTTTGTCTGCAACACTTTTTAGCCTCAGGTGGGAATATGCTTAATGCATCCAAGAAATAATAGCAAGGGAGCCAACCTAACTGGACCAGAGTGAGTAGGGACAAAACTAGGAAGTAGTAGTTAACATTGAGCCTTTGCTTTTACTCAGATTGAGATGAGAAGTCACTGAAGGGTTTTGAGCAGAGAAATAACAGAGCCTGATTTAAGTTTTAAAAGATCACTGTGGCTGTTGTGTGGAGAAGCTCAAGTGAGGAGGAAGTAGGGAAGAAGGAACTCTGAAGGCAGAGTTAGGAATTTAGAAGCTCTTGGCAAAAATCCAGGTGAGGGGAGTAATGGTGACTTGGACCTGGGTGGTAAGGGTGGAGATTCTAGGTGGTCAGATTTTGGATGTGTTTTGAAGGTAGACAGGATTTGTTGATGATGAATTGATCAAATAAGTTTAAGAGAAGAATTGGGGTGATTCCACAGTTTTATTCTAGACACGGATGAACTTGACAGTTACTGAGATGAGGAAAATCCTTTGGAAGCTTTAGGTTTAGGAGGCAAGATTGGGAGTTCAGATGTTAAAGTTTCAGATATTTAGTAGCCCAATAATAAACTCTCTCTTTGGGTAGTATTCCTACTAATTCAATTTTTTTTGTACTTGAATTATGTTCTTTCCTAGATTTAAAAAAAATCTGTTCTGGTTTTCTTTGACTTATTGAGACAGTTAGGGTAAATAATTTTCAGAACTTTAATTTTGGTGAGATTTTAGAATAGATTGTATGTATACTCTAAATTTAAAAAAATGGTTAAAACCTTTATATGTCAATAAAGCAGACCTATTGAGTGCCAGGATACATTGACAGAAATGCAATAAGATTGAAGAATTTTCTCAAAATTTTCAAAGTAAATCTTGTCTGTTTTTATTTATTAAAGATTTTATTTATCTGACAGGGACACAGCGAGAGAGGGAACACATGCAGGGGGAGTGGGAGAGGGAGAAGCAGGCTTCCTGCTGAGCAGGGAGCCCGATGCGGGGCTCGAACCCAGGACCCTGGGATCATGACCCGAGCCAAAGGCAGACGCTTAACGACTGAGTCACCCAGGCACCCTCTTGTGTGTTTTTAAAGCCAAACTGCACTAAAAGCCTTACAGTGACAAGTATCATTCCACTCCTAATCTTTCCCAATCTTCTAGTACCTTTCTCCAGAAGCTACCACTTTTATTCTTCTAGCTGTTACTCTTAGTATCTAGCTTTATATTTTTGGTAGTATGCAATAACTGCTGTATTTTGATTTATCAGTTTTAGATGTTACTGACTCTCTGCTTCCACAGTTAAAAATTTAGCTTACTTTCTTCCCCATATCCCCTTAAGAGAGTTCTATTTCAATTATTGGTTAAGCCACTAGTGAGTGGTGTTATAACTATGTAAATATTGTTTACTGCTGAGCTAAGTATTCTCCTGTAACTGTATTCCCCTCCCCTTTTTATCTCCTGGAGTTAGTAATTGCCTTGCCTTTTTTTTTTTTTAAGGTTTTTATTTATTTGAGAGAGCCTGAGCACCAGTAGGGGGAGGGGCAGAGGAAGAGGGAGAAGCTGAAGCAGACTCCCCACTGAACAGGGAGCCAGATGAGGGGCAGATGCCAGGTTCAATCCCAGGACCCTGGGGTCATGACCTGAACCAAAGACAGACACTCAACCGACTGAGCCACCCAGGCATCCCTGCCTTGCTTTTGTTTTGCCTAATTTTTTAAGATGCTAGGGCAATTTTTCTCCCAAATATCATAGGCCTGGCAGTAATATTTTTCATTCTCAAAACGAAGGCCAGTCGCTTTTCTGTGTGCATCCCCACTAGCCTCAAGGTTCATTTTGGGATTCTTCATCTATTTCATTACAGACTGGTTGCTCTTTTGGCCTGTTCTCCAAAGTGTTTGTGCAATTGATACTGCCACCAGCAGCACTTTACCAACACTTTGTCTTTTCTAACTTTAAAATTTTAGCTGTTGTGGTGGTTGTCCATTGTCCTGTTGGATTTCTTTCTCCTCCTTTTTGTGATGAACTTGTTCAAATTTCTTGTCTTTTTTTTTCTTCAGTTGGCCATTTCATTAATTTGTAGGATTTTAAAAAATAGAATCTTTGACCCCCACCGACTGGTTCTCTCTCTCTCTCTCTCACTCTGTCACTCTCTCACTCTTTCTCAAATAAATAAGAACTTTTAAAATAAATAAATAAATAAAATATACAATTGTCAAGTTGACATATATATTCCCCTAATTGACAAATACAAGGAAAAATGGAGAAATCCAAAGTCATAACTGATTTTGTAAGTTCTGTTTCACCTTCACATTTTGTGTCTATAATCAAGCTGTTTGTCATTGACTTTAGTACAGGTATGAAATAGGGATTCGTTTTTACTTTTTTCTCCACTATTTGTTCCTGCACTGTTTCTTTTAAAAATCTATTTTCCCAGCTTTTTACTATTTATCATGAACCAGTTGACCACACATACATGAGTCTGATTCTGGGCATTCTGCTTTGTGTCGTTGGTCTGTTCCATTGTTCTATTTGTCTATCCTTGAATCAGTATAACACATTACTATGGCTTTATTGATTTATTAATTGTTGATGTCTGGTATGGCAAGTTCACCTATCTTGCGGTTTTTTTTAGGGTATGATTTCTTATGCTATGTAGACTAAATTTTCTTAATTTCAAATGTGGGCATTTTCTGTTTAGAGTTTTGGGGTTATTCATTTCTAGTAAATTGCATTGTGATTGGAAAACATACTGCATGGTATCATATCTTGGATGTTTGTGGAGATTCACTTTAGGTTCTGTATTTGGGGTCATTTTTGTAAGTGTTCAGTGTGTGCTTGAAAAGAATGTATTTTGCACTTGTTGGGAAAATATGTGTATCCATTAAGTCAAGTTTAAAATTGTTTAGATATTCTGTATAATTAGTGGGGGTAGTTTTGTTTTTTTTGTTTGCTTGTTACATCAGTTGCTGAGAAGAATGTGTCCAAGTGTCTCAGTTACGATTTTGGATTTCTCCATTTTTCCTTGTATTTGTCAATTAGGGAACTACATATGTCAACTTGAGAATTGTATATTTTATTTATTTATTTATTTATTTATTTATTTTAAAAGAATTTATTTGAGAAAGAGTGAGTGAGAGAGAGAACTAGTCGGTGGGGGGAGAGGCAGAGGGAGAGGGAGAAGCAGACCTCTGCTGATCAGGGAGCCTGACCCCGGGACCCTGGGGTCATGACCTGAGCTGAAGGCAGATGCTTAACCAACTGAGCCACCCAGGCACCCCAAGACTATATATTTTTAGTTTATGTTCTTAGATGGGTGCAGTTTGAAATTGTTAGAGCTTCCTGTTAAATTGAAGCCTTAATCATTATGTTCCTCTTTAATACTGGCTTTTGTCTTAAAGTTGCTTTGGTATTAATGTAGATATACAGACTTTCCTTTGCTTAATATTTGTATTCTCTATTTGTCCTTTATGCCTTTCTTCATTTTTTTTTAAAGATTTTATTTATTTATTTATTTGAGAGAGAGAAAGAGAGAGAGAGCATGAGAGGGGGGAGGGTCAGAGGGAGAAGCAGACTCCCCGCTGAGCAGGGAACCTGATGTGGGACTCAATCCTGGGACTCCAGGATCATGACCTGAGCCAAAGGCAGTCGCTTAACCAACTGAGCCACCCAGGCGCCCTGCCTTTCTTCATTTTTATGCTCTAAGTACATCTCATAATCTCGATCTATCTGGAGGATTTGATCCATGGATGTGTAATGTGATTTCTGATGTATTTGGGGTTAAATCTATTTTTATTTCGTGCTCTTGTATGTTTTTCTCTTTTTGTCATTAAAATCTTATCAGTTTTGGGAGTAATGTCAATTCAGTCATATTTTTCATCTGCAACTTAAAATATTAGCTACCACATTTGCCTTTCATATATGGTAGAGGAGGAGGAGGGGGAAAAGAAACAACATAAAACAACTGCTATCTATGGGCCTCTCTTCTGCAAGTGGTCATGAAGCCTAAATTAATAATAATAGGTACCAGGCGAGTCACTGTGTTGTACATCTGAAATTAATATAACATTGTATGTGTACTTTAATAACGAAAATTTCTTAAAATACAAATAAAACAGTAGTGGTTACCTTGTCACTTACCTGTTTGATTTTGGTTTATGCCAACACTGGACCGGATGAGTTGTTCTCAGTTTGGTTGGGGATATACATGCTGTGGGATCTGAGGTCTTTGTAGTCCTAACTTTGTTGTCCTTTGACCAGGGTATTAGATAAGAGTTCTAAGAGGTGCCCCAGTGATTCTCCTGGGTTCCAGAAGTAGTCCTCTTTGCTCTCCATGTATCAGTCACGCATGACAGCCTTCTTTGCCTTTTAGTGTATTGGTATGACGACCTCCAAGTGAACAAAGGCTCAGTCTCGGCATCCAATTTTCAGAACCATGATGGTGTTTGCAGACTTGACCCAGGAGTATGAATTAGGGTATAGCTGAGCCGAGTGAGTAGAGTAGATTCAATCTTGTAATCTTCCCTCCTTAACCATTTGGACTTTTTCAGTATACCTGGGAATGTGGGCATTTCTGCCTTGTTGACTAGGCTGCTATTTATTGAGTCTTAGTTAGCTTCACATAATCTGACAGACTGTTTAGTACAGCTTCCATGTGCTCAAGAGCAGCAGTTGATAAACTACTTTGTCACTTAGGCCAACTTTGGCTCCACTCCCCCATCCCCCAAAATGGTTTAACATATTTTTAAGGGTTGTTAAAAAAAATCAAACAATCTGAGTTTGGACTAGCCACATTTCAAGTGCTTAGTAACTACACATTGCTAATTGATAATCATATTGGACAGTCCAGCTCTAGATTACTCTTTCTCAAACTGTGCTCTTCAGAACAGCTTTAGAGACCACTGTCCTAGTGGGCGGATGTTGACTAAGGTATGTGAGCTTGGTGGGTAGTGAATAGCAACAGCAACTTCTCGTCCTCCCTTCTGCTTGTTCCCATACCCCTTTCTTCTAAACATGATTTTATATTTTTTAGATAAATTTCCAAGGCTAAAATTTTTAGAAAATCACTGCCTATGAGTGGGCTTAGCGTTGAACTTTCCCTATAGATTTTGAGGCAACTATTCTTGAGGCATTTTGCAGTTTTCAGGGTTTAATGCCAGTAGATAATGAATGGGCTCTCCAACTCTAAGATACCACGGCTCTTTTTGTGGTCAAATCCATCATGTCTAAATTGAAACATTTGTGCATTGAATAAAGGGCTTGTTGGGGGCATAAAAAAGGAGGAAATGACTTTTTTTCCTGAATATATAATATTTACATACCTGGTGTGATTTTGTTTTGGTTTGTTTTAAATTATTTTTTTTCCGGGGGGCACCTGGCTGGCTCACTTGGTAGAGCATGCAACCCTGATATCAGGGTTGTGAGTTCAAGTGCTACATTGGGCAAAGAGCTTAGTTTAAAAAAAAAAAAAGTAGGACTTAAAAAAAATAAATTATTTTTTAATGTGCTGCATTTAATGTGAAAATGCTTCCACTTGTTAGGTATTGCTTTTGCTATTTTGTTTAGAGGAAAACTTGTTATTTATTAGTAATTTATATTTAAAAGCCAATCAGGGGCGCCTGGGTGGCTCTGTTGGTTATGCGTCTGCCTTCAGCTCAGGTCATGATCCCAGGGTCCTGGGATTGAACTCTGCATCGGGCTTCCTGCTCAGTGGGGAGCTTGCTTCTCCCTCTCCCTCTGCCACTCCCCCTGCTTGTGCTCTCTCACTTTCTCTCTCTCTCTGTCAAATAAATAAAAAAAAAAAGCCAATTAAAGCCATATCATATTTAATATTCCTAATTTCTAAGAAAAAGATCTCCATCCCTGCAAACTTTTTTACAAAATGGCTTTTTTGAAGTATATTTTACATTTAATATAATCTACAGATTAAGATTGTAAAGTTTGATAAGCTTGGGCATGTAAACACTTGTGAGGCTACCACTCCAATCTTGATTTCCATCATCCCTAAAATGTACCTTGGAGGGTGCCTGGGTGGCTCAGTTGGTTAAGTGACTGCCTTCGGCTCAGGTCATGATCCCGGAGTCCTGGGATTGAGTCCCGCATCGGGCTCCTGGCTCGGCGGGGAGCCTGCTTCTCCCTCTGACCTTCTCCCCTCTCATGCTGTTTCTCTCTCTCTCTCTCTCTCTCAAATAAATAAATAAAATCTTTAAAAAAAAAATGTACCTTGGAACCTATTCAGGTATGTTCCTGACTCCACTGTGGGTAATCACTGTTGTGTTTTCTGTCATTATAGGTGAGTTTTGTCTGTTCTAGAACTTCATGTAAGTGGGATTATGCAGTGTGTACTATTCTGTTTGACTTCTTTCCCTTAACATAATGGTTTTTAATTTCTTCCATGTTGCGTAAGCAACGTGCTTATGTTTTTTTCCCTTATGAGTATTCCATTGCATGAAAATGCCACAGTTTATTTTTATATACCTAATAATTGATGCAGGAAGTCAATATCTTGGGTATTATATGTAAAATTAATAGAAACATTTTTGTGTAGGTCTTTTTGTGGTCATATGTTTTTATTTTTGGGGGGTAAATAATTAGGACTGGAATTTGAGTCAGAGTGTAGGTAAAATTTAACTTTATAGGAAAGTACCAAACTTCCAAGGTATTTATTCCATTTCATCCTACCAGCGGCATTCTTAGAGCTCTGCACTGTTCACAAATACTGGATTTTGTCAGTCTTTTTAATTTTAGCCATTTTAGAGGGCTTGTAGTAATGTCTCATTGTGTTTTTGATACGCATTTTTTTTTTTTGGTAAAGATTTTACCTATTTATTTGACAGACACAGTGAGAGAGGGAACACAAGCAGTGGGAGTGGGAGAAGGAAAAGCAGGCTTCCTGCTGAGCAAGGAATCCCAGGAAGGACTCTGGGGTCATGCGTCGAGCAAGGCCTTTAATGACTGAGCCACCCAGGTGCCCTTGATATGCATTTTCCTGATGACTCATATTGAACACTTTCTCAGATCTTTATTGGTCATTTGTAAATTATCTTTTGTGAGGGGTATGTTCAGTTCTTTTGCTGTCTAAATGTGTAGATTTTTTGTTCCATTGATTTGTCTTCAAATATGCTCTATAATTATTATAGCTTCCATCTTTGTCATTTTCTTTCAGAATTGGTTTTATCTTTCCATTTCCACATAAATTTTATTTTTTTTATTTTTTATTTTATTTTTGAGAGAGAGAGAGCATGAGAAGGGGGAGGGTCAGAGGGAGAAGCAGGCTCCCTGCCGAGCAGGGAGCCCAACGTGGGACTCAGGATCGTGACCTGAGCTGAAGGCAGACGCTTAAGGCCTGAGCCACCCAGGCGTCCCGAGGAGACTGGGTATCTTGATAATATTGAATTTTCTAAATGTGCTATATTTATCCACTTAGGACTTATTAATTTCTCTTAGTAATGTTTCATGATTTTCAGTGTAGAAGTATTTTTTTTGTCTTTTAAATTTAAGTATTTAATGTTTTTGATGTTCTTGTAATTTGTGTTTTTAAAATAATTTCGTTTTTCCAATTTTGTTTTGCTAGAATATAGAAATTAATTGGTATTATTTATTGGCTTTTATTCTGTGACCTTGCTAGATTCATGTATTTAATAGGTTTTTAAATAGATCCTTAGTATTTTCCACTTGAATAATCATGTCAACAGGTTTTTCTTTCTTGTTTTTTAGTCTATGGGCTTTTTGTTTCTCTTTCTTGCTTTTTTTTTTTTAAAGATTTTATTTATTTATTCATGAGAGACAGAGGGAGAGAGAGAGAGAAGCAGAGGGAGAAGCAGGCTCCCAAGGAGCAGGGAGCCCGATGCGGGACTCGATCCCAGGACCCTGGGATCATGACCTGAGCCGAAGGCAGACGCTTAACCATCTGAGCCACCCAGGCGCCCTCTTTCTTGCTTTATTGTATTACTAGGACCTCAAGTACAATATTGAATAGAAATAAGAGAGGACATCTTTGCCTTCTTTCTGAACTTAGGGAGAAAGCAGTCAATATTTTACTCTTGTAATGTAAGCTATAGGTTTTCTTGTTAGAAGCTTTTTATAAGATTGAGGAAAGTCGAAGTAATATACTATGTTAATGGAATAAAGGGGGGAGAGACACATGATCACCTCTGCAGATGTAGAGAAAGCATTTGACAAAATCCAACACCCTTTCATGATAAAAACACTCAAGAAAGGAATAGAAGAGCATCTATGAAAAGCCTATCTCTAACATCATACTTAATGGTGAAAGACTGAAGGTTTTTTTTTTTTTTTTTAAGATTTTATTTATCAGAGAGAGCATAAGCAGGGGGAGCGGCAAGCAGAAGGAGAGGAAGAAGCAGGCTCCCCGCTGAGCAGGATGGCACAGAAGGCAGAGGCTTAACCAACTGAGCCACCCAGGCATCCCTGCTCTTGCCACTTTTATTCACCATTGTACTGGAGGTTCTAGCCAGGGAATTTAGGTAAGAAAAAGAAATAAAGGCATCCAGATTGGAAAGGAATAAATAAAACAGTTTTGCAGATGACATGATCTTATATGTAGGAAATTCCAAGAAATCCACAAAAAAGGCCCCAGAGCCTATTAGTACTAATAAGTGAATTCAGCAAGGTTATATGATATAAGATCAATGTACAAAAATTAGTTGTATTTCTGTATACTAGTGATGAATCATCTAAAAAGGATATTAAGAAACCAATTCCTTTTATAATAGAATCAAAAAAGAATAAAGTACTTAGGAATAAATTTAACAAATGAAGTACAAGCCTTGCATGCTGAAAATTCTAAAACATCATTTAAAAAATTAAAGATGACATAAATGAAAAGCTGTCCATGTTCAAGGATTGGAAGACTTACTACTAAGATGGCAGTATTCCTCAAATTATCTACAGATTCAGTGCAGTACCTATTAAAATCCTAGCTGACTTTTTTGCAGAAGTTCACAAGCTGATCCTAAAATTAATACCATATAGCCAAAATAATCTTGAAAAAGGATGGCAAAGTTGAGAGATTCACACTTCCTTATTTCAGAACTTAACTACAAAGGGAGCCAAGAGTGTATGATGGGGAAATGATAGTCTCCAATAAATGTTGATGGGAAAACTGGACAGCCACATCCAAAAGAATGAAACTGGGCCACTATCTTAAATTATACAAAAAATTACTCAGAATGGATTAAAGACTTGAATATAAGACTTGAGACCATAAATTCCTGGAAAAAAAACATAGGGGGTAAGCTCCTTGGTATAGGTCTTGGTGATGATGTTGTGAATATACATTAAAAACAAAAGCAACAAGGGCACCTGGGTGGCGCAGTCAGTTAAGTGTCTGACTCTTGGTTTCAACTCAGGTCATGGTCTTGGGGTTGTGGAATCGAACCCTGTGTTGGGCTCCATGCTGGGTGTGGAGTCTGCTCAGGACACTCCCTCTGTTCCTCCTCCATGCATGCACGCACGTGTGCTCCCTCTGTCTCAAATAAATAAATCTTAAAAAAAAAAAGCAAAAGCAACAAAAGCAAAAATAACAAGTGGGGGACTGCTTCATACTAAAAACAGCTTCTGCATGGCAAAGGAAACCATCACAAAACGAGAAGGTAACCTATAGAATAGAAGAAAATATTTGCAAATTATCTATTTGATAAGTGCTTGATATCCAAAATATATAAACAATCCAATTAAAAATGGGCAGAAGATCTGAATAGACTTTTTTTTCAGAGAAGACATACAGATGGCCAATAGGTACATGGAAAGATGCTCAACATCACGATTCACCAGGAAAATGCAAATCAAAACCACAATGAAATACCGTCTTACACCTGTTAGAATGACTATTATCAAAAAGACAACAAATAACAAATGTTGGCAAGGATGTGAAGAAAAGGAAACCTTTGTTCACTGTCAGTGGAGATGTGAATGGGTACAGCCAGCATGGAAAACAATATGAAGTTTCCTTAAAAAATAAAAAAGAGAACTACCATAACGTCCTGGGTATTTGTCAGGAGAAAACAAACATACTATTTCAGAAAGATATATGCATCCCTGTTCATTGCAGCGTTATTTACAATAGTTAAGGAAATAGCGTAAATGTCCATTGATGAATGGATAAAGAAAAAATATATATATTTTATATATACATATATAAAAATATATACAGTGGACTATATACACAATGGAATATTACTCAGCCATAAAAAAAATGAAATCTTGCATTTGTGACAACATGGATGGACCTTAAGGTCATTATGCTAAGTGAAATAGGTAAGACAAATACTGTATGATCTCACTTATATGCAGAATCTAAAAACAAAAATAAAAAACTAAGTTCATAGGTACAGAGAACAGATTGGTGGTTGCCATAGGTGGGGGGTAGGTGAAATGGGTGAAGGGGAAGGGGGCCAAAAAATTCAAACTTTCAGTTAAATAAATAAGTCATGGGGATGTAATATACAGCTTGGTGACTATAATAATAATGTTTCGTGGGGTGCCTCGGTGGCTCAGTTGGTTAAGTGTCTGCCTTTGGCTCAGGTCCAGGGTCCTGGGATCAAGCTCCATGTTGGGCTCCCTGCCCTTCTACCCCTGCTTGTGCTCTCTCTCTCTTGCTCTGCTCTCTCAAATAAATATATAAAATCTTTAAAAAAAATACTGTATATTTGGAAGTTGCTAAGAGAGTAGATCTTAAAACTTTTCATCACAAGAAAAAAGATTTTAGTAACTATGTATGATGACACATGTTAAATAGGTTTATTGTGGTGATCATGTTAATCTACACAAGTATCATATCAATGTGTTATACCCCTGAAACTCATACAATATGTCGATTATATCTCAGAAAAAGTTTACTATAAGGCTACAGTAATTAAGAGATTTGTGGTACTGGCATAACATCATATAGATGAGTGGAACAATATAGAGAGTCCAGAATTAAACCCATATGTTTACTGGCAGTTGATTTTTGACAATATTTCCAAGACAATTCAGTAGGTAAAGAATGGTCTTTAACAAATGATGCTCTGACAGTTGTATATTCACCTGCAAAAGAATGAAGGTTTTTCTCCTACTTTGTACCATATACAAAATGAACTCAAGATTGACCAGATCTAAATGTAAGCTAACTATAAAACTACTAGAAGAAAACAGATGTAAATCCTCATGGTTTTGAATTAGGTAGTGGTTTCTTGGATATGACATCTAATCATAAGAAACCAAAGAAAAATAGATTAATTGGACATAACTAAAAATAAAGACTTGTGCATCAAAGGACTCTATCAAGAAAATGAGGCGACAAGTAACAGAATTGGAGAAAATATCTGTAAGCGATGCATCTGCTGAGTCTAATATCAGATAAAGAACTGTTACAACTCAAAAAGAAAAGCGACCCAATTTAAAAAGAGGAAAGGATATGAATGTATATTTCTGCAGAGAAGAAATACAAATGGCCAATAAGCTCATGAAAAGATGCTCACCTAATTAGTCATTAGGAAAATATAAATCAGAAGTACAGTGAGATACCACTTTACACCCAAAAGGATGCTAAAGTTTAAAAAGATAGTAAAAAAATGCTGACCAGGATGTAGAGAAATTGGTACCCTCCTACATGGCTGGTGGAAATGTAAAAGGATACAGCTGGTTTGGAAAACAGTCCGTCCGAAGTTAACTATCATACAGTCCAGCAGTCATACTTCTTTGTGTATAACCAAAAGACTGGAAACCTGTGTTCACACAAAACTCATTAGGATTGTTCATAGCATTATTTGTGATAGCCACAAAGTAGGAACAATCTGTCACAGGTGCCTGGGTCACTCAGTTGTTAAGCGTCTGCCTTCAGCTCAGGTTGTGATCCCGGGGTCCTGGGATTGAGCCCTGCATCGGGCTCCCTGCTCCGCAGGAAGCCTGTTTCTCCCTCTCCCACTCCCCCTGCTTGTGTTCCCTCTCGCTGTCTCTCTCTCTCTCTCTGTCAAATAAATAAATAAATCTTAAAAAAAAAAAAGATTTATCTACCCAGGTGCCCCTGAATAAATAAAATCTTTAAAAAAAAAAACTATCAAACATCCATGAACTGAATAATAGTTAAAATGTGGCATGTTTGTACAGTGGGATAGTACTCAGCCATAAAAATCATAGGACATTACTGATAAATGCTATGTTATTTGAGCCTTGAAAACATGAAAGAAGCCAGTCACAGCGACCATATGTTGTATGATTCCATTTATATGCAACGTCTAGAATAGTCAAACCATAAAAACAGAAGGTAGATTTGTAGTTGCCAGGGGCTGGAGGGAGGGGTAATGGAGAATGACTTTTAATGAGCATGTTTTTTGGGGGATTTTTTTGAGGTCATGAAAATATTCTGGAATTAGATACTGGCAATTGTTACACAACTCTGAATGTACTAAAACCCACTAAATTGTATACTATAAAGAGGTGGATTTTATGGTAAGGAATTATATCTCAGTCATAAAATGTTTTTTTGGATATTTTTAAAAATTTATTTCAGAGAGGGGAGGGGCAACGAATTTCAAGCAGACTTCCCTGCTGAGCGTGTAGCCCCGACATGGGGCTTGATCCCACAACCCTGAGATTATGAACTGAGCCGAAATCAAGAGTTGGACCCTCAACTGATTGAGCCACCCAGGTGCCCTAATCATGAAATGTTTTTTAAAAAAAAGACTTTAATATTAAAATACATTGGGTGATATACAATCCAAATTTTTTCTTTTTTTTTTTCCTTTCTGTTTAAAAATTTTTTTATAATCATGGGGTGCCTGGATGGCTCAGTCAGTTAAACATCTGCCTTTGGCTCAGGTCATGATCTTAGGGTCCTGGGATCAAGCCCTATGTCTGGCTCCCTGCTCAGCAGGGAGTCAGCTTCTCCCTCTCCCTCTGTCTACACCCTCCCCCCGCTTATGTGCTGTCTCTCTCAAATAAATAAAATCTTAAATTTTTTTTTAAGATTTTATTTATTTAACTGGCAGAGAGAGAGAGAGAGAGACAGCGAGAGAGGGAACACAAGCAGGGGGAGTGGGAGAGGGAGAAGCAGGCTTCCCGTGGAGCAGGGAGCCCGATGCGGGGCTTGATCCCAGGACGCTGGGATCATGACCTGAGCCAAAGGCAGTCGCTTAACCAACTGAGCCACCCAGGCACCCCTATAATCCAAATATTTTAATAATTAAAATTTGAGTACATTTTATTATAAAGCACTGTGGGAAATGGATTATTGTTAAATTCTCAGTATTTTCTAATGTGCCTTGTAAGATTTCTTTTGTGGTAAAATATAAATGTTACTTTTTTCTATATTTATTTGTCAGAGAGAGAGAGTACAAGCACAGGGAGGGGCAGAGGGAGAGGGAGAAGCAGGCTCCCCACTGAGCAGGGAGCCTGACGCGGGTCTCATCCCAGGACTCTGGGATCATGACCTGAGCTTAAGGCAGACGCTTAACTGACTAGCCATCCAGGCGCCCAAATATAAATGTTGTTTTAGGGTTTCTGAAGTGGTCATTTTATGTAAAGCTTAATTGTGTTTTTTTGACCCTGATATTGTTTTCATTAGGATTATATTAATCTAGCTCTGGGTTGTGTAGGAGGGGCTTGTCAATTTGTTAACAGATGAGAGGGTGCATTTCAGTTCTTATTTGCAAGATATTATTAAGAGTTATAAAGAAAGGGGGTTTATTAAGTTGTGTAATGCTAGATTAGTGCTGGTTGCGTGAGGGGGCAAACTAGAATTGAAGTGGTCCTTAGCACACCTTGAACAGATGATTGACAAATACTGTAGAGTTGTGTATCAGTTTATCTCTTTTATAAGGTAGGTCCCAACTGCCAAATGTATTAAAATACTTAGAAATTGGGAGAAATAGATGTAAAAAGAATATTCATCATTTTAAAAATTATAATTCTTAGTGCTAACGTACTAAAGTAATATAAGTGAGCTTTCTTTTTTTGTTATGTTTCTGGGGCTTAATCTTTGGTAAGTTTAGAGCTCAGAAAGTAAAAATTAATCACAATATGTATTAGCTGTTGCTGTATAAGAAACTGCCCTAGAGCTCGGTGGCTTAAAACAGCAGTTAATTGATCACGTATCTGCAGAGCAGCTGTGCGTTAGGTGACTTAGGTTAGGCTTGGTGGGCAGCTGTCGGTATGGGTGGGCTTTATTTCTCACTGTGGGTTTGGCTTGTCACCTCATTTGGGGTTTGGCTCAGTTCTACTCTTTGTTTATTCTGGGGTCTAGGCTGAAGGGCTGCCTTCATCTACCTGGTGAAGCTCTTACGGTGATGGCAGAGGTGCAAGAGGGCAAGCCCAGCTGCACAAAGACATTTCAAACCTCTGCATCATTTCTCTTAATATACCATTGGCCAAACCAAGTTAGATGGCTAAGGTTATGGGGGCAGGGAAGTATACTCTGCCCACCATGAGGCCAAAGGAAGGCATGTGGTGAAACTCAGCACCAGTTGAGAAGGAAAATATACTCCTTCCATGCAGTGGAGGTTTGGAGGTGGTGATTGTATTTGAAGAAAAACCTAATCTATTATATGATGTAAAAGTGAGATATGTGATGCTTTACATTGTTATTAGGCAGTTGTTTACTTAGTCTAGCTTAGTCTTAAGCTGTTTTAATATGAGTTAGTAGACAATAGTACTTTTATATTCTTATGTGTTTTAATAGATTGTTTTACTTTAGTTACAGGATTTTTTTTTCTTTTAGAATTAATTCCCAAACACAGGAAGTTATTAGAAGCATCATTCATTGGAAGCATTATCAGTCAACTTAAAGAAACGGTGTTATGTGATTTTTGTCTCGGTAAGGTAAGTGGCTTATACTTTATAATATAGTGCCTTCCAAGATGAATTAGTCACTGTGCTAAATATAACTTATTTTCAGAGAAATATAATATTTTAATTTTGATTAGGTTTTATCTCTATATAATATAACATTTGAATGGGTATATAGTGAAAAGTAAGCTTTTTCACACTCCTGACACTTGGTATTGTAGTTCTCTTCCCTGGAAATCTTCACTATTATATTATGTATCTTTCTATACCTAATGTGTGCATAAGCAAGCATATGTTTCTGTGCATTTCCTTTCTCCCACTCTTTTTCTAAAAGATTGCTGTTTTTACCCTCTTACTGCACCTTGCTGTTTTTTGGTTTAACAATGCTTCTTGGTTGCAGGTGTAGGTCCATTTCATTTACTTACAGCACTATTTTTTTTGACAGCTTTATTAAGGTATAATTTATGTACAGTAAACTCCACTCTCTCAAACTGTACAATTTGGTGGATTTTGACAGATATACACACTCTTGAAACCACCACTACAGTCAAGACACAGAACATCTCCATCACTTCCAAAAGTCTGTCTCTCCCTCCTCTTCTGACCTTAGGGAAAGACTCATTTGCTGTCTTACTGTAGATTACAGTTGACCCTTGAACAACATTAGTTTGAATTGTGGGGGTCCACTTATGCAGATTTTTTTCAATAAATAAATTGAAAAATTTTTTTTGAGATTGGCAATTTGAAAAAAACTTGCAGAGAAACCATGTAGCTTAGAAATACTGAAAAATTAAAAAGGTGTTTCATGAATGCATAGAATATGTGTAGTTTATTACTTACTACCATAAAATATTCACAGATCTATTATAAAAAGTTAAAATTTATTAAAATGTATGCAAACACAGACCATACATTGCATCATTTACAGTAAAAAATCGAAACAAACATAAAGATGCAGTATTAAATCATAACTGCATAAACTTTAGTACATACTGTACTACTATAATTATTTTGTAGTCATCTCATGTTGCTATTGTGGTGAGCTTAGGTGTTTGAGTCTGCTTAAAACGTGGTGTGATGCTAATCATCTCTGTGTGAGCAGTTTGTCTCTGCAGTAAATTGCGTATCACAGTAAAAAGTGATCTGTGCAGTTTTTGCGTATTTGCAGTACTGTAAACCTTGAATAACACCATGGGACCCATTTCAAATGCCACTAGTAATGCTGGAAGTGCTCCCAAGGAGCAGGGAAAAGTCATGACATTATAAGAAAGTGTTGAGTTGTTTAAGTACCATAGATTGAGACCTGCAGCTACAGTTGCCTGCCAGTTCAAGATAAATGAATCCAGCATAAGGACCATCATAGGAAAAGAAAAGGAAATTCTTGAAGCTGTTGCTGCAGTTATGCCAGAAGGCGTCAAAACCTTGTACTTTTTGAAATACCTTTTTATCTTGTATTGAAAATGCAGCTTTTATGTGGGTGCAGGGTTGCTATAGAAAAGGCATTCCTATAGACTCTAATATGATTTGAGGAAAGGTGAAGTCATTATAGGACAACTAAAAGCAAAAGGAAGGTGAAGGGTTCTAAAGCTGGAGAATTTAGTGCCAGCAAAGAATGGTTTGATAATTTTAGAAAAAGGTGTGATTTTTAAAATGTCAAGAAAACAGGAGAAACAGCTTCTGTTGACCAAGAGGCAGCAGATGAGTTCCCAGATGGCATTAAGAAAATCATTGAGGAGAAAGAATATTTGCCTGAACAGGTTTTTTTTTAATGCAGACAAAAAGTGCCCTATTCTGGAAAAAAAATACCATAAAGGACATTTATTAATATGTAAGAGAAATGAGCCTTAGGATTTAAGGTAGAAAGGGATAGGCCAATTCTTCTGTTTTGTGCAAATGCAATTGGGTTTATGACCAGGAATGTCCTTATGTATAAAGCTGCTAATCTTCAAACCTTGAAGGGAAAAGATAAAAACCAACTGCCCGATGAAGTAGGCTGAGGAGGAGGAAGAGAGGAAGATGGTCTTGGTGTCTCAGGGTAGCAAAAGAGGTGAAGTTTTTTTTAAATCTCTGCATCCAAGGTGGGGCTCAAACTCACGACCCTGAGATCAGAGTCTCATGCTGTACTGACCGAGCCAGCAGGCACCCCAGACTTTTGGTTGTACAACAAAAAGGCCTGAACAATGAGAATCTTTTTTCGGGATTAGTTCCATCAGTACTTTGTCCCTTAAGTCAGGAAGTACCTTGCCAGTAAGGCACTGCCTTTTAAAGTTCTTTTGATCTTAGACAATGTCCCTGGGTACCCAGAACCTGATGAGTTCAGCACAAAAGGCATCAAAGTGGTCTACTTGCCCCTAAACACAACATCTCTAATTTAGCCTCTAGATCAGGAGGTCTTAAGGACCTTTAAGGCTCATCACACATGGTACTCTCTAGAAAGGATTTTCAACACTATGGAAAAGAACCCTGATAGAACATCATGAAAGTCTGGAAGGATTGTATCATTGAGGATGCCATCATTGTTTATAGAACAAGCCATGAAAACCATCAAGCCCAAAACAGTAAATTCCTGCAGGAGAAAAATGTGTCTAGAAGTTGTGTGTGACTTCACAGAATTTACAACAGACCAATCAAGGAAATCATGAAAGAGATTGTGGATATGGCAAAAAAGGGTTGGGGGGTGTGAAGGGTTTTAAGGTACAGATCTTGGAGAAATTCAAGAGCTAATAGATGCCACACAAAAGGAATTAATAGAAGATGACTTGATGAGGATAAACACATCTGAACCAGTGCCAGATGATGAAGAAGAAGATGTCGATGAAGCAGTGCCAGAAAACAGATTGACATTAGACTGTCTGGCAGAAGGATTCTAATTATTCAGGACTGCTTTTGACTTCTTCTAGGACATGGACCCTTCTTTATTTTTTTTAAAAGATTTTATTTTTATTTGAGAGAGAATGAGAGAGAGAGTGAGCACATGAGAGAGGGGAGAGGGTCAGAGGGAGAAGCAGACTCCCTGCTGAGCAGGGAGCCCGATGCAGGACTCGATCCCGGGACTCCAGGATCATGACCCGAGCCGAAGGCAGTCGCTTAACCAACTGAGCCACCCAGGCGTCTGGACATGAACCCTTCTATGATATGGGTACTGAAACTAAAGCAAATGCTAGAGGAAGGATTGGTACTGTGTAGAAACATTTTTAAAGAGATGAAAAAGCAAAAATGTCAGACGGAAATTACAATGTATTTCTGTAAAGTACACCAAGTTGGCTTGCCTCTCCTGCCTTCCTTTTCACCTTCACCTCTTTTGCTACCCTGAGACACCAAGACCATCTTCCTCTCTTCCTCCTCCTCAGCCTACTCAGTATGAAGAGTGAAAACAACAGGGATGAAGACATTTATGATAATCCACTTCCATTTAATGAATAGTAAATAATCATCATGCCATACAGTTAATAAACTTATCTGTTGTGTGTGTGAGTGTCTTCGTGTGAAAATCTAATAACTGAATGGCAAGAACTGCCTGAGACGGTTTTCTGTCAACATCATCATCATTGCTTAAGTTTTCATCGTGTAGAAAATCATGTACAAGACTTGTATGGAAGTGGATAGCCTATCCTTACGTAGGCATAAGGTGAGTGATATTTAATACAAAATTAATAATGTGTTAGTTTTCTTACTGTTTTATAACTTTCAAAGAATTACAGTATGCTTCTCTCTCTGGTAATTGGAGAAACTGTATATCAACCTATCATTGCAGGTAAGTGGTTTTTACAAAAAATGTGTTTGCAGTGTTAATGAATATGACTGTAATACTTCATGACATAATTGTATGACTTAATGAATATGACTGTAATAGTTCATGACATAATTGTATGACTTAATGAATATGACTGTAATACTTCATGACATGACAAAATTGTATAACGATTCATTCATTAGTGTATATGCTAGTCCAGTGTGAAGCAACTGATCTCTTACATTGGGCTACTGTAAAGCAGTCATAGTGCCACTTCATTATCAGTGCGTGAATTGTTATATCTGTAAGTAAATATGAATTTCTTTTTCACATGTTTTCATTTTTGATATCTAGTGTTAGTAATAGCATTTAAATTTATAGTGTTTTATATTATTTAGGACAATATTGATGTAGATTCTGACTGATGATGCATCTTATGAAACGATGTCAATTGGTATCAATTGGTATCAATAAATGATACTATGGTATCAATAAATACAGTATAGAGGGGCGCCTGGGTGGCTCAGTCATTAAGCGTCTGCTTTCGGCTCAGGTCATGGTCCCAGGGTCCTGGGATCGAGCCCCGCATCGGGCTCCCTGTTCCGCGGGAAGCCTGCTCTCCCTCTCCCACTCCCCCTGCTTGTGTTCCCTCTCTCGCTGTGTCTCTCACTGTCAGATAAATAAAATCTTTAAAAATAAATAAATACAGTGTAGTCCTGTAAGTTTATTTTCTTTTCCTTATGATTTTCTTAACATTTTTTCTCTAGCTTTATCATAAGAATACAGTATAAAATGCATATATCACAAAATATATATTTATGTTATTGATAAGGCTTCTGGTCAACGGTAGGCCATATTAGTAGTCATATTTTTTGGGAGTCAAAAGTTATATGCAGATTCTTGACTGTGCTGGGGTTCGGCACTCCAACCCCTGCTTTGTTCAAGGATCAACTATAGTTTGCTTTTTCTAGAATTTCAAGTGGAATCATACATTATGTACTCTTTGTGTCCACCTTTTTTCATTCACCATAATGGTTGTGAGGTTCATCATATTGTTCCAATAGTTCCTTTCGATTGCTGAGTACTTTTCTACTATATTACTGATATACTACATTTTATTGACCCATTTACCTGAACTTTTTTTTTTTTTTTAGATTTTGGTTATTGTGCATAGAGCTGCTTTGACGGTTTTTTTTTTTTAAGATTTATTTATTAGTGAGCATGTACATGAGAGAAAGCGGTGGGGAGGGGCAGAGGAAGAGGGAGAGAATCTCAAGCAGACTCCCTGCTCAGTACAGAGCCTGAGTGGCGCTTGATCTCTCAATCCTGAGATCATGACCTGAGCTGAAATCAAGGAGTTGGGTACTTAACCGACTGAGCCACTCAGGTGCTCCTGCTTTGAAGATTTTTGAACATGGTTTTTACATGGTCATACGTAGAATGAGTAGGATTCTTGCCTTAAAAAATCTGTCTACCCCAAAGATTTTTGCCTGTTTTCTTCTTGAGCTTTGTAGTTTTATATTTATTTCTTTGGTCAATCTCAAATTATTTTTGTGGGTTGTATGAGGGAAGGGTTGATGTTCTTTTTTTTTTTTTCCCCCTTCTATTTAGGTTTCCAGTAGTTCTAGCACCATTTTTTCAGACTTTGTTTTCCCTATGGATTTGTGTTGGCACTTTTGCTGAAAATTAATTGATCATAAATGTATGGGTCTGTTTTTGGATTCTCTATTTCATTGATCTTTGTTTCCTTTATCAGTATTACACTGTCTTGATTACTGTAGATTTATAAGTCTTGAAGTTTAATAGTATCAGTATTGTAAAAAAAATTTTTTTAAAGGCTTTGACTATTGTACATAGTTTCTGCATTTCCATGTAAGTTTTAAAATCAGATTGTCAGTTTCTGTATAAAAAGACTGGAAATTTCGCTTGGAATTGAGTTGATGTGATTGCGTGGTGTTCTGTTGGGTGTATATATAATTGGGTCAGTTATATAAGCTTATAGTGATGTCTGCTGGGGTTTTCACTCTGTTGATACAGTGCTGCAATTTTATATTTATTTGTGTCTTTGGACACTTGTGCATGTGTGTCTGTAATATAAAGCCCTGCAAATGGAATTGCTTCAAATTAACATTTATAATTTGATAGATACTGCCTAATTGTCCTTTGTAGACACTGAATTAGCTGCACTAATGAAAGAGTACCTGTCACAAACCTTTGCCAAGACCGTGTTCTTAAACTTCCTGATCTTTGGCCAGTCTGATAGGTGAAAAATGGTGTTTTGTCTTCGTTCTAACTTAAATTATTCTGTTGTTATCACACCAGCCTTCTGTGGTTTCTTTCCTGTGAATATATCATGGTAAATAGCTTTTGCTATTTCTTGCCAGTGTATTTCCCTAGTTTTGTTCCTCAAACCTGGCTTCTGAATTTTCTGACAATGCTTAAAAGTTTTTCCCACTCTGAAAATAAATACTAAAACTCTCACACATTTTAATTTACTATATTTTAACTTTTAATTAATTTTTAATGATTAAATTTTTCCTGGACATAACCTCACTCTTTTTTTTTTTTTTAAAGATTTTATTTATTTGAGAGAGAATGAGAGAGAAAGAGCATGAGAGGGAAGAGGGTCAAAGGGAGAAGCAGACTCCCCGCTGAGCAGGGAGCCCGATGCGGGACTCGATCCTGGGACTCCAGGATCATGACCTGAGCCGAAGGCAGTCGCCCAACCAACTGAGCCACCCAGGCGCCCCATAACCTCACTCTTAAACCAAAATTACCCAGATGGTTACCTACTTGTCCTGACACCAATTGTTGAATAATCTTTTCTTCATTAATTTGAAAGTAATTAATACTACCTTTATATGTTCTAGCTTCTCTTAATCACTTGGGCCTATTTTTGGACTCTTTGTTTTCTCTTGTCTATTGATTTGTTGGAATTAAATTATTAATTATTACAACTAAGTGACACAAATCTACACCCCATTACATTCTAAGTTTGATTTGTGCATGTGTGTGTTATAAACTGGTATGTGATATTTTCTTCTATTATGTATTTCAGCTGATTGTTGTTTATTTAAAGCTTTTGATTTTGATTTTTAATTTTTAAAATTTATTCTCCTTTGTAAATTCACATACTAATAATTTTTTGTTTTTCTTTTTCTTCCTTGCAAATGATAATTTGCATGTATAATATATATGTGGTCAGGATTTTTCCCTCCTCCCGAGAAGCTTGAGGATCATCTTTTTGTCTTCATGATACATTTTTTAACATCTTTTTTTTTTTTTTAAATATTTTATTTGTCGGAGAGAGAGGGAGCGAGCATAAGCAGGGGGAATGGCAGGCAGAGGCAGAAGCAGGCTCCCTGCTGAGCAAGGAGGCCGATGTGGGACTCAATCCCTGGACCTCAGGATCATGACCTGAGCCAAAGGCAGACGCTTAACTGACTGAGCCACCCAGGCACCCCTTAACATCTTTTTTTAAAAATCATTTGTGCTAAATGCTATTGGCCCTTTAAATCTGGAAACTCAGGCGCCTGGTTTTAGTTTTCGGCTTTGCATAGTTTGTTTCTGCCAAGCTATTTATTTCCGGCTTTTGGTTGTTTTTTGTTTTTTGTTTTTTTTCATTTTAAGGTTTTCTCCACGTATTCTGATTCTTGTTTGTTTGCTCAGAGTTACAAGTGAGACACTAAAAACTGATTTGGAAGTTTTGTGTGTTTGGATGGTGGGTGGGCTGGTAGTTTCTTGACTGTAGGGTGTGAGTGTGTGTGCACGTGCATGTGCACACTTAACTGAGGGTATTTTTTTAGTTCTTTTATCTCTAGGCCTGTCAAATTCATTAAAAAACTGTCTTCTAGTTTTCTTCCAGGACGGTACAGGCTTGGTTGCTTCCTCTAGGAGTTTCTTCATTAGGCAGAGAGGACTTTTAAGTGGATGGAATGGATTTCAGCACTGTGTGTACTCCTGCTTAATTCCGTCTATTGTCAGTATGATACTTTTCCCCTCACCTGTCACTCATGAGCCCCCAGACCAAAGGCCTTTTGTTGCACTCTTTCCAGAGATATATACTAGGGTCTTCAGGGATACAGGGCAGTTTTCTGGTGCTAGTAATTGGAATGGCACTCTTGGCATCTTCCTGCTTTTTTGAGTCCTACTTTCATCCTCATCTCCTGTGGAGCCTGGGTTGGCAGTTCCTGAGTTTTGGGAGATTCTATGGTTTTAAGTAGAGCTGCTTCTCGGCTTTCCCCATTTCCAGCTTAGGATTCAAGTTTTCTTGAGTCTAGAGGTTGTTATTTGTCATTCTTTGTAACTTCCATATTTTTTATTTTTACCATTTACTCTTTATCCTTCGGGTTCATGGTTTTATCTTATTTTAATCTATTGCTTTTTTAAAGTAGGTTTTATGTGAGAGTAGAGGAAAATGTGTGTTTAAATCTGCCTTTTTAACTGTGTATCAGTGTTTTTCTATGTACAAGTAGTGTGCACTCTTTTTCCTCAAAATAGGATTTTACCAGTTTAGCCCATTATATGTATGTATTATGAATTGTGTTTTGTATTTTAAAACTTTTTTTTTTTACAACATAAAATGGACTGTTTACTTCAGGTTAGAAATACTAAAATGAAGTGGTATGTATAAAGTGAGTTCTGAAGACTAATGAGAGGACAGCTTAAAATTGTGGAGTGTTGGGGCGCCTGGGTGGCTCAGTTGTTAAGCGTCTGCCTTCAGCTCAGGTCATGATCCCAGGGTCCTGGGTTCGAGCCCCATATTGGGCTCCCTGCTTGGCGTGAAGCCTACTTCTCCCTCTCCACTCCCCCTGCTTGTGTTCCCTCTCTCGCTGTGTCTCTCTCTGTCAAATAAATAAAATCTTAAAAAAAATAAAAATAAAAAAAATAAAATTGTGGAGTGTTGTATTTGGTGAGTGGTGAATGAAAATTTACATATTTGCACCTTTTAAACATTTTTTAAAACTACTTTTTTTTTTTTTAGGTGCTGTGTAATGTGTTAAGAAGGATACTTTAAGGAATGATTTTGCCAAATTTTCATGAGTTATGGTGGCTGAAAGGTCAAGTCTGTCTTGTGGGAAAAGAATTGTAAGTAACTTCAGGGAATAAACTGATAAATTTTGACTATTCTATGCTTATATAAAACAAGTTACTGATTACTTATAGGAATGTACTTTGGGATACTTTATTCTATTAGCCTTAAATATAGAGACTAAATAATTAAAAAGGAGGAATTAGGTTTATATAAATCAGTATTTCTGTATAGTATTAGCATTGCCATATTGGATTGTATAAAATTTAATTTTAATTTTTTTTAATTTTTCAGAAATGGCAGCACAAAAGGAAATCTATATTAATAGAGTATTTTATTAAACGAAAGAGGTTAGATAAGAACTTTAAACTAACAGTCTCAGCAAACAAGGAAAGACACCTGTTAGCTGTAAGACATGTTTCAAATGAATCGAAGTCCAGTAACTGTAGACTTCAGAAGAAAAAAGCTTTCAAAATCTTTGTCAAAAAAGGTCAGTGATAAATAACTCCTCCAGTAATAGGGCTAGGCCTGAATACCATTATTAATTGAAAAATTAACAAAGATTGAACCTGAATTAAGTTTTTGTCATAAAAAGTTCTAAAAATATCAAATTAGAATTAAATTTTCCTCAAATTTCTATTGCCTTGTCCAGAAGTAAAGCAAATATCTTTCAGCCTTCATACCCAGCTTTTCTCATGTCCTAGGGATGACCGAAACCTTACTTGAAGCAAACTAGTAGTTTTGTTGAAAATGTACATCAGCCTCAAAGTTGATTCTTAAGACCTCCTCAGTAATAATACTAGACATTCAGCATTCGCACCTACCAGGACACGAAAATCCTCTCAAAAGCTACTCAGAAAAGGAGGACCTTACTCAGGAATGATGTCCATTCAGGAGAAATCAAAAGAAAATTCCTCCAATGTTATTAAAAAAAGTGAAGATAAGAATTTAGAAACACAAATTCAAGGTTCTCAAACGAATCTGGCAAAAAAATCAGGTCCAAAGGAAACTGTAAAATCACTGGTTAAATCTTCTAGTGAGAGTAAAATAAATCAGCCTGAATTAGGAACATGCATGAGTACAAGGTCAACAAAAGCCGCATCCAATGATAAAAAAGCTAGTAAATCCATTAACAAAAATATGGTGACTGTGAAGGGACATTCACAACAAGAATCTACAAAAAAGAAGAAATTACCTCAGAAAAAGTCAGTGCATGGAACTTCTAAATCAGATGAACAGCTTAACCGGAGATCACAAAGACTACAACAGTTAACTGAAGTTTCAACAAGGTCTCTGCGTAGTAGAGAAATTCAGGGTCAGGTTCAAGCAGTTAAACAGACTTTGCCACCAAGAAAAGAGCACTGTAACAATTCTCAAAGTAAATCTAATAAAGTTAAAACAAGTCAAAAACATGTGAAAAGAAAAGTACCAGAAGTAAAGTCTGACTCTAAAGAGGATGAAAATCTAGTAATTAATGAAGTAATAAATTCCCCCAAAGGAAAAAAACGCAAAGTAGAGCATCAAACATCTTCTAACTGTAGTTCTCAGTGCATAAAAGCATCTGAAAAGTGTCTTCAGAAGAATGCTAGAAAAGAGGAAACAAAATCTGTGCCTGTAACTTCTGAGATAAATAGATCAAAAATGGTTACTTCAGCAGTCTCTAAAAAGAATGAGGTGAAGAAGTCAGTTTATACACAAGTGAATACTAGTGCAAAATCCCAAAAAAGTCCACAGCCATCAGTGCCTGAACAAAGTGTAGATAATGAGCTGGAGCAAGTGGGAAAGAGCAAACGAGGTAGCATTCTTCAGCTCTGTGAAGAAATTGCTGGTGAGATTGAGTCCGATACTGTAGAGGTAAAAAAGGAATCTTCACAAATGGAAAGTGTAAAGATGGAGAAGCCTACAGAAATAAAATTGGAGGAGACTGATAATGAAAGACAAATACTTCATCAAAAGGAAACAAATCAGGATGTTCAATGTAGTCGTTTCTTCCCCAGTAGAAAAACAAAGCCTGTGAAATGTATACTAAATGGAATAAACAGCTCAACTAAAAAGAACTCCAACTGGACTAAAATTAAACTCTCAAAATTTAACTCTGTGCAGCAAAATAAGTTGGACTCTCAAGTTTCCCCTAAATTGGGCTTAATACGAACCAGTTTTTCACTCCCAGCCTTAGAAATGCATCATCCAGCGACTCAAAGTACATTTTTAGGGACAAAACCACATAATGATAAAAATATAGCTTGCCAGCAGGAAGAAATGAAAGAAATTAATTCTGAAGAAGTTAAAACTAATGATGTTACAGTTGAAGTTAATAAAACCACAAAAAGGGCTCCTGAAAGTTGTCATTTGGATAATCAGATAAAACTACCCCCAGACCCACTGTTGGATAACCAGATGAAAGATTCTTTTGAATCAACTCCAGATAAGGTAATTTATTTTCTTTATGCACAGTAGAGGTACATGAGTACTTTCTATTAAATAAGTTTTTACAGCATATTTTATCTTAAGAATCAAGTCATAAAAGACAGAAGTCATTTGTTAAGGTATCCTGTACAGTTGTTAGTAGTGTTTTATTAACTCAGTCTTGTAGTGAGTGATAGAACTTACTGGTTTCTTTAGATGTCTGACCTTTACATAAATTGTTCTCATTGCTTCCTTATTTTCATCTTTCATTTTTATTTTGTTTTGTTAACATTTTTATTTATTTGACAGAGACCCAGCGAGAGAGGGAACACAAGCAGGGGGAGTGGGAGAGGGAGAAGCAGGCTTCCCGCGGAGCAGGAAGCCCGATGTGGGGCTCAATCCCAGGACCCTGGGATCATGACCTGAGCCGAAGGCAGATGCTTAACCAACTGAGCCATCCAGGCGCCCCTTATTTTTATTTTATATGCAGCATGAACCTGTTGAATTCTAGCCTTTTTTTTTTTTTTTTAACAATTTTTATTTATTTATTGAGAGAGAGAGAATGGTAGAGAGCATGAGAGGGAGAAGCAGACTTCCTGCTGAGCAGGGAGCCCGATGCGGGACTCGATCCTAGGACTTCAGGATCATGACCTGAGCTGAAGGCAGTTGCTTAACCAACTGAGCCACCCAGGCACCCTAGCTTTTCTTTTTCTTATTTAAAATTGTTTTGAGTATAATTGATGCACAGGGTTATGTTAGTTTCTGGTGTACAACATAGTGATTTAAAATCTCTATACATTATGCTTTGCTCACAAGTGGAGCTACCACCTATTACCATACAATGCTATTATAATATCATTGACTATATTTCCTATGCTCTACCTTTTATTCCGATGACTTATTCATTCCATAACTGGAAACCTGTATCTCTCACTCCCCTTCACTCATTTTGCCCATTTGCTTACCCCCTAACTTTAACACACTGATTCGCTTTTTCTTTTAATTGTAACTACAGAAACTATGTTTCATAGTGACTAAAGTACAGAAATTAAGCTTGGGCCTTATTCTGACCAAATTGTTAAAATTAATTTCAGCCGGCAGATCAACCCCTTTTTTCCACCTGATAAAATTGAAAAATTAAATATTTCTAGTAGCAGGGATGTCTTTTAAGTTTCACTTGTGTGATCACATTGTGAACAGTTGGGCAAATAAAATGTCTGAAAGATGTAAATAATTCAGTCTTCAGTTTAAGAATAAGATTGTAGTGGCAAAGAATTTTTTAAAATGGACAAGTAATTTGAAAAACAGAATCTAAAAAAAGTAAACAGAATCTAATAGCTTGAAACTTTAATGATTATCTGAGGAAGTAGTCTGAAACTAAAAGCAGCTGAGCCATTTTTTTTTTTCAAATTGAATCATAGGTAAAATCCCAGTATATAAACCAATAGGCAGAAATTTTTTATGCATAGAACCATGGAGCTCTATAATATATTTTTGAAACACTTCACTAATTATTTCAGTTGGTTAGTTTGGTATTGAGAAAACTGAGCACAGTAGAGGAATGTGATTTAGGTCACGTGTTTGAGGGCACAAACAGGATTGAATTTTCAGGTGTTCTGATTCTCAGCCCACCATTTTTTCTACAGTTACGTATTTTGAACATTAGGTCATTTGAGAAAAAAATCATTGTGAGTAGAGAAGAAAGTTAAGTCATCATAAAGTTTTGGGAATGATTTAAAGTTCTCTTTAGAGATATTTTGTTCTAGGAGCAAATTCGAATGAGTGAGGAGTCTGGGCTTTATGCCAGAAGCCATGAAAATAGATCATTGTCCTTGTGGAGTACAAATCAAATTGAAGGGAACAGATGCCATATGGTACTCTTAGATTTTATTTTCTGAACAAATGGTAATGAAAGCACCAATTAGAAGGTAATTATTCAAATAGTGATAGTAATTAGAAGTAAGTAGTGAGTGGCAGGGTAAGTAACAAGTGTGGCTTCCATCAGAGGTGGGGTGGCTTTCTATTCAGGGTATGTTTTGTCAGCGTATTGATAGCTATACTCCAGGTGTTAGCTGCATGGTTTATCTTCTACTCCTTGCTACATAAATGCCTGTCAAAACTCAGTTTGTGAAGTCAGTCATGGGAATAAAAGCTACAGCATAGGGAATCCAGTCAATGATATTGTAGTAGTGTATGATGACAGATGGTAGGTACACTTGTGAGCATAGCATAATGTATAGAGAGGTGTTGAATCACTGTTGTACAGCTGAAATTAATGTAACATTGCATGTTAACTAAAAAGAAACCCTCGTTTGTGGAGATTTACACTGAAGATTAAGAAATGTAATCCTTTAGAATAAACTACTAGAATAGAATGCTTACTTAGATCACATTGTTTTGACCTATAATATTGCTTTTACTGGAATTTACTTTGGATTTGTACAGTCCGTCTCTCTTGAGGTACATTGTAAGAAACTGTCCTATGAAACTTGTGTTAAAAATTTTATTTACATTTGTAAATTCTTGGATATTTCAAACATTAAGAATACTACAGAAACTAACGTTACACTTGTGTCTACCACCCAAATTTGACAAAAACTAACATTTTATTGAATTCAGTTCTTTTAAAATAAGAGAAGTACGTTACAGATATAGGAAAAAGCCATATCTCCCTCTTCTTTCCATTCACCTCTCTTCCCAGAGTTAAACATGTTTGTGAAGTTGGTGAGGATCTTTTTTTATTTTTATGATTTCACTGTCTATGTGTATATATATCCATAAAGAATACTAAAGCACTGTTTGTGTTTTAAATGTTTTATATGTGTTTTTATGTTGTGTTTTAAGTGTTTAAATATTAAATGTCTTAAATGTTAAATGCTAACATAGTTGGTCTGTGTGTGTTGTGTGTGTGTGTGTGTGTGTATGTGTGTGTGGTTTTTTTGCAACTTGGTTTTGTGCAGTCAACATTTGATCAATACATGGGTATTTTAATAGCTGTAAATGAATATGCCACAATTTATGTTTTCCTCTTCTAAAGCCCTTTCGGGTTGTTTCTATTTTCGCCAATACCAGTGATGTGATCACTTTCACAGAGTGATCAGGGAGTGTGGTAACCAGGTCAGTTCAAGACATAGTTGTGCCTGCTGTGTCCAAGACATTGTGCTAGGGCTACAGGAGAGGAAACGTTTCCTGCCTTTAAGGAATTTCCATTGTAGCAGTCACTTAAGAGATTTCTCTTCTTGCCATGAGCACTAAGAATTGAGGTAGCTTAGGGCGTGCCTGGGTGGCTCAGTCATTAAGCGTCTGCCTTTGGCTCGGGTCATGATCCCAGGATCCTGGGATCGAGCCCCGCATCAGGCTCCCTGCTTAGCGGGAAGCCTGCTTCTCCCTCTCCCACTCCCCCTGCTTGTGTTCCTGCTCTCTCTGTGTCTCTCTCTGTCAAATAAATAAATAAAATCTTAAAAAAAAATTGAGGTAGCTTAGTTGAACCATCATAATAGCTTTTGGTTAATGACATAATAGCCTTTGGTGAACACTGCCTCTTTGTTAGAGGAGAGCTTCATAGAATTGTCACCACAATCTACGCTGTAGTTTCTCTTATTACCTACATATTACAGGTGAGGAGAGTGAGGCTTAGAAATTTAGGTAACAACTGAGTGACTTCTAAGTGGTAGAGCTAGGATTTAAACTGAGATTGACTGGCTTCAGTGTGTAGCGGGGTTATTCTAGGGGAGGAAGGAGAATATAAAAACAAACCTTACATCATACGAAATCTTTTTCTGTGGGGGGGCTGCCTGTAATTTTTATGTCAGTTTCAGCAGTACTGAGAAATGATGGTTGATAAGGCTAAGCATTTGATAGGCCTTCTTTTAATTCTTTGGGCTGAATTTAAATTATTTGAACATGGGGCACCTGGGTGGCTCAGTCGGTTAAGTACTGGACTCTTGATTTCTGCTCAGGTCATGATCTCAGGGTTCTCGGATGGAGCCCCTTGTCAGGCTCCTTGCTCAGTGGGGAGTTTGCTTGAGATTCTCTCTCCCTCTTTGCCCTCTCTCTCGGCCCCTCCTCCCACTCTTTTGTGCTCTCTCTAAAATAAATAAATCTTTAAAAAAAAGTTTGAACTTTGTGAATTTTAAAGCCTAGCTATTTTAATACTTGTTTTTTTTAAGCGAGTAACTTGCTAAATTCCTTCCTATTTAATGGAGATTAATTAGTAATTTGTCATTGTTCTTGTTTTTAATTTTTCTGCTTTTTCAATGACGAAAATTGTTCACCTTTTCAAAAATACTCAAAAATAATGTTACATGTTGAGTGTAATAATGACAATACAGATCCAGCCAATGTTAAGATTTAGGGGATCTTGGGAATACAAAGATAAATACAGTATGTTCTTTGCTCTTAAGAGTTACAGAAGGTGAATCAAAAACAACTAATTGATATTAGTAATAAGGACATGAAAGAGGTAGAGGTGAAATAGATGGAGAATCATTCCAGATTTGGGAAAAGGGCATGAGGAAACTTGGAGAATGCTTCATGGAAAAGGTTAATATTTAAGTAATGAGTTGATACAGGGGGAAAGGTTCTAGATCAGCACTAACCAGTAGAAATGTAACGTGAACCACATATTTAAAATTTTCTGATAGCCACCTTAAAAAGAATAACACACTGGTAAAATGAATATATTTTATTTAATCTATCGTATAAAAATACTATCATTTCAGCATGTAATCCATTTTAAAAATTGAGATATTTTACTTTTTTTTGTAGTAAGTCTTAAAAATCTGGTGTGTGTTTCATACTTACAACATAATCTCAAATCAGTCATTCATACGAATGACATTTTAAGTGCTCAGTAGTCAGATAAGGCATGGCTACTGTATTGGACAGTGCAGATTTAGATAGATGAGAGAGGCAGAAATAGAATATATCTGTGGAATTTGCAAGTTTTTCAGTATAGCATGAAGGGGAATAATGGGAACTGATGCTAAGAGGGTAGCTGTGGGGAGATCAAGAGACTCCTAAGGCATATCAGTGTGAATTACTCCAACTATAAAGTATTATCTAAATTTTCTTAGTATGCTAAAATTCACTGAAAATATCTTGGGATGAGTCCCAAAGGTTGATAGGAAGGCAAATATTAACATTTTGAATTTTATATATTCAGAATTTCAGTCTGTGTTTGGAATCCAAGCTTGAAAACAGTCCAGTGGGAAATACCTCTACTGTTTCAGCTCTGCCCAGTCAAGCAAAAATTGATACAGGGGAGAATAAAGTTCCAGGTAAACTTTGAAAATATTATTTGAATTTCTCAGTGTTCAGAGATATTTTTGTCAGTATGATAGAAAACAATACTGGTTGCCAAATAGGCCAGTTAAATCCTTCTGAACTATTGCGTGTGTTGTTCAGATGTGTGATTATCACCATTCTTTTTTGTTTTTTGTTTTTATCTTTACTACCATTCTTTGGGGTAGAATTGCTTTTCTTTCTTACCTTGTTTAAATTAAGTATGAAAAAATAAAAAATAAAATGGCCTGGATGATCAGTAAGATTGGGACCAAAACAGAAACAAAGCACATTAGCCAAATGTCAACTAACTTGGACAACCTTAACTTTTCTTTAGAAAATCCATTGTTTCTTTATTTAAGTTTTAAATGTTTTTCCAAAACATTTTTAGGGAATGAAGTATAAAAATAAAGTACTAGTTTACATATATTGATAAATCGTAAAAATAAATAAATAAATTACTTATGATTCTTTGACTCAATACCAAAAGTCCTTTTGTTTATTTTAAATCTTTTATTTTGTGTATGACTTACTTTCTGGAGAAGTATTACTTAATGAATTACGTTAAGTTAGTGGTAGGAGCTTATTTTTCAATTACAAAGACTGTGCTTTTCTACTTCAGATTCTTATATTTAATCCTCACTTACTCAGTTTTTCATGTTAGTGATTCTGTTTTTGAAAGGATTTAATAAATGCTGCAGGGGCACCTGGCTGGCTCAGTCAGTGGAGCTTACTTAAAAAAAATTAAAAACTGCAATTTGGGCAGTTATGCCATACAAAGACTCTCTTTGTGTGACCTTGTAAAAATTTTTTGACAATACATTGTTTGAGCTGTTGGATGGGGATTTGCTCACCTATATCAGATGAAGCCTGAGGAAATACAGAAAAGAAATTCCTAATTCCTGTTTCTCTCTGCTGAAGGAAAGGTACACATGGAGCAGTATATTGAGGTCAGACAATGTCTTTCATTGCATATTATTTAACCTTTTCTCTTAGTGGAGCAAAGGGAAGTATAATATAAATATGAGAAATGTACTGCTTATTCATTAGAAAAGAAAATGAATTGATTATTACATTATTAATGCGATTAAAACTTTAGAAACTACAATTTAAAAATTCAGTATAATTAACATACAGTTTTGTATTAGTTTCAGGTGTACAGTATGATGATTCAACAATTCTATACATTACTCAGTGTTCATCATGATAAGTGTACTCTTCATCCCCTTCACCTATTTCACCCATTCCTCTACCCACCTCCCTGTGGTAACCACCAATTTGTTCTTTATATTTAAGAGTCTTTGTCTCTTTTATTTTCTTTGTTTTGTTTCTTAAATTCCTACAGATGAGTGAAATCAGACGGTATTTATCTTTCTCTGACTTATTTCACTTAGCTTACGCCCTCTAGATCCATCCATGTTGCAGCTGACAAGATTTCATTCATTTTTATGGCTGAGTAATATTCTATTGTATGTATGTATATATACCACATCTTTTTTATCCACTCTTCTATCGATGGACACTTGGGTTGCTTCCATAATTTGGCTATTTTAAATAATGCTGCAATAAACATAGGGGTGCATATATCTTTTAAATTGGTATTTTTGTATTCTTTGGGTAAATACCCAGTAGTGGAATTACTGGATCATATGGTAATTCTATTTTTAATTTTTTGAGAACCCCCATACTGTTTTCCACAGTAGCTGTACCAATTTGCATACCCACCAACACTGCAGGAGGGTTCCTTTTTCTCCACATCCTCACCAACACTGACCGTTTCTTGTAGACTACCAATTTTTTTTTAAACAAAGAAGTGTTCCCATTTGTTTCCATTTAGAGATTGTATAATTATATAGGCATTTACACAAGTTGCTTTATTGTTCAGTGCTAGTGATTGGTGAAACTAGAAGATACTATTAATCTACCATTGGATCTCTTTGTGGCTTTGTAGAGCCTTTTTCTCCCTCTTTTCTGAAGAGTAATTTCTAGAAAGGGGCTCTGATTTTAATCAAATGGTTTTTATTAAAAATAAAACATTTAGTGCATTGTGTTTTTTTTCTTTGTAATGATTTTCAGCTATTAGATGAGGTAGTACAAAGATTAACGTGTAACTCACTTTCTTGATTAAATTACAGGTTCAGCTCCCAAACAACATACTATACTCAGTAACCAAACATCTAAGGCCAGTGATAACAGGTAAGACATTAGTTTAATACAAGAGTAAATACGAGAACTGTTAAAAGATAAACTGAGGCTTTTACAGTTTTTGTTTATTTGAACAAAAATCAGTTCAAATTGGGCGGTATCCAGTCTCACAGATAGAAAGGAGTGCCAAGGAGCTGTAACATGAAAGACTTTTATAGGCAGAAAGGAGTGGGAATAAGGAAATTACAACTGGCAAAAAAGCGGGTTGATTATTGCAAAGTTACTTTCCTTTGGGAGAGATGGCAGAGGTTTTTCAGGCAAATTACCTAACTAGTGCTAATTAGGTGATTCCTGAATGGTTTAAGATTCCATTTCTGCAAGAACCAGGACTAAGTCTGAGTTTGGTAATATGGGGCTTAGCATAAGCAACTCCATTTTGGACCTGTTTTGTTTTTAACAGAACTTAAGGATTTTATACTTACCTTTCAAGTTTGGGGTATTTTTCCCTAAAACCTTGTGCTGGTTATCCACAGTTTTTCATGTAGAAAGAATGTGATATTCACAAGTTCTATTTTCATTTTACTTTTTTTTTGTGCCTATACATATGTTTTATAGCCTTTTTTTTTTTTTTTACAGTATTGTGGGCATCTTTTCTTAACTACCTCATTCTATTAAATCTGTATTAGATTTCATTGTATGAATATTCCATTGTTTATTTAACAGTTCTCCACTTTAATAGACATTTTGGTTTCTAGTTCATTTCTGTCCAAGGAAAAGTTCTGCAGTAAACACAAGCATCTTTGCCCATTTGTATTACTATATCTAGGATAAGTTTATAGCTATAGGACTTAGCCTGCCTTGCCATATTTTCCTCCAGTGTGTATCTTTTTATACTTCCAGCAACAGTGTTTTGAGAATGCACCTTTCTGCAAACCCCTTGAAGTACTGGGTATTATCAACATGTAAAAGTGTTTTAAGTGTTTCAAAAGCATTCCATTCTCTTTAATGTCAGAATAAAATGAAATCTGACTTATTTTGCTTTACAGATTACTGGATTTAGCATTTAGGACAAACTGTAGTAACTAAGTTGGCTAAAAATTACCCCAAAAACTTAAAACTTATTCAAATTATAGTAGGTACAGCAGTTTTTTATTTGTTGAAAATTAGTAATTTTCTTGGGTTTTCTTCCCTCGATTTTTTTTTTTTTTAAAGATTTTATTTATTTGTTAGAGCATGGGCGAGAATGAGAGTGAGCAAGCGTACAAGCAGGGGGAGCTGCAGGTAGAGGGAGAAGCAGGCTCCCTGCTGAGCAAGGAGCCCAATGCAGGACTCGATCCCAGGGCAGTGGGATCATGACCCAAGCCGAAGGCAGATGCTTAACTGACTGAGCCTCCCAGGCGTCCCAACTTCCCTTGATTTTTAAAAGGTTATTTTTCCCCCGTTGGAGTTGAAAATTGTGAGTGTTGTATACAAAAAGTTTATTTTTTTTTTCCTTTTTAGTGATTTGAAGCGATAACAGCTGTATAGCATTTAATGGTGTGACTTTTTTTTTTTTTTTAAGGGAGACACCACCAAATCATTCTTGGCCTAAGTGTAATTCCCATTTGGAGATAACAATTCCAAAGGACTTGAAACTAAAAGAAGCAGAGAAAGTTGATGAAAAACAGTTGATCATAGTAAGTATCCAACTTGACCTTTTTGGTGAAGAGTTATTATAATCATCTTACTTATGCAAATTGTTAAAGAGTAAGTTCATCCTTTTTTCCAAACAGCCTTTTTTGTCACCATAAACCATTATGGAAATATTTCTGCTGTCATTACAAACACCCTTCTGGCCCCCCAATAGTGAGACCCTCCTGCCACAAATAAAAACTCAAAATCCCCATGCTTTTAGTTTTATTTATGACAGATTGATACTTTATTTTACATTTGTTTATTTTATCATTTGTTACTTTCTTAAATATGTCATTTGTTGTACCTTGTTTTAGTAGTAGTTTTAAATATTAAAATAACATGGAGTTTAATGCATAAAATGATTTTAAATATTTATATTTTAGTGTATTTTATAGGAAGATAAACCAATAGTTAACTTGAAATAGAACTTAACCACTCTGCAGTTTGTTGGCAAGTTGTAAAAGAGAGGGAGATATTTTGATTGATTAAAAATCTAATTTGAGTGGTGCCTGGGTGGCTCAGTCATTAAGCATCAAGACCTTCGGTTCAGGTCATGATCCCATGATCCCAGGGATTGAGCCCCACATCGGGCTCCCTGTTCCGTGGGAGGTCTGCTTCTCCCTCTCCCACTCCCCGTCCTTGTGTTCTTTCTCTCGCTGTGTCTCTCTCTGTCAAATAAATAAAATCTTTAAAAACAAAAATCTAAATTGAACGAGTGAGCACACTCTGAAAAAATGAAGGGACCCAAAATAATAGGAAAATTTAGTGTACTTCCAGTCAACATTATCAATAGGAATTTTTTGGAGTAGATTATTGATTCTAACTTTAATATAGGGGAATTACTTTGTAAGAATTATTTGGGAATTTTTGAGAAAGTTTAATCAGGAAAAAGTTTCATCAGATTTAATAACATTTCTTTTGTTAAATCAATATGATAGTGAAACAGGATTAGACTAGTAGAATCTAGAGCTTCTCTGTCCAGTATGGTAGCCACATGTGGCCATTTAGTGTTTGAAATGTGGCTCATCAGAACTGTGATACGCTACTAGTGTAAATGTATTTACTGCATTTTAAAGACTAGTACGGAAAAAGGAATGTAAAGTATTTCACTAATAAGTTTTTTTTATTTAGTATATGTTGAAATTAGAATATAAAATACACTAAAATACAGATGTTTAAAATCATTTTATGCATTAAGCTCCATGTTATTTTAATATTTAAAACAACTACTATAACAAGGTACATCACATGACATGGATATGTTTTGTTGAATAAAATACTAAAATTAATTTCCCATGTTTTTTTGCATCCTTTAACAAAATGGCTACAAGAAAATTTAAAATTACATTTGTGGCTTGCACTTCAGTTGTTCAAGAGTTGATGATGATAATGTTAATGATCATGATAGCAGCTAATATTTTTTGAATACATTGTTTTATGTACTCCACTCATAAAAACTTAATTAAGCCTTAGTTTTTAAAATATGAGGTAGAGGGGCACCTGGGTGGCTCAGATGGTTGGGCGTCTGCCTTTGCTCGGGTCATGATCCCAGGGTCCTGGGATCAAGTCCCACATCAGGCTCCCTGCTAGGCAGGGAGCCTGCGCCTCTCTCTCTTTCTCTCTCTCTTTCTGACTCTCATGAATAAATAAATAAAACATTTTAAAAAAAATATGAGGTAGGGACTATTATTTCCCATTTACCAATTAAGAAACCGAGGAAGAGATGTTTATTCAATACTATGAATACTGCCTGCTTGAAGAGATATTTGTACACTGGTGTTCATTAATCATAGCCAAAAGGTGAAAGCAATCAAAGTATCTGTCAAGGATGAACGGATAAACAAAATGTGGTGTATACGTACAATGGAGTATTATTTAGCCTTAAAACAGAAGAAATTCTGACATGGCACAATGTGGTTGTACCTTAAGGACATTAAGCTAAGTGAAATAAGTCAGTCACAGAAAGACAAATACTGCATGATTTCACTCCTGTGAGGTGCCTAGAGTAGTCAAATTCAGAGACAGTAGTATGGTAGTTTCTAGAAACTGGGAAGGAAAGTGGGTTGGGAACCTATTGTTTAGTGGGCATAATGAAAAGAATTTTGCAAAATGAAAAGAATTTTGCAAAATGAAAAGAATTTTGAAGATTGGCTGCACAACAGTGTGAATATACGTAACACTACTGAACTGTACACTTAAAAATCATTAAGATGGGGGTGCCTGGGTGGCTCAGTCATTAGGCATCTGCCTTCGGCTCAGGTCATGATCCCAGGGTCCTAGGATCAAGCCCCACATCGGGCTCCCTGCTTGGCTGGAAGCCTGCTTCTCCCTCTCCCACTCCCCATGCTTGTGTTCCTTCTCTCGCTGGGTCTCTGTCAAATAAATAAATAAAATCTTAAAAAAAAAATCATTGAGATGGTAAATATTGTTATATATGTCATACCACAATTACAAAAAATTTTTTAGCTGCCTGAAATAAATTTCCTGTAACAATTTGTGAATAGTTTGAATCTTTTAGAGTGAACTTCCCTTAAGTTCTGTACACACTTTTTTTTTTAAGATTTTTTTTTTTTTTTGACAGAGTACAAGCAGCGGGGTGTGGCAGGCAGAGGGAGATGGAGAAGCAGGCTCCCCGCTTAGCAGGGAGCCCGATGTGGGGCTTGATCCCAGGACCCCGAGATCATGACCCGAGCCGAAGGCAGATGCTTAACCATCTGAGCCACCCAGGCGCCCCCACAACCTTATTTACCATTTGATTTCTCTTTGCTACTTGATCCTAGTTCTAAGACACTAGAGATGCCATTGTCTTACATCTTATTTTTTGTAGTAATTCAGATTGCACAGTTTTAGAGTAGAAAGAGTAAAGGGATTATTAGTTCTGTTTTGTTTTTTTTAAAGAGTTCATTTAATTGACAGAGGAAGCGAGAGAGAGAGCACAAGCAGGGGGACCAGGAGAGGGAGAAACAGACTTCCTGCTGAGCAGGGAGCCCGATGCGGATTTGATCCCAGGGCCCTGGGATCCTGACCCAAGCTGAAGGCAGACACTTTTGACTGAGCCACCCAGGCGCCCTAGTTTATTCTTTTTAAGAGAGTGCACTAGTGGAGGGACAGAGGGAGAAGGAGGGAAAGAATCTTAAGCAGGCTCCACGCCCAGCGCGGAGCCCAGTGTGGGATTCAGTCTCATGACCCTGAAATCGTGACCTGAGCTGCAGTCAAGAATTGGGCGCTTAACCGACTTGAGCCACCCAGACGCCTCTATTAGTTTACTTTTTTTTTTTCTGGCTACAAATTTATTCAACACAAAACATCTCCAACTTTTACTGAGGTGGCTGACCACGTCCGCGACCAAATCCGCCTCTAAACTGGAACTCAGTTGCTGACCCAGCCCCAGCCTCAGCTTTCTTGTTGGCACCAGAGGGCACAGCGCTTCGTCTGTCGGTGTCTCTGTCAGCTTCCCCTCGTGTGATCTTGCAGGTCGCTCTCCCTCCAGACCTTTGGGCCGTGGTCAGCCAGTCTCAGGGCGGCTGCGGTGCAGAGTAGCAGGCCCAATCTCGGGGGGCAGGTGGAGGTAATCACGGAGATACTGGATGCCCTCGTTGGTAAGGTACCAGTAGAAATGTCTCCAGGCAAACTGTTCCTTTATGTAGCCTCGTGATTTGAGAGACTGCATGGCCTTCATGATGTGAAGGTTGGGCACATTCTTGTCTGCCAGCTCAGGATGTTTGGGCATGTGGACATCTTTCTTGGCCACCATCACTCCCTCCTTGAAAAGGAGTTCATAAATGGCAATTCGGTTCTTCTTGGGCATCAACATCTTGGCAGCTTCTACGTCCAAGGCCAGAGCTGGAACGGCGCCTCTATTAGTTTATTATTCTTAGACTTAGATCATACTGCTGAAAATTTCTTGTTGAATGAGAACAAGAATAGAAAATATTTTGTAAACAGTTACTATCCTTCAGCACAAGTATGAATTACTGGAAAAGAGATGATTGTGTTTTGTACTTATGTACTATGAAGATAATACAAAAAATTAATATTACCTTTTCTTAGGAGTTTCTAGTGACATCAAAATACTCTTTTTAATATCTACAAACTAGAACAAAGCCATTAAAAAGGGGGGAAATTGGAGGGGGAGACGAACCATGAGAGACTATGGACTCTGAGAAACAAACTGAGGATTTTAGAGGGGAGGGGTGTGGGGAATGGGTTAGCCCGGTGATGGGTATTAAGGAGGGTACGTATTGCATGGAGCACTGGGTGTTATATGCAAACAATGAATCATGGAACACTACATCAAAAACTTAATGATGAAATTTAAAAAAAAAAACATTAAAAAGAACATACTTTTAAGACATTAAAGAAATGAGTCTGTGAAAAACTATTTCCTCTAAGCTTTACCAGTGTAATTATTACAGATATAGAATGTATCTTTGTTCTTATTTATAGAATATTTCCTGTTTGGGGTTTAGGACTAAGATTGTAGTGTTAAAAGATCTTTCTCAGTTCTTTTCAATTATTAAATGCTGTGAATTGAGTGATCAGATTACTAAAATGGAAATAGTTCTTAATAAAATTACACACAGATTTCGCAGATTAATGTCTTTTTTAATCAACACTGAATATTTTTTGTCATATAGGTTAAATACTTCTCCTTTATGTTCCCGTTATAGCTTTAGAGGCTGATGTTCTGGAATTATTCCTTTGGGAGGGGAAAAAAAACTTTTGTTTGTTTTTTATAAATAGGATGCAGGACAAAAAAGATTTGGAGCAGTTTCCTGTAATGTTTGTGGCATGCTTTACACAGCTTCAAATCCAGAAGATGAAACACAGCATCTGCTCTTCCACAACCAGTTTATAAGTGCTGTAAAATATGTGGTAAGTGGAGTTCATGACTTCTAAAATGCAGTGTCAGATGAGTAGGTCAGGATCTTAAAGAGGTGAATTGCAAAATTTAAGACATTGAAAAATTTCTGTTTTTAGGAAGTGATAATATATACAAAGCCCTTGTATGTATGTCGGCTTATTTTAAAACAAAGTCAATTAAAAAAATAAATAAAAAAAATAAAACAAAGTCAAACATGAAGCCAGCTAACTTTATTCTGCCTGGTTTATGTTGTGGGATTCTTTATTTAAGTTACATATTTAAAGCGGTTATTATACCTCATCTCTTCTAACAATGCTATCAACTTGAGTATTTAAAATTTTTTCTTTAATAATTATTAGCTGCTGATAAGCCTGTTTAATATTCATAATAGCACAACTTTTTTTCTGAAAACTGATAGTGATATATATTATACCAAATAGATGGTTTGGGAATTTTTCTTTACCTTCTTTTTGCTATCATGAGAGTTTTTCTTTATAAAATTAAAAAAGAAAAATTCTTGAAGGTTAAGATGTCAGAATTTGCTGTATACTTAAAAAAAAAATCCCACAAAGTAAATATGTTTTAGCATATATTTTTGTATGTGCATTTGAGACACAATGGGTATTATTAATAGTTATTTCTGGAAATGGCAAAATTTTGAATAATTTTGAACCATTTCAGATATCTTGTGAAAATAGTAATTTAATGTAATTGCTGTTTACCCATATCTGAAATGGAATCTATTTTTATTCTATACATGTTACCTTCAGTACTGTACACTCAAGTTAATAAGACCTCCAGGATATCTGAACTGAGATCACCAATTCATTTCATATAGGCTTTTACATAAGCAACAGATGTTGGATTGTTTAAAGATATTTATTAGCTTCAGTTAAATTTGTATCCTTATTTTTGGTTGAAGGGTTCATATTTATTGTTTCATTTATCCAGTTACTTCTACCCAAGACAGGTAGGGTTTTCTTTTTTGGTTCTCTATTGTGGTGATGCTTTATACTCCTTATTTCATTTGTCTTTTCCACACACACACCTGCTTCTGTCACCTAACTAAATGCAGTATAAGCTGTGTGGACATAAAATATCTATATGATTATTGTTTGAAATCTATATGAAATTGTTTGAAATGATTATTGTTTGAAATTTGTATTTTTCCAATTTTACTGTATTAATATCCTTACAACTTGAAAACAAATAGTTCTATCAGATAGCTAAATTATAGAATACTTGGCGAAAACATTTTATTCAATGTACATAAATCTGGTAGAAGTTAGTTTAAATGAGTTTTCAGTTTACATCATTTAATTCTTGTGATCACTTTTGTATTAGGTTTAAAAGCCTTAATTTTTCATCCTAAGGGAAGATCTTAATTTCTGAGAGTAAAAGCAAAGAAATTAGTAAGGAAATATGTACTCTGCACTTCCACAGTACCAAGGGAAGCTGGTTTATGGCACAAGATGGAGTCATCACCTTCTAAACAAATTCTGGCTCTTGCAGAGCTCTAAAACAATGTAGCAGTTTAGGGAAGATTGATTCCTGCCCCAGCCCTATCCTCCTCCTACTTCCCTCACCCCAACCTTGATGGGACAGAGCTATGGGTTATTTTATTATTTTTGAAATAAGCTCAAGAGAAGGAATTGAGTTTAGCAGTTGGCCATCCTTTGCTAACATCAAGATCAATATTCTTATCTTTTGCTATTTTCAAACGTAGGTATACATAGTTTAAAGTAGAGACTCCTCCAGAACATTGTAGCATTCTTTTTTAGTTATGGACAGAGGATAAAAACATATGTATATGTTAGAGATGTTCTGCTGTGATCACAGCTCTGGATTTGGGGTTGGGACATTAAACATTTATTGGACACCCAGTGTGGTGCTTTGCATTTTTGTACATTTAATGAGCAGCTAGCATTGTGTTTTTGGATTAAGCACTTTTTTTTCTTTCTTTTAATAAATTGAGATATAATTGAAGTTTAAGCACTCTTAAGGTGTTTGAGAAAACATCTGATTTTAAAATGTCAATTTTATCTGTTTATGTTTCCTGGAGAGAAGCACATAGAAAAGAAGTCATTTGGTGTTCTGGCTTTAATTGATTTTATTTTATTTTATTTTATTTTTTTTAAGATTTTATTTATTTGAGAGAGAATGAGAGATAGAGAGCACGAGAGGGACGAGGGTCAGAGGGAGAAGCAGACTCCCTGCTGAGCAGGGAGCCCGATGTGGGACTCGATCCCGGGACTCCAGGATCATGACCTGAGCCGAAGGCAGTCGCTTAACCAACTGAGCCACCCAGGCGCCCTGGCTTTAATTAATTTTAAATGAACAATGTTTGGGGACTGGAAATAAAGTGTTGATCTACTTAAGACTATTTAAAAATAGAATAAATTAGATCCCAGTGAGTTTTACTTTTTAAATTTTAATCATATATTTTTAAGGAAATAAATAGCTTTTCCTTAGGGTAAAAATTTTCCTTTAGACATGGTAATAATCTGTAACAGTTAAAAATGGCTAAAGACCTTTTCAGAAGATTTAAAATCATATTTAAATTATTTAGTCATAGAAATTGATGTCCACAGAGCCTATTTTTTTGGCTGGTTAAAATATTTTTTTTCCTTATCCTCTTTGGTAGGAGAAAGAGTGATGACGCTCTCTATTCCTTCATAGCACCCCATCTGCCTCATTGATGCCATTTGAGGAAGTGCATTTTATCTAACTTATTAGAAGCTATTTAGGAAGGAGCTGTTAATGCTTCAGGAGGAGCCTGGACTCTGGTTTAGACCTACAGACCTTCAGTTTCCCTTGATCATCTGGGGGTACTCTTTGCTAAAGGTGTGAAGAGAAAGCAGGAAAAACTTCCCCTAGAGCACTGAGGAATGTTGCCAAGCCTAGAGCCTATCCAGAATTCAGCTATTATTTTGAACTTTGAGTATGTAGCCAAGGAATCATGTTTGGGTTCTTTGCAGAGAAATTTCTAACTTAATCCTTTTTTCCTCCATCCTTCCTTTTATCTCCTTTGAATTAATATCTGACTGAATAAAAGCTCTGTGGAGGCCTCTACTCCAGGGTATATGATATGCCCTTGCCTTCAAGGTTAGGAGCAAAGCCTGAAAGAAGTGAAAAGTTAGCAATAAGAGATTTATTAAAGTAGTAAGTCAGTATTAGTTATTTAAATTTAATTATAAATTAGCTTTTCAATTTAGAAGTGGTAATTACTTTGGTGGAGCAGTGATCAGAAGGGTTTGTTTTCATGGGTGAGGAAAAGTTAAGATTTGCTTTTTTTTTTTTAAATGGACAGACACAAGGAGGTCATCTATTATTGATACCATAGTATAGCTAATGAGAAAGCTTAACATCTTTGTGGGGAATAATGAGTAAATTTTTTTTTCTTACTGAATTAGAGATTTTGTAAAAAGACCAGAAAAATGCATTAGGTCAGATTGTGATACTTTGGTTTTGATGCCATTTGGCCTTTTTCTTTTCTTTTAGATACTGAATTTTGAGCATTGTGAATGATACAGTTAAGTTTAAATAACGTTCAATGTAGAGAGAAAAACAGTATTTAAAACATTTTTAAATTTATTTTTTTTTTAAGATTTACTTATTTTAGAGAAAGAGGGAGAGGGGCAAAAGGAGAGGGAGAGGTAAAGGGAGAGAATCTCAAGCAGGCTCCATGCTGATCTTGGAGCCCCATGCGGGGCTGGGCACAGTCTCATGACCCTGAGATCATGACCTGAGCTGAAACCAAGAGTCAGACGCTTAATTGACTGAGCCACCCAGGCACTCTGAGAAATAATATTTTAGTGAAATAAAAGGAGAGAGTAGTACATGTAGTGGTGTGTGTGGTATTGGATTACTATGGCATTGGTAGAAATGGGGAAACTGATGACAAGAAAAACTGAAGAAAGATTTGACAGATTTCTGATTGGCTATAGAGCTACACTCTCCAGTATCGTATTACTAAACCATCAAAATAAAAATACTGTTCCTCCTCATGGGGATGAAAGGTACAGCATAGGGAATATAATTAATGGTATTGTAATAGTGTATGGTGACCAGTGATAGCTACACTTGTGAGCCCTGCATAATTATGGAGTAGTTGTAGAGACTTGTGGAATCACTGTGTTGTATACCTGAAAGTAATGTAACACTCTGTATCAACTATACTTCAATAAAAAATAGAGATATTGATATATATCTCAAAAAGTGCTGTTCCTCACTCACACTAGCCAGTATTCAGTAGTTACATTCATATCTTGCTGGAGGCTGCCTTATTAGTTAGTAGATGTAGAACATTTGTATTGTCAAAGAGAGTTCTCGTTAGTGCTGCTACAGAAAGCTGAGTCAGGGAAACCATGGTCCAGGAACTCTTACTTAATCTTTAATTACTTAATGTGAAATTTGAATACCTGTTAACATACTTCTACATACTTTTTCTATATTCCTTTTGAAGGTGTTAGGAAACAGGGAACTGGGTGTTAAAAGAGAAATAATACAGCAAGAATAGAGATTTTATTTATTTTTTAAACATTTATTTATTTGAAAGAGCAAGAGAGCACAAGCAGGGGGAGGAGGAGCAGAGGGAGAGGGAAAAGCAGACTCCCCACAGAGCAGAGAGCCTGACCCCTGGTTCAGTCCCAGGACCCTGGGATCATGACTTGAGCTGAAGGCAGACGCTTAACCGACTGAGCCACCCAGGTACCCCACGAGTAGAGATTTTATATCTCAAATTTTTGTTTATCTTTTCCTTGACTCCGATTTCTAATTTTTCTACTTTGTTGTATCTTAAAGACTGAGAATATTATGATATATAAATATAGGATGGGAGCAGCACTTCCAGATCTTAGTCAGAAATTAATTTTGCTTTGGTATGGAGGGCCACATAGTGGAGGAAAAATGCCTTTAGAATGAATGTTACATGCAACAAATTTTTACATTTTTTTTTTTTAAAGATTTATTTATTTGACAGAGAAAGAGAGAGACAGCAAAAGAGGGAATACAAGCAGGGGGAGTGGGAGAGAGAGAAGCAGGCTTCCCGCTGAGCAGGAAGCCCAACTCTGGGCTCACCTGAGCCACCAAGGCACCCCAGTTTTTACATTTTTAAAAAGAGTTTACAAATTCTGGGGGAGGGAGAACCTATAATGTAGCTAGTGGCAAATAAAAACTTCTTTTAATCTATTCTTCCTCTGCTTTTCCCAGTTCTGGAAATGGTGCCACCATCTAACTCGCTTCCTCAAACTGAAAACTTGAAAATACTTCAGTTTTCTTTTTGCATTCCATATACTCAAAGAAGTATACTCAAAGTATACTCCTATATTTATCATTAGTAAATCTCTCCTTCAGAATAGATTCCAAATCCTCCCACTTCTATCATGTCCACTGTGCTTCTACTCTAAACCAAGCTGTCATCATTTCCTGCCTAGTACTGCTTCCTAACTGGTCTCCCAGCTTCCATTTTTGTTTCCCTATGGTCTTTGTCTCAGCCATCTTTTAAAAACTTAAATCAGATTATATACTTCCTTTATTTAAAATTCTCCAGTGAATTCTCATCACACACAGACTAAAATCCAGGGTGTTTACTGTGGCATCAAGGCCTCACATACTCCAGCTTCTCTAATCTCATCTCTTAACACTCTTACCCATACTTGCTATATTCCGTTCGTATATCTCTTTCTTTTGTTCCTAAACCACTCCAGCCACATTCCATTCCTAGTGTGTTTGTACTTCCTTATCTTTTCCTGGACTGTTCTCTCAAATCTTAGCACACCAGCTCTCTTCATTTAGGTCTTACAATCTCAGAGATGCCCTCCCTGAACAGCCAGTACAAAGTGGCTCCCTTTCTCCCTACTCAAGCAGTATTAGTGTTATTTTCTTTCTTTCTTTTTTTTTAAAGATTTTATTTGACAGAGAGACACAGTGAGAGAGGGAACACAAGCAGGGGGAGTGGGAGAGGGAGAAGCAGGCCTCCTGCCGAGCAGGGAGCCCGATGTGGGGCTTGATCCCAGGACCCTGGGATCATGACCTGAGCCAAAGGCAGATGCTTAACGACTGAGCCACCCAGGCGCCTCAGTGTTATCTTCTTTAGATCGTTTTCCCCACTGTGAAGATTTGTTTGGTGTATCTCCCACTGGAGTAGAAGCTTTGTCAGAGCAGAGTCCTTGATACTCTGTTATCACATTTAAATAGCACCTGCCAATGTGCACTAGGGGCTCAACAAATACACTGAATTAAAGAGCAGATTTTGATCTGAAGCCAGAAAACAAAGAGTGTTTGAGTCTGTTATCTCATATAAAAATGATATTAAACCAGAAAATGTTTCTGGGCTTTGGCAACTCTTATATTTATTGATTGGGAATTGATACTATAAATATCTTTTGGGGGGAAATGAAATAATACTGTGTATATTTGATGTGTTAGGCAAAATAGAACTATTAGTAATGTACTTCAAAATATATAAAAGCAGCCCAAATTTGAATTCACTGTGGCAGTTAAAGGTTTATTAACTAGGTTTGCATATAGAATTACATACCTGACTGAATTTAGGTGCTAAAGTGGTTCATTCCTCATTTAGAAAAATAGTGAAAGTAATTAAACTCCTTTTCTTACAATATGTAAGATCATTTTATACCAGTGGTTTTTCTTCAGTTTCATTTTAAAATTTTACGTAAGATGTATTTTCCTTTATATATATGAAAATAATTCTAATCTTTCTGTCACGGCATGTACATTTTTGGAAGTTTCAGTTTCTCTGTGGAAATCCTTTTCACATAGTTTGTCCATCTCTCTTTTTTTTTTTTTTTTTTTTAAGATTTTACTTATTTGACAGAGAGCACAAGCAGGGGGTGCAGCAGGCAGAGGGAGAGGGAGAAGCAGACTTCCCGCGGAGCAGGGAGCCCGATGCTCGACCCCAGGACCCTGGGATCATGACCTGAGCCGAAGGCAGACACTTAACTGACTGAGCCACCCAGGCGCCCCTAGTTTGTCCATCTTTTCCTTTAAAATCTTTAACATTTATTACAGAAATTTTCAAGTTCTTTTCTGCTAGTTCAAACATGTGGGTCATCACTGGGCCTGTTTCTGTTGCCTTTTTTCTTGATCTTGGATCATAATTTCCTAATTCTGTCCATGGTCTAGTTAAGTTTTTTTTTTTAAATACATTAATATTTTTTTATTTTTTATTTATTTTTTAATGCTGATAAAAACTTTTTTTTATTATGTTCATTTAGCCATCATAGTTTTTGATATAGTTTTCATTGGTTCATTAGTTATGTATAACACCCAGTGCTCATCACCACACGTGCCCTCCTTAATACCCATCACCCGGTTACCCTATCCCTCCACCCCCCTCCCTTCTGTAACCCTCGGTTGGTTCCCAGAGTCCAGAGTCTTCGTGGTTTGTCTTCCTCTCTCATTTCTTCCTATTCAGTTTTCCCTCCCTTCCCCTGTGGTAATAGACTTTTTTTTTTTTTTTAAAGATTTTATTTATTTGAGAGTGTGTGAGAGAGAGCACAAGTGGGGGTCGGGAGGGGGAGAGAGAAAGGGAGAGGGAGAAGCAGACTCCGCACTGAGCAGGGAGCCCAGTGGGCCCAATCCCAAGACGCTCATGACTTGAGCCAAAGGCAGACAGACACTTAACCAAATGAGCCACCCAGGTGCCCCAGAGTAGTTTTAGATTCATAGCAAAATTAAGCAGGAAGTACAGAGATTTCACATATATTACCCTCCACCCCTCCGTCACACACATGTTCAATCATACTAATACATTTGTTATAATTGATGAACCTGTACTGACACACCATTATTATTCAAAATCTATAGTTTTTATTAGGGCTCATTCTTGGTGGTGGTCCATGGGGTATGAAAAATTTATAATGACATGTATCCGTTATAGTATCATACAGAATAATTTCACTGCCCTTAAAATCCTCTGTTCTCTTCCTTTTTACCCTTGCCTTCCTACTAATCCCTGGCAAATACTGATCTTTTGTACTGTCTTCATAATTTCACCTTTTCCAGAATGCTGTATGGTTGGAATCATACACTATATAGTTTTCTTCATAATTGAGTTCTTTCACTTAGTAATATGGAATTAAAGTTACTCCATATCTTTTCATGGCTTGATAGCTTGTTTCTTTTTTAGTGCTGAATAATATTCCATTATCTGGATATACTATATTTCATTTATCCATACACCTACTGAAGAAAATCTTGATTGCTTCCAAGTTTTGGCAATTATGAATAAAATTGCAATAAATATCCATGTGCAGGTATAGGCTTTTGTGTGGAGATAAGTTTTCAACTCCTTTTCCTAAATAGGAGTGTGATTGCTGGGTTGTATGGTAAGATTTAGTTTAGTTTTGTGAGAAACTGCCAAACTGTTTTCCATAGTGGCTCTACCATTTGGTATTCTCATCAGCAGTGAATGAGATTTCCTGTTCCATGTCCTTACCAGTGTGTGGTGTCATCGTTTTGGGTTTTGGCTGTTCTCATAGGTGTGTAGTGGGATCTCGTTTTAATTTGCATTTCCCTGATGACCTGTGATGTGGAACATGTTTCATATGCTTATTTGCCATCTGTATATCTTCTCTGGTGATGTGTTTGTTCGGGTCTTTGGCCCACTTTTTAGTTGGGTTGTTTTTCTTATTGTTCAGTTTTAAGAATTCTTTGTTATCTTTTGGATAACAGCCCTTGTCAGCTCTTATATTTTCTCCTAGTCTGCAGCTTGTCTTCTTATGTTCTTGATGGTGTCTTTTGCAAAGTAGAAGTTTTTAATTTTAATGATGTGCAATGCCTTTGGTGTTACATCTAAAAAGTCATTGCCATGCTGAAGGTTTTCTGGATTTCTTCTTTGTTATTATCTAGGAGTTTTATAGTTTTGCCTTTTATATTTCTGTGATCCATTTTGAGTTAATTTTTGTGAAGGGTGTGAAGTCTGTACCTAAATTCATTCTTTTTGTATGTAGATGTCCAGTTATTTCAGCAATATTTGTTGAAAAGAATGTCCTGTCTCTGTTGCATTGCAGTTGCTTTTTTTATCAAAGATCAGTTGACTATATATATGTATTTTTAAAGATTTTATTTATTTATTTGACAGAGGGGGACACAGTGAGAGAGGGAACACAAGTAGGGGGATAGGAGAGGGAGAAGCAGGCTTCCTGCCGAGCAGGGAGCCCGATGTGGGGCTTGATCCCAGGATCCTGGGATCATGACCTGAGCTGAAGGCAGTTGCTTAACGACTGAGCCACCCAGGTGCCCCAGTTGACTATATTTATATAGGTCTATTTCAGGGCTCGCTGATCTATTTGTTTCTTCTTTCACTAGTATCACAGTCTTGATTACTGTAGTTTTATATGTCTTTTTTTAATGATTGGTTTTTTTACAAAAGTTTATTCTTAAATGTCCATCACTGTCTGAGACAACACTTCATTGTAGCTATAGGTGGCTACAGATGTTTAATCAGGAATGGAATTAAGGATCACCATTGCCTCAGGCGCAAGAAAAACTCATTGCCATTTTTCTTAATTCCACCTGTAGCCAGGGTCCCTTCCCCATGGACTTCACTTTTAGCTCCTCGAATTTCTTCTCCTTTTTCTGTTTCTGCTTGAATGCCTTATCTCATCCATCTCCTTGGCCTGCTTCTTGGGCTGCTTCAGGGGCTTCTTGCCACCTTTGTGGCCGGACATGCACCCCTTCCCCAGACCCTGCCACCAGACAGGGTGCGCTTTATAGTAAGTCTTGATGTCAGGTAGCATCAGTCTTCTCACTTTGTTCCTCTCCTTCACTATTTCGTTGGCTATTCTACCTCTTTTGCTTTTCTGTATAAATTTTAGAATCATTTTGTCAGTATCCACAAAATAACTTGCTGGAATTTTGATTGAGATTGAATTGAATCTGTAGATCAAGTTGGGAAGAACTGACCTCTTGACAATATTTTTAGCTTTCTAAATCTAGTCTCAAAATTTTTTATTGGGCATTTTTATTGGCATTGTGTATGAACGGATAGTAGAGACTGAAGTAGAGCTTTCCCTTTCATTTTTCCTAAGTGTTTAACCTTTCTGCTGTCAGGCACCTATATATAGCCTGTCAAGCAGCAGGTGCTGATCTCTTAGATCTAATTAAGAATTGAGTTGGGGGGCCTGGCTGGCTCAGTTGGTAGAGCATGTGACTCTTTTTTATTTTATTTTTTTATAGTAAATTCTCCCCCCAGCGTGGGGCTCGAACTCATGACCCCAAGATCAGGAGTTGCATGTTCTACGAACTGGGCCAGCCAGGCACCTCAAGCACGTGACTCTTGACCTTACAGTTGTGAATTCCAAACCCCTGTTGGGTGTAGAGCTTACTTAAAAAAAAAAAAAAAGACTCAAGTTGGGATGAAATTTTAGTTTGTTTTCCCATCCATTTTGGTTTTTAATGTTCTGAGGTTGGGATCAGGTGCCTCTCTCCAGAAGAAATTGAGGATCTAAACTCTGTAGATCTCTCTATACCTTCCAGCTCAACTCAGCAGATGTCCCGGTGGAGAATTATTTCTGTGTTTGAAGCTCCTCCATATTTCAGACAGCCATGCTAACTCAGCCATTAAGATTTGGTTTTTCTTGTCCCAGCAGGACACTCTTCTCCTTGTCCTCTGCCTATGGCAGTTTTTCTTTCTCATGCTCATGCTCCCAGGCTTGGTCAGTGTCTTAGGATAAAAATGGCTGCTGGTCTCTGCTCATCCAGGAAGGGTTAGTTCATCCCTGGAAATCAGTCCATAGCTCTTCAGTGCTTTTAAAGAAAACATGGCTTTTAGTTTATTGGTTGTTTTCTTATTAAAAGAGGAACAGTGATTTTCTATGACATGCTTTGTCCTAACTGGGAATATAACTCCCAAAGATGTACATTTTGAGGGGTGCCTGGGTGGCTCAGTTGTTAAGCATCTGCCTTCAGCTCAGGTCGTGATCCCAGGACCCTGAGATCAAGCCCCGTATCGGGCTCCCTGCTCAGCGGTAAGCCTGCTTCTCCCTCTCCCACTCCCCCTGCTTGTGTTCCCCCTCTTGCTGTCTCTCTCTCTCTCTCTCTGCCAAAAAATAAATAAAAATCTTTAAAAAAAAAAAGTACATTTTGAGAACATTTTTCAGTACTGGAGGCCCCATTTATATTTGGGTATAGGAGTGAATGGAGTTTGGACTATGAGTTTTTAAAAATTATGACCAATATTGAGGAGGTCAGTATATTTGTGCTAAGCCCCACATAACCTTGAGACAAGATTTACATCAAATAAAATATTTCTTACATATTGGAAAGTCATTAATGTATGTTGAAAAGTGCTTAACTAAATTGGTGAATCCTAATAAAGAGCTATTTAGGATTCCATAGTATTTGAGAATGACAGGAGAGAAAAGAATCTCATAATTCCTCTTGTTTGACTTTGCATTAGGTCTGACCCAAGGATATCTTATGAGAAATATTATTCCTATAGTAATAGATTTTGATGTTGTAATTATAGTAGAAGTTCTTTTAACTGACAAAATTGGAGAATTGGGTCAGTTATTCAGAAAAGTTGATTCAAGTGGACCCTTGGTATCAGAGTACTTGAATAACAGCTTAAATCATAAGGCTTTGTATTAAGAAGTCTGGAGGCACGTAGTTTTAGGATTGTTCCATCCAGCAGTTCAACCATGTCATCATGAGTGCTGGCTATTTCTCATTCAGTGCTCTCCTCTCTTAAGGTACTGACTTTCTGGCTTCATAGCTGTGAAGGACCACTTCATGGTCCTTAAAGTAGACTGTTGTAGTCCAGATACTGTGTTCAAATTTAAAACAAGAATGTTTGTTGGGGTGGGTACCCTATCAGGCAGGCCCTTTTAAGTGACTTTTTCCTTTCATCAGTGAAGGACAGCATTTTTCCAGAATCTCTTACAAAGTTCCTTTCGTCTCCTTCACCAGAACTAGGTCTGGTAACTACCCTTAGCTGCAAGGGAGCTAGGAAAGCAAAAATCTGGCAAAAAGAACAAAGATAATGATAATTGGTTTTTGCCAGTGGTTGTCACAGTAGGGGAATTTGATGTTGTTACACAACTTCTAGTAGGTAACATCTGGAAATATGTGGAGAATGTTGTTGACATTTAGTGGGTAGGGGCTAAGGGTGCTAAACTTTTTGCAATGCCGTTCCAAAAAAGGTAGAACATTCTAGCTGAAAATGTCAGTAATAGCCCTGTTGAGAAACACTTAGACTAATCATAATTTGTGCAGATATTACCAAACAAAATGGGACAAAAAAAGAATGGGAGAGAATGGCTATAGGATAGGCAAAGGGAAATGTTTTCTGTATGGTCATTACGTAGTTTAAACATTTTACTATAACTTGAAGCATATACATTTATATTAAATGTAATTGCTATGGGGAGACTGTTTCTTTGAGTATGGATCTGCTGATTAGCTTTGGTTTTTTTCTCATATAAATCATACTCCTAGCTAGTCTCTGTGATATACTTTAAAAAAAAAAAAAAAGAACTTAGACATTGCAAAGCAATCTGAGACTCTGGGTACAGAATTATTCTTGTTATATTTTTGATTTTTAAAAGAGGCTTGGCCTATTTTGCTTTTTTCCAGAGTATTCTATCTATCTTCATTAGAACAACTATCTTTCCACTGTTTAGCTAATATTTGATTACATTTTATAGTTAAAAATAATAAATAGGAGCACCGGGGTGGCTCAGTTGGCTAAGCATCTGCCTTTGGCTCAGGCATCGAGCCCCACTGTCAGGCTCTCTGCTTTGCGGGGAGTCTGCTTCTCCCTCTTACTCTCCCTCTGTGCTCTCTTTCTCTCAAATAAATAAAATCTTTAAAAAGTAATAATAAATAAATTGGCATACACAAGTTTAGGAACAAATGATACTTGGTAATCCTGTCTCACTCAGGTGTGGGATAACAAGGTTGTTCACTGGTCATCTGTCAGTGTGCTCCAGGTATCTGTTTCTCTTACTCAGGGAAAACTGAGCATTAGTTAATCCAGCAAGTTAATTAGGTGGGTATCAGTTAAGAAAGTTACCACCATATAGTAAAATACTAATAGCACAGATTGAATTCTGGACTCTTCTGAATGATAAATTGGATTACTTTCATAAAGACCAGATTTCATCACTTCTCTTTTAGGTTTTTGTTTTTCTTAATCAAGAAATTATTGAGCTCAAAATAGTTTTAAGACTCTTTCATTTTATCTATGAAAATGTTGTGCTGTTCAGAACATATAAAGCACCTCATGAAAACCTTTCTTAGGACTTAATTTTCACCATTCCCTGAGAAAAATTTATTATTAAAAAAATGCATATCAGGATGTTTGAGGAATGGGAAATAACTTAAAAAATAGATGTCACTGTCTAAATCATTGAGTTCCTTCCAAAATGATTTTTTTTAGATTTATTTATTTTAGAGTACGTGCATGCGCCAGTGTGGGGAGGGGCGGGGGGGGAGCATCTCAAGCAGACTCCCCACTGAGCACAGAGCCCACAACCCTGAGATCATGACCTGAGCCAAAACCAAGAGTCAGACCCTCGACTGAGCCACCTAGGTGCCCCCAAAATAATTTTTAAAATTGCATTTCAGTATCAAATGGTCTTTAATTATGAAAAGGCATTGAGAATTTTTTTATTATATATTATCATTGTATTACCCACAAAAAAGAACATTTAAATACTTTTAATTTGTTCTTTTAAGGGCATTATGTTCTTCAAACTTCTACTGTGGAGAAAATTTTCTTTTCACATTCTTTTCCTTAAAAAGATTATAATTTAGGTAAACGAAAGAGTGGCCTTCAAATTTTTTATTCTTCAACTTACTAAAAATTTATAAAAAGCAGTGTATATACCTGGAAGTGAAAATTTCACCAGTATTACAAGATATAAAATGAAAAGTGAAAGTCTCCTTACCTTTTCTCTATTTCCAGTCCCATTCTCCAGTGATAAAGCACTTTTTTCTGTTTGAGTGTTTACAGCATAACTAAATAAATTAAGCTATGTATGTATAGCTTATATTTATAAAGCTGTATATAAATGTGTGTGTGTAAAATCTTCTAATTTTTATTAAAGTCTTGTTTTTAGTCCTGTTGATTGCCTTTAATTTTAATATTTATAAACATTTGACTCCTTGATGCTTCCATTATTCCATTCTCAAGCTTCCAGTTTCTCAGTTGTAGTTAATTATTGTAGTTATTCTGTAAGTATTAACTTACTCAATTCACTGTTAACCACTGAAGTAGTTTTCATTCCTCTTTCATGGATTGTAAAACTGAGGCATAAAGGGTTATTAAGCTTTTGGTTTCATAAATAGAGGTTTTGGCTCTTCAAGCATGTGCCATCCTTTCAAAAATAAATATTATGTACTTGATTTACTGTGCTATGAGCTTGGGATGAAGTCTTGGTCCTTTTGGAACTTACATGGTCTATGTGGTATTTCTCATTTTAAATCTTGACAGCCTAGTCATCCTGAAACTCCAGATCCCTGAAGCTTCCATCATTCCTAGATCAAAGAGAATTGGTCCTTGAATAAAGGATTTGGCAAAACAAATAGTTTTACTGGAGGAATAGAAGTTTTCAGAGGTTCTAGCTTTTATTCATTCAGCTTAAATATTGCAGCAAACCAGAAAAATCTTGCTGGCGTAACATACCTAAAAAAATGAAAAGTCCATAAAGTGCCTTTAGAATAGAGTCAGATTTTCCTAACTTAAAACTTAAATTCCTATATAAGTTATTTTACATTTAGGAGAAATAACAACGATAACAATAACAAATGATATTAATTAAAGGCTTCCTGTCTATCAGGGACTGATCCAATTTTTTTACCTCTGTGAAACTTCTTATTTCTTTTAGCGAATCATGAAGTAGTTACAGTTAATTTATAAATGAGAAATTAGCAGAAAGGATATGTATTTGCCTAAAGTCAAACATAGGTACTAAGTAATGAAATTGACTCTATAGAGTCCTTGAATAACAGACTGTAGTTTTTTACTTTTTATTTGAATTTCAACAGAATATATTGTATGATATAATTTAGCTCAGAGAAATAAATTGACCCCAATTACTTTTAAACTAAAGTCCGCTCAGATGATCTTTCATGTTCTTTTGAATTTTTAACAATACAAAGGTTTTAAGTGACACTTGACACATTTATGTTTTTAATTGGAAATTGAAATCCATGTTATGACTATTTATTTTTGCTGTTGTCCATCTGTCCTATATACAGCTGCCAAATTCATCTTCATTGGGCTCAACTATAGTCATGATTTTTGCTTATCTAAAATCTTTCTTGATTTCTCCCTTTTTCTCCCAGGCATTCATGGCTCCTGAACATTATTGGTTCTTGTCTGCCCTTGTAAATGTATTTCTCATAATTTCCTTATAAATTCTCTTTTCTAGCAAAATTGATACACTCATTGTCTTATGCATGGCTTATAATTTTCCACCTCTGTTTTTTGTTTTTTTTTTTAAATTTTATTTATTTATTTGACAGAGAGAGACATAGCGAGAGAAGGAACACAAGCAGGGGGAGTAGGAGAGGGAGAAGCAGGCTTCCCCGCGGAGCAGGGAGCCCGATGAGAGGCTCGATCCCAGGACCCTGGGATCACGACCTGAGCCGAAGGCAGACGCTTAACGACTGAGCCACCCAGGCACCCCTCACCTCTGTTTTTTAGTTTGTACATTCTACCACGGGGAATGCCTTCCTGTTCTCATCTGTACCCTTAAAGGGGAAATACCATCTCTTCTGTGAAACACTTTTGGGTTCCTCTTTAATCCCAGTAAAAGTTTTTTCTCTGCTTAAAATCGTTGTAATACTTTTTATTTTTTTATTTTTATTTTTTTTGTTGTAATACTTTTTAAAATATTATTTTGCCTTCTCTTGGAAGTTCAAGCTTCAATTTGATAACTGCTTTTTTTGGAATTAAGAAATGCATTAAATATGCACATTGGTTGTAAGACTAATTCTGGATTCAGAAACATTGAATTCAGTATATAAAAAGTTTAGTTTGAATCAAGGAGAACTTCCTTTCAAGCATAGAGGTATATGGATTGCACCTTCTATTACAGACATTTGTATTATTTATTTCTCCTATTTGATTTGTTAAGATTCTTGAGGTCATTGTGGCATAATAGAGAAGAATGTGAGTGAGCTTAGTTAAATTAGAAAGCTTTGGTTTTCTAGAGAGCCTCTTATTATATGACCATTGCGAGTTAAGTAACCTTTTTCACTTTTTTTTTAATCTGTAAAAAATGAAAAATCTCAGGTAATTTTTTTCTAAGCTTATTTGTTTTTCAAACATTATTAATTACTATGTTCCATAGTTTAAAAGTTATTAAAATTATTAAATTTTAAAAATTACTATTAAAAAGATAGTTTTTTCCATCTTGTAAGATCACAGGCAGTGCAAGGGACAGATAGATAAGTAAACATACCTAAATCCTGTGGAAAGTGCTAGAGTAGTAATACATACAGGGTACTCTCTGAATGTAGAGCATAAGGATATCCAACGAAGATTGGAAAAGTGAGATTAATACTTGAGTAAAGTCAGGACAAGTTAGGAGTCCTTTGTGCCCAGGAGAATATAGAGCAGAGGCATTGGACCAGAGGAATAGTGGGTGTAAAAGTTGGGATATTTTAAATATGTCCTGTGACTGGGTCTTGTGTTAGGAAAGCTTCAAGAGGGGAAGCTTGAAAAGGTGGGTGAAGAGCCAGATCACAAATGACCTTGTGAAGGTATCACAGATGAGGGCGCCTGAGTGGCTCCGTCGGTTAAGCATCTGCCTTCAGCTCAGGTCACGATTCCAGGGTCCTGGGTTTGAATCCCGTGTCAGGCTCCCCGCTCAGTAGGAAGTCTGCTTCTCCCTATTCCTTTACCCCTGCCCCTGCTCGTGTGCTCGCTCGCTCGCTCTCAGATAAAATCTTAAAAAAAAAAAAAAAATCACAGATGAGAAAACCTGCAAGAAAATGCTGTTACCATGATAGGAGCTATTACTTATTGGGTGTATGTTATTTGTGTTAGGCACTGTGCTTAATATTTTATCATGTTTTCTCAGGTTCTCAGTAATTTTGTATTACGGGTTTTTTAAATTTTTTTATTATGTTAATCACCATACATTACATCATTAGTTTTTGATATAGTGCTCCATGATCCTTTGTTTGCTTATAACACCCAGTGCTCCATTCAATACGTGCCCTCTTCAATACCCACCACCAGGCCAACCCATCCCTCCTCCTCCTCCCCTCTAGAACCCCCAGTCTGTTTCTCAGAGTCCATAGTCTCCCATGGTTTGCCTCCCCCTCCGATTTCCCCCCTTCATTTTTCTTTTCCTACTATCTATTTTTTTTTTAAACATATAATGTATTGTTTCAGAGGTACAGGTCTGTGATTCAACAGTCGTACACAATTCACAGTGCTCACCATAGCACATACCATCCCAGTGTCTTGTCACCCAGCCACCCCATCTCTCCCACCCCCCACCAATCCAGCAACCCTCAGTTTGTTTCCTGAGATTAAGAATTCCTCATATCAGTGAGATCATATGATACACGTCTTTCTCTGATTGACTTATTTCACTCGGCATAATACCCTCCAGTTCCATCCACGTCGTTGCAAATGGCAAGATCTCATTCCTTTTGATGGCTGCATAATATTCCATTGTATATATATGCCACATCTTCTTTACCCATTTATCTGTCAATGGACATCCTGGCTCTTTCCATAGTTTGGCTATCGTGGACATTGCTGCTATAAACATTGGGGTGCACATACCCTTTCGGATCACTACGTTTGTGTTATCTTTGGGGTAAATACACAGTAGTGCAATTGCTGGGTCGTAGGGCAGCTCTATTTTCAACTTTTTGAGGAACCTCCATACTGTTTTCCAGAGTGGCTGCACCAGCTTGCATTCCCAACAACAGTGTAGGAGGGTTCCCCTTTCTCCGCATCCCCGCCAACGTCTGTCGTTTCCTGACTTGTTAATTTTAGCCATTCTGACTGGTGTGAGGTGGTATCTCATTGAGGTTTTGATTTGGATTTCCCTGATGCTGAGCGATGTTGGGCACTTTTTCATGTGTCTGTTTGCCATTTGGATGTCTTCTTTGGAAAAATGTCTGTTTTTATATCCATTTTATAGGTGAGGAAACCAAGGTTTAGAGAGGTTAAGTAATTGGCCCAAGGCAACACAGCTAGTAAGTAGCAGAGTCTGGATTTGAATCTTGGTCTTAACTGATTTTTAAAGTCTTCTTTATTGCTTTGTATGCTGCTTAGATCAGTGGTGTGCACACATGGTAGGTGGTCAGTACATATTTCTTGAATTGACTGAATTTTTCCATCTAATTATTCAACTTTTCATACTTTTTTTTTTAAGATTTTTATTTATTTGACAGAGAGCACAAGTAGGGGGGAGTGACAGGCAGAGGGCGGAGAGAGAAGCAGGCTCCCCGCTGAGCAGGGAGCCCGATGCAGGACTCCATCCCAGGACCCTGGGATCAGGACCCGAGCTGAAGGCAGATGCTTAACTGACTAGTCACCCAGTTTCCTTCGACTTTTAATACTTTTAAAGTTCAGTGAAGGTCACACTGAGGAGAAACATATCTTTATCAGTAACGCTGATAATATACGAATATGTTTCTAAAAAAAAAAGGTCCAAACATGCACTTAAAACCAGCTGCTTGGGATAGTTAAGTATTTTAATACCTTTATTATACCATTTTATTAAAGTAAAATAGGAAATATAGATAAGCTAAAAGGAAAAACTAAATCACTCAGATTTAAAAGATGAAAAGATCGTTTTTTACATAAAAGTTATTTAAAGAATATAACCACACCTTAAAAAAATAGTTAATTCCTTGATATCAGATATTTCTTTAGGGTTCAAAGCTCTCCAGATATAATTTCTATACTGTTTATTTGTTTGAATTAAGATCTATATATTGCATTTGTTGGTATACCTCTTAAGTCTTTTAATCTAAAGGTTCTCCCTCTGTCTTTTTTCTTGCAATATTGATAATTTTTTAAAAAGCTGGTTGGTTTTATTTCTTTCATGGGTATTCTCGTTCAGCCTTTTATGAAAGCGATTAGTATGAACTTTAAAAATTGGGGTATAATTTGCATACAGTTAAATGCACAGATCTTAAATGTTTGGTCAGTGAATTTTGACAATTGTATACATCAGTGTATCGGCCACTTAATGTATTTTGTTTTCAATTAATACCTTTTTTAAATGGAAAGAGAGGAGAAATCCTTTCCATTCTTTAGATTCTAAAGTTTAGAGTAAGTACAGTGGCAAGGAACAACAAATAGTCATTGTTTGCTGTTAGGATAAGCTTTCACAGCCAGATGGGTGAATTAAGAAAATTTGGGGTTTGGAAAATACTACTCACTAGCAGAGGGATGTGTGTAACATGTTAGAGCTAAAGGCGAGAAGTGTAAATGCACTGCATTTGAATTTATATCTTTGCCGAAAGCTGTGGCTGTTTGATTATTCCTCTAAATTGTATATGCCCGTCCCCCACAACCTTCCCCTCTGCCTTAGTTTCAAGCAGCAGATAGTCTCCTGTAAACTTTTTAAGGTCGGGAGGATCGTGTGATTATTAACTCCAAGAAAGAGATAACTGCAGTTGAGGCATATAAATGTCTTGAGTATGTTATTTGACAGACATGAGCCAGCATACTTCTTTCATCTGTCCATGATGTTGTATTTAACTTCGGGGACTTTTATTAGTTAACTTGTGTTTTCTTAGAGTAGTGCACTGATCTTAGTTTGATATCATTAGGGAGGTAGAATGGAAGTTACTGAGTGGCTTCTCTGTGTGAGGAATTATCTTAAATACAACCCTCTTAACAACTAAGTGATGGAGGTGATGACAGCCATTTTGTACATAGCCTAGATCAGGAAGCAGAGAGTTTGTGATTTGCGCAAGGTCGTATAGCTAGTAACAACAAAACAAGGCTTTAAACCCTGAAAACAAATTTTTTTAAAGATTTTTATTTATTTATTTGACAGAGAGGGAAAGACCACAAGCAGGTGGAGCGGCAGGCAGAGGGAGAGGGAGAAGCAGGCTCCTTGTTGAGCAGGGAGCCCGATGCAGGGCTGGATCCCAGGACCCTGGGATCATGACCTGAGCCAAGGCAGTTGCTCACCTGACTCAGCCACCCAGGTGCCCCTAAACCCTGAACTTTTACTCCAGAACTCTTAAATAGTTTTCACTAAAATATGCTGTCTTCATGAAACTTAAAAAATCATAATCTGCCCTTTGCAAATTCCTGCTGCTTTTTAAGTACATGAAGAAACAGACCCATATTTAAAACATAAAATTACGTCAAATCCAATTGTGATATGATTTTCTGTATGAATGTGCAAGTGTCAGGTTGTTTCAAGAGAAAGTTTAATACTAAAAAGATAGTAAAACAATTTGTCTAGTGCCTATAGTGCAATGTAATGACATTAGACCAGCATTTTTGTTTTTAAAGATAATAGGAAAATAACTTACCAAATTTTCTTTAGATAATTCAGCTGAGGAACTATGACTTATTTTTTTTTTTTAAGATTTTATTTATTTGAGAGAGCGAGAACACAAACGGGGAGAGGGAGAAGCAGGTTCCCCACCGAGCAGGGAGCCCGATGCAGGGCTCAATCCCCGGAATGACCTGAGCCGAAGCAGACACTTAACCGACTGAGCCACCCAGGCTCCCAACTATGACTTTTTTTTTTTTAATTTTATTTAAAAAGAGACAGAGAGAGACACAGTGAGAGAGGGAAGACAAGCAGGGGCAGTGAGAGAGGGAGAAGCAGGCTTCCTGCCGAACAAGGAGCCTGATGTGGGGCTGGATCCCAGGACCCTGGGATCATGACCTGAGCCGAAGGCAGATGTTTAACAACTGAGCCACCCAGGCGCCCCCCAACTATGACTTTCTTATAAATGAGGGTTACTTAAGTTTTCTAGTTCTTCATTGAATTTGTGGTTCAACTTTTAAAATGAAAACTCCATTTTCATTTTTATTGAAAATGGATTTATTTTAAAAGTGTTTCCCAAATTAACATAGTAATATAAATTTGTTTTTAAAGAGGTGATATCTTTTATGTTTTAAAAATTGTTTACTTAAATTCAGGTTTAATTTCTGAATTGAAAAAAAAATGACTTCTGTGGCTGTTGTTCTGCTCCTTTGCAAATCTTGAGAACTTTTTAACCAATCATAATTATAATCACCTGAAGCTTACTTTATCTTTGGGTGCTCTATTTTTTAAATGAATTCTCATTTTATATACTTCAGATTGTTACATTTACCAAGCTTATTACTAGACTTTTTGTCCCCAAGATCCTGCCCCTCTCCTCAAAAAATCATTCTAAATTGTTTAAGAAAATCAGCCTCTTCTCTGACTTGCCATATTTTTTTAAAAATGTAGTTACTTTTTTCTTGGTTTTATTGAGCTTTCATTGTCTTAAAAGATCTCAGAAGATCATGGTTTTCTCTAGTAGAAGTACGTATTCCTTCTTGAAAGGCCCTTTTTCTTTTTTTTTTTTTAATGTAAAGTTGGTTGGGTAAGACAAATGAAACAACCAGTTAAGCTCATTCCTTCTGTACTTATTATTAACTTCAAAGCTCCTAGTTTTAACCTCTGGTTCAGTCCCATCTTACTAGATTTAAGTGGCTTTTGTTTTGTTTTGTTTTTCATGCAGGTTCTGCTCATTAATCACCACGAGTGTGGATCTGAAGAAGAGTTTATTACCTCTCTTTTTTTGAGTATGTTTAACTTCAGATACACACAACGTAGCTTCTCCTTCCCTATTAGATTCTTAGAAGGTAGTTATATTTTTATAGTCTCCTTGTGACTTTGATAGTTGTGATCAATAAGAATAAAAACTATTCCTTACTACATACTGGGCTACTGCATGCAAATCAGTTCATTTAAAACCTCCTGGAGGTCTTTGGCATGCCAGACATAAAACCATGAGTGTTTGTTTGTGGAGGTAACCATGTTCCAAAGAAATTTAAGAGTTAAATTCTTTTATCAAGAAACGGGAGAGTTATCTTTTAGGCTCTGGGAATCACTGACTTTTAAGGGGCTTGCTTTTGGTGCGTGATTTTCAAAATTAATTTAAAATGGGAAATGATAAATTAAGAATATTCTTGTGGTATTAGATTTCTGAATGAGTAGTATAGAGAAATTAATTTGCATTGTACCCACTGTATGCCTAACAAAATAGCTGATTCATCATATCTTATCAGTTAAACATTAATGAGAATATTTTTCCATACTTGCAATTTTTAGATACATCAATATATTTTTCTTCTTATCTGTGAATCTGATGAATGAAATATAACATAAAATTCATTCATATTTTTTATATCTAGGGTTGGAAAAAAGAAAGAATTTTGGCTGAATATCCTGATGGCAGGATAATAATGGTTCTTCCTGAAGACCCAAAGTATGCTCTGAAAAAGGTAAATGTCCAGTGAAATTTCATGTAGAATGGATAATGTCTAATTTTTTGAAAGAGAGAGGGGGAGGAGAAGAGGGAGAGGGAGAAGCAGACTCCCCACTGAGCAGGGAGCCCGACAAGGGGCTCAATCTCAGGACCCCGAGATCATGACCCAAACCTAAGGCAGATACTTAACCAACTGAGCCACCCAGGCGCCTGTAGATAATGTAATTTTGTAGTCATTTTAACAGGATAGCGCATTACTGGCATAGCATGTTTAAGCACGAGCTCTGAAAACAGCAAATAAGCACTTAAAGACTATACTTAAAAATTATGCTTAAATTTATGTGTCTAGGATATGTGAAATAAATTTTTAGTGAATTGATTACTGTCCCATGTTACCAGTAATTTGAGTGACGGAATGAATAAAAGGCATGCTAGTTGTTTAATGCCACATTAGTGACTTTAAGAGTCAGAATTACAGGGGCACCTGCCTGCTCAGTTGCAAGATCGTGTGACTGTTGATCTCAGGGTTGTGAGTTCGAGTCCCATGTAGGGCATAGAGATTACTTAAATAAATAAAAAACTTGGGGGTGTGCCTGGGTGGTTCAGTCGGTTAAGCGTCCTACTCTTGATTTTGTCTCAGGTCATGATCTTAGGGTCATGATCTCAGGGTTGTGAGATCAAGCCCTGCGTTGAGCCCCACGTTGGGCTCCTTGCTCAGTGTAGAGTCTGCTTGGGCTTCTCTCTCTCTCTCCCTGTACCCCTCCCCCTGCTTGTGCTCTCTTCCTCTAAAATAAATAAATAAATCTATTAGTTAAAAAAAGTATTACTTTCATTAAAAAAATCAGAATTATAATTAAAATTTGACAGTAACTTAGAAAATTAACAATTGTAAAGTTTCATGTTGAGAGTAAATTTTTAAATAAAAGCTTATTGTAGAAGAAGATATAATAATAGGTCATAGAGGGTCACCTGGGTGTCACAGTCAGTTAAGCATCTGACTCTTGGTTTCGGCTCAGGTTGTGATCTCAGGGTCATGAGATCGAGCCCCATGTTGGGCTCTGCTGGGAGTCTCCCATGAGACTCTCTCTCCCTCTGCCCCTCCCCCCACTGCTCTGCTCTTTCTCTCTCATAAATAAATAAATCTTTTTCAAAAAGTCATAGAAGTTCTGAAATTAAACATTAGGTAATCATAAAATGTTAAAGAAATCATCTTATCTGGTGTGAGCCAGGCTTAGTCCAGCTTTTAGAATTCCATACTTTGAAGGTTCAGAGAGATAATGAAGTCTGGATTCATTTTATTATACTGGGTATCTTAAAAGGCAGGAAACCATAGGATAAACTTATTTTGAAATGACTTAATATTAATTACATTTTCAAATAATATGCTCAAAATGTTTTCTTCACCCTCCGTCTGCCTTTTCAGAAGTACCTTATAATGTAACGTGGTGGGTCCAGTTGTCTTTTGAAAAACTTAGTTTCACTAGAGTGTGTCCAAAATGTCTAGGAAACACAAGGGAAATGTTTTATTTATTGTTCTTTTTTTTAGGTTAACAATTGGACCTCTTTCAATTTAGGAAAACTTCACTTGAAAGGGTGACCTTATTATTTGAAAATATAACTAACATTCTACTTTATCTTGTGGTTTTTGACTTTTCACATGCCTTGTATTATGTATGACTGGACAATCCCAGATAACCAAATAAGCTCCCATACTACCACTGCCTAATAATATAGACAATAACATTTAGAATGACATGTAACCATGCCACCTGTCTTATATTTGAAACATTGATCCTTGTCACAAAAACAAATACTTGTTAATTAATATTGGATTAGTGATTGATAAAATGAAAATTAAATTATGTAATTTTTGGAATTCCAACTATTACCGTTGGAAATGAACAGTGGGAAATTTGCTACACCACCGTATGTGGCATTCAGACTTTTCTTAACTAAGAATCTTCAGTAAATGCTAACTTCCTCATTTTAGTTTCTTAGGGCAAAATCTTAGTAACAGTGTCGTATATTACTAGTCAGTAATCCATAGTGAGTTAAAAATTAAAATCTAAGGAATTGTGAGTCATTTGCTTTTAGGAACTGAATTGTGAGTTGTGTTATGGGACAGTGTTCCAGGATTGGGAGGACTTGAGTTTACATCCCTGAACATGGTATTCTGCATGTCAGAGGTATGAATACTTAACCCTCCGAGGGGTTATTTTAATTTTATTTATTTTTTTTAAAAGATTTTATTTATTTATTTGACAGAGAGAGACACAGCGAGAGAGGGAACACAAACAGGGGGAGTGGGAGAGGAAGAAGCAGGCTTCCCACAGAGCAGGGAGCCCGATGCGGGGCTCGATCCCAGGACCCCAGGATCATGATCTGAGCCGAAGGCAGACGCTTAACGACTGAGCCACCCAGGCACCCCTGGGGTTATTTTAATTTTAAACTTAGTAATACAAATGAATGTTGGACTGAATATTTGCATTTATTTTTTAACTGGAGAAGGAACTAATGTTTGATTACCTACAGAAACCTTTGACTTTGAGCCTCCAGAAGCTCGAGCTTATCATATTTGACCTTGACCACAGTTCTAGAGGTAGACTAGAAGAAGCACAGTTTGATGCCATATTAGCATTATTTCTGCTCTTTGGTTTTCTAGATGTCCAATATCTGACATGGGAAAGTTACCTTTGAACTTTCTTTCTTGCATATGTAAAGTGAGGGACCATAGACCCAAGAAATGTTGGATTTAAATAAGATAATATTTATAAAGTGCTTTGCATAGTATCTGGCCAGTGGTGGTTAAGGAATAAACATGTGTTTCTTTCCTCTGTGCTCACTTCCATTTTACTGATGAGAGTACTAATTAAGGCTTGGGAAGACAAGTGCTTGCCTGGCTAAGATTCTAGTGAAGTTCTCTTCAATTCTCAAACCAGTGATGCTTCTAATGCTTTAATGTTCTTATTGTCTATTGTAGGAGCTCTCACTGTTCTTGTTACTTAGACTGCTGGGCTTGGCATTACTGTCCAGTTCTTTCCCCATTTTGCATGTTGTTCCACAGGCCTTGAGAAACATTACTGGTTAGCATAATCATTGCAAAGAGCTCTTCTGTAGGCAATATTCTGCTTGGAATAATATGCTCAACTTACTGAACTGAAATAGTATGTTTTAACATGTATACAGTGCTTCCTTTCATTGTTACAAAATACACTGTTCTTTATTTGGCAGGTTGACGAGATTAGAGAGATGGTTGATAATGATTTGGGTTTCCAACAGGCCCCACTAATGTGCTATTCCAGAACTAAAACACTTCTCTTTATTTCTAATGACAAAAAAGTAGTTGGCTGCCTAATTGCAGAACATATCCAGTGGGTAAGTGACTTTTAAAGAGTGTTCTGATTTGTAATTTGGTGTCTAATGAGTTTACTGTGTAGTCTTGAATAACACAATCCTGGTAAATTTACATTTTATACAGGGAAGCATGTGAATGTTGGAATTGCCATGTCTAAATTTTTACTAAGCAGAATTATATCTTTTATGGGAATTAGTTTCTCAAGTCAGTATATAAAATAAAAATTCTATAAATCAAAAAGTACTGATAAATTTTGTTTAGGAAGTTTCCACGTTGGGTACTAATGTAATGTTTGTCTCCATTCCTTCAGTATTGGAATAAAAGCAGAGGTTGGCAAACTGTTGGCCCAAGGGCAAAATCCAGCCTGTTTTTTTAAATAAGATTTTATTATAATTACAATACAATTTAAATACAATATAATATAAGCAATGCCCATTTGCTTACACATTGTCTCTGGCTGGTTCACACTAGACTGAATTGAGTAGTTGCAACGGAAACCTGTTGGGTTGCAGAGCCTAAAATACTATCTGGTTCTTTATAAAAAGTTGCCCACCCCCAGAATAGATCACCACTTCTTCTTTTTTTTGACTTAAAATTTTTTTATTGTTATGTTAATCACCATACATTACATCATTGGTTTTTGATGTAGTGTTCCATGATTCATTGTTTGTGTATGACGTGCAGTGCTCCATGTAGAACGAGCCCTCTTTAATACCCATCACCAGGCTAAACCATCCCCCTACTCAGTAGTGCAATTGCTGGATCGTATGGGAGCTCTATTTTCCAACTTTTTGAGGAACCTTCATACTGTTTTCCAGAGTGGTTGCACCAGCTTGCATTCCCACCAACAGTGTAGGAGGGTCCCCTTTCTCCACATCCCCGCCAACATCTGTCATTTCCTGACTTGTTAATTTTAGCCATTCTGACTGGTGTGAGGTGGTATCTCACTGAGGTTTTGATTTGGATTTCCCTGATGCTGAGTGATGTTAAGCACTTTTTCATGTGTCTGTTGGCCATTTGGATGTCTTCTTTGGAAAACTGTTCATGTCTTCTGCCCATTTCTTGATTGGATTATTTGTTCTTTGGGTGTTGAGTTTGATAAGTTCTTTATAGATTTTGGATACTAGCCCTTTATCTGATATGTCATTTGCAAATATCTTCTCCCATTCTGTCGGTTGTCTTTTGGTTTTGTGGACTGTTTCTTTGGCTGTGCAAAAGCTTTTTATCTTGATGAAATCCCAATAGTTCATTTTTGCCCTTACTTCCCTTGCTTTCGGCGATGTTTCTAGGAAGAAGTTGCTGCGGCTGAGGTCGAAGAGGTTGCTGCCTGTGTTCTTTAGGATTTTGATGGACTCCTGTCTCACATTTAGGTCTTTTCAACCATTTGGAGTCTATTTTTGTGTGTGGTGTAAGGAAATGGTCCAGTTTCATTCTTCTGCATGTGGCTGTCCAATTTTCCCAGAACCATTTGTTGAAGAGACTGTCTTTTTTCCATTTTCCATTCTTTCCTGCTTTGTTAAAGATGAGTTGACCATAGAGTTGAGGGTCCATTTCTGGGCTCTCGATTCTGTTCCATTGATCTGTGTGTCTGTTTTTGTGCCAGTACCATACTGTCTTGATGATGACAGCTTTGTAATAGAGCTGGAAGTCCGGAATTGTGATGCCGACAGCTTTGCTTTTCTTTTTCAACATTCCTCTGGCTATTCGGGGTCTCTTCTGGTTCCATACAAATTTTAGGATTATTTGTTCTATTTCTTTGAAAAAAGGGATGGTATTTTGATGGGGATTGCACCGAATGTGTAGATTGCTCTAGGTAGCATTGACATCTTCACAATATTTGTTCTTCCAATCCATGAGCATGGAACGTTTTTCCATTTCTTTGTGTCTTCCTCAGTTTCTTTCATGAGTATTTTATAGTTTTTTGAGTACAGATCCTTTGCCTCTTTGGTTAGATTTATTCCTAGGTATCTTATGGTTTTGGGTGCAATCGTAAATGGGACTGATTCCTTAATTTCTCTTTTTTCTGTCTTGTTGGTGTATAGGAATGCCACTGATTTCTGTGCATTGATTTTATATCCTGCCACTTTACTAAATGAATTCCTGTATGAGTTATAGCAGTTTTGGGGTGGAGTCTTTTGGGTTTTCCACATAAAGTATCATATCATCTGCAAAGAGTGAGAGTTTGACTTCTTCTTTGCCGATTTGGATGCCTTTGATTTCTTTTTGTTGTCTGATTGCTGTGGCTAGGACTTCTAATACTATGTTGAATAGCAGTGGTGATAGTGAACACCCCTGCCGTGTTCCTGACCTGAGGGGGAAAGCTCTCATTTTTTTCCCCATTGAAAATGATATTTGCTGTAGGTTTTTCATAGATGGCTTTTATGATATTGAGATATGTACGCTCTATCCTTATACTCTGAAGAGTTTTGATCAAGAAAGGATGCTGTACTTTGTCAGATGCTTTTTCTGCATCTGTTGAGAGGATCATACGATTCTTGTTCTTTCTTTTGTTAATGTATTGTATCACGATTGATTTGCGGATGTTGAAACCAACCTTGCAGTCCAGGGATAAATCCCACTTGGATCCTATTGGGTAGTATTTTGGTAAGAATTTTTGCATCCATGTTCATCAAGGATATTGGTCTGTAATTCTCCTTTTTGATGGGGTCTTTTTCTGGGTTGGGGATCAAGGTAATGGTGGCCTCATAAAACAAGTTTGGAAGTTTTCCTTCCATTTCTATTTTTTGGAACAGTTTCAGAAGAATAGGTATTAATTCTTCTTTAAATGTTTGGTAGAATTCCCCTGGGAAGCCATCTGTCCCTGGGCTTTTGTTTGCTGGGAGATTTTTGATGACTGCTTCAATTTCCTTAGTGGTAGATCACCACTTCTTTGCTTGAGCTCTAGGTGAGAAGTTGACTTGTATTTAGGAGCCAAATTGTACAAAAAATAAAAGAATCACAATAAAAGGGATATATTCACATTGTGTAAGTTATGTAGTAACTGACCAACTTATGAGAACAGAAGATTCTAGACTCTCTAATCATGCTCATTTTGAGGAATACCTCATTTGAATTGTCTTTTTTCAGCTGAGTTCTTGTTTGTGAATTCAGTGCACATTGGATATGATTTTTGTTTAGTTGGTATCTGTATATTAATAATTTCCTGCAAACTATGTTTTATCATAAAAATTTTCTTATAAAAAGTCAAAACAAGTCTTTATGAGTTAATTTCTATATGTTAATTTTAAAAATCAGTCTTAAATTGTGTGGCTTTATGAATCTTGCTATTTATATTAACAAAATTGATTTAAATGAATAGCTGTGATAAGGTAATTTGGGGATATAAATTTGATATAAAATGACTTACAGAGTTTGCTATATTGAAATTGAGTTAATTTTACATAGTGTATACCCTTGTGTTTTTTTCAATTTATATTCTGCCTAGTTCCAAAAATCTCTTTTGCAGTGTTTAGAAGATAGCTGTGTAATGTTTGTTTGTTAATTCTTCATTGTATTGTCTAATCGTTTTAAGATTTATACCATGTTCTGTCAGAAGGCTGGCTGTTGTCCAGCTAGACTGGTAGAGGAGATACTATGTTTTTTAAAGCACTTTAGTTTTTTTTTTTTTTTTAAAGAGATGGAAATGTGCGGAAAGCAGCTTTTTGAATTTTTGATTGTTCTACCATCCCTAGTCCTAGTTCCTGCACAGCTATGAACCCTAGAACTATGGCAGTCATCACAGAAACAGTTGTTACGACTGCTGAGTTCTTGACATGTACTTTTGCTTGTCCTTAGAATGTGGGAGGTAGAGAAAAAAATAACAGTTGCCATTATGGACCAGCTATGATGGGCAAGGTATTTTATATGTATTACCTTATTTAATTTCTCTACAATTTTCTGAGAGAAGTGGTAGATATCTCTAGTTTATAGATAAGGAACCCAAATCTTAATTTGTTAACTGCTTTTGTGGTCACATAACTGGTAAGTAAATTAGAACCGAATGTAGATTCAGATCTGTTTCCTAAAGTGGGAGTGAAAGAATAAGTGGCCCCCATAGTTTGTTAAGCCAGACAAATGGAGCAGCCTCCTCACTAAGGTCAGTACTAGACAATTGCTAATTAACATTCTCACTTTAAAATTCTTCCCTCTAATTTTGATACCTTAGGGCTACAGAGTTATAGAAGAGAAACATCCAGTAATCAGGTCAGAGGAAGAAAAAGTCAGATTTGAAAGGCAAAAAGCCTGGTGCTGTTCAACATTGCCAGAGCCTGCAATCTGTGGAATCAGTCGGATATGGGTATTCAGCATGATGCGTCGGAAGAAAATTGCTTCTCGCATGATTGAATGCCTAAGGTAACTTGAATGTGATTCTTCAAGTGGTTTTCTGTAGTTTTAAGATTTAAGGAGATTTTTAGTATCAAGACTGGCATTTAATCTTAAATCTATAACATTTATCTTAATTTAAAATTTGCATAAGATTGTCAGTGTATTGGATCTTTGTTTTTTATGTGAAGTTAATCGGAGGGGAGAGAAAGCACTATCAGTTAAATACTATTAAACTATTTTTACTTACTTGTAACTATGTTATTAGGCCAAAATAACCCAGTTATTTCAAACCGTTCAATATTGGAGAATTTTAAAGATAACCAAATAAATGCGAGAATTTGGAATTTAAAATTGCTTTTAGAAAAATTTGTCTTAAATTAGGAATATTATTTGTAAATTATCTGTCTCCTACTAGTTTTTCTTTTTGCTATTTTTATTGCTTGATTTTAAATTAAAGGTATAGAGGAAAAGACTCAGATAAATTGCATGGTTTTTTTTTTTGTTCTTTAAAGTACCTTTGCCAGAGGATTATTGGAGGTTCAAATTAATCACACAGATGAGGTTTTTACGTCAGTCTCATGTTTTTGTTTATTTCTGGAATCCCTGTCTGCTATTATCTGTAGATACAGCTTTCAAAGTAGTCCATCATTGTTGTGAGATCCTAAGGATCTAGGAATCTTAGAACCTTAATGTGTTTCTGGTCTTTCCCTCTTACTTTATTGTAAAGTAGTGATCCAGAAGGGCTCAGGTCTACCCGCCCTTTTCATGACAAGAGGCAAGTCTGTTTTTAGCTCTTTCAAAACTAAACCTGGAAAATGCAGCTGCTTAAATAATAGTCCTAAATATGAGGGTATTGCACCTCCTTTAAGTCTTGTAAATTTATGTCTTACGACAACCCTAAGATGGTTCTAGTTTATAAAAACATTACACAGTGTAGCCATTGCATTTGTTGTATGTGATAGTGAGATGCCCCCATAAGCTTCCTGTTAAAACTCATATAGAGTTTCTACTTTTTTCATTTATTGTTCTTTCTTATGTACCTAGCTCACCTTGTTAAGATTATAGTGTGAAAATTCTAATAGTCTGTATCCGGCTAAATTGAAAAAAATACTTTTAAACAACAGCTTTATTGAGATATAATTACATAGCATAAAACTCATCTCTTTAAATTATACAATTCAGTGGGTTTTAATATATTCAGAAGGCTGTGCAACCATCACCACTATCTAATTCCAGAACATTTCCGTCACTGTCCCCCTAAAACCCATACCTATTAGCAGTCACTCCCCATTTCCCTCTCCCCCAGCTTCTGGCAATCACTAATCTACTTTCTATCTGAATGGATTTTCCTGTTCTGAACATTTCATATAAATGGATTCCTATAATAAATGACCTTTTGTGACTGGTTTCTTTTCCTTAGCATGCTTTCAAAGATCATCTATGTTGTAGCATGTATTTGTGTGCTTATCCCTTTTTTTAAATTTTTATTTTTTTAAATTTTTTTTTTTAAGATTTTATTTATTTATTTGACAGAGACATAGCGAGAGAGGGAACACAAGCAGGGGGAGAGGGAGAAGCAAGCTTCCCGCGGGGCAGGGAGCCTGATGCGGGGCTTGATCCCAGGACACTGGGACCATGACCTGAGCCGAAGGCAGATGCCTAACGACTGAGCAACCCAGGCGCCCCTGCTTCATCCCTTTTTTTATTGCCAGATGAAATCCCACTGTATGGATGTATCACATTTCATTTATCCATTCATCAGTTGATGAATGGGGGTGGCTTGGTTACACTTTTTTGGCTATTATGAATAATCTGTGAACATTCATGTACAAATTTTTGTGTATTTTTATTTCCCTTGGTAAGTAGAGAAGTGTTTGCATGTTTTTGTTTCTCTTGGTATATACCTAGGAGTAGAATTGTTGGGCCATATAGTAACTGTATGTATAACATTTTGAGGACCTGCCAAACTGCTTATCAAAGCAGCTACACTATTTTACAATCCCACCAGCAACGTATGTATGAAGGTTCTAATTTCTCCACATCCTCATCAGCACTTGTTACTGTCTAATTTTAGCCATCCTAGTGAGTATGAAGTGGTATTTCATTTTGGCTTTGATTTACATTTTCCTAATGGCTAATGAGCATCTTTTCATGTGCTTATTGGCCATTTATGGATGTTCTTCAGGGAACTACCTATTCAAATCCAATGTCCATTGTTAAATTAATTTATCTTTTTCTTATTGTAATAGTTCTTTATTCTGGAGACAAGTCCCTTATCAGGTTTAAGATCTGCAGATATTTTCTACCTTTTCATAGCTGTCTTTTCATCTTCTTGGTGTCCTTTGAAGCACAAAGGTCTTTAATTTTGAACTCCAAATTATATATCTTTTTCTTTTGTCACTTGTGTTTTTGGTGTCCTAAGAAGCCATTTCCTAATGCAAGGCTACAAAGATGTGTACCTCTATTTTCTTCCAAGAGTTCATACTTCTAGTTCTTACATTTAGGTTTTTGATCCATTTTAAGTTAATTTTTGTGTATGATGTGAGATGGGATCCGACAGCATTCTCTTTTTCATGTGGATATCCAGTTGTCCCAGTGCCATTTGTTAAACTATTCTTTTCCATTGAATGGTCTTGGCACCCATGTCAAAGTCATTCATTGTGAGGGTTTATATCTGGACTGTTCACTTCTATTCCATCAGTCTATTCTTAAGCCATAGCACACTGCTTTTAGTTCTGTAGCTTTGTAGTATGTTGCAGAATAAGGAAGTGTGAGTTTTTGAGTTTTGTTCTTTTTCAAGATTCTTTTGACTGTTTAGTGACTCTTCCAATTTCATGAGAGTTTTAGGACCAGCTTGTTAATTTCTGCAAAGCCAGCTGTAGTTCTTCTGATTCATAAACATGGCATGTCTTTCTGTTTATTTAAGTTACCAGATCTTGCACCTCTTTGTTAAACTTAATCCTGTGTATTTAATCTCTTGATGTTATTATCAATGGAATTGTTTTTAAAACTTCATTTTGGATTGTTAATTTCAAGTATATAGAAATTCAGTTAATTTTTTAATATTCTTGTATCCTGCAACCTTGCTGAACTCATTTTTAATTAGATCTAATGGTTTTTTTGTGAATTCCTTAGGATTTTTGTATATACAAGATCATCCAAAACTGTCTCCAGAAAGAGGTAGTTTTACTTCTTCCTTCTTAATCTGCTTTTTAATTTCTTTTCCTTGTCTAATTACCCTGGCTAGAGCCTGCAGTAAGTACACTGTTGAATAGAAGAGGTATAAACAGATAGCTTTCCTTGTTCTTGACCTTTGGGAAACAGTTTTCAGTCTTTCACATTAATTTTGATGTTGCCTGACGCTCTTTATCAGGTTGAGGAAGTTCCTTCTACTCAGAATTGTTGAGTATTTTTATCATGAAAAGGTGTTGGGTAAATGTTTTTTTAAAACCGTTGTTACTTTCATAAAATTTTTTTACCTCAGGTTATTAATAATCTAGATGAGTGATTATTTTCAACAATTTTTAGAACATACAACATTACCTAAAAGTTTTACTGGTCAAATTTTACTTGATAGGTTTTTCCAGTTTTAATGATAAAAATGTTAATTTCTTTCTTTTTACCCTTCCACACCCCCTCCCTTTTTTAATAGGAGTAACTTTATATATGGCTCATATTTGAGTAAAGAAGAAATTGCTTTCTCAGATCCCACTCCTGATGGAAAACTATTTGCAACACAGTACTGTGGCACTGGTCAGTTTCTGGTATATAATTTTATTAATGGACAAAATAGCACCTAAAACAAATTCGTGCCTGCAGTACTAGAAGACATCTACTGAAGAGAATGGATTGGTTGCTGACTTTAACCAGGAACTAGGGCCATTTTTATTACGATGAACTCAGGACTGGCAACAACTGTAAGGTTGTTCCATTTTCATAAAATTGGAAACAATGCAGTAATAGCTTATTATTGTTTTGTTTTTTAAAGAAGATATTTTATTATCTTTTACAGAAATTTATGATTGATGTATTTTATCTATAGTTATTTAGACATGTTTACATGCAGCAGATAATTGTTCATAGTGGACTGAAAACTAATGCAAGGACTATGGTCTCAGTGATAAGTATATTTTGAAGTTCTTAATATGGAAATATACCAGTGTAGCTTGGTACTGTATTTTTTTATATTGATCTGCTGATACCAGTTATAGTTTTAAAGATTGTATTTTTACAGAGCGGGAACCAATGTTTTTGGTTCTTATTCAAGGAGGGTGCAATATTGCATGTCAGAGAATTCAAAGCTAATTCTTAAAGGGCCTGAAATACATTTTAAAGGAACCCCTGCAAAAAGGCATAGTTCCAAATAAGCAGGAAGAATTTGGAATATTGAACATTTTCTTCCATTTCTTTCTTTCCTATTCTTGATGCAGGAAGAAGTGGAAGGTGGTAAAGAATTGAGGCTTTTCTTCTTGGAGAGCTATAAAGTGACTAGAATTAGAAAGTACCCTCTAAAGTTTATTATTCTTTCATTCCGGTTTTATTTCTTAAAGTAAGTGGCACCTGGGCACACTTAGGCTATTAACAAATCCCAAAGAGGTCTATAAAAACCTATGGAATAGTTGTAAGCTAACTATGGATGACTTGGTATCTGCTTTGTTATTCCTCAGAAATACTACACTGAGTATATGCCCGCGTTACTGGACTTCATTTTGATACTTGTCAATCCTTCATAGTGCCCTCTACTTTTAAAGGGTTTATATGTTGAAAAACTGCTGTGGCCTTTTATGACCTGTATATAATGTAGAATAAAATAATAAAATACTTGATAGCTTTTTCTAAGTGATAAATGTGATAATAGTGTGTTGTCATTTGTGCTTTTTCAGGGAGTTAAGTTTGATACCTTAAAATAGAATTAAAACACCAGCTTCTTATAAATTTCACCATTTTGCCAGAGGACCAGTATATCTGTAACAACTCTGAACTTGGTCTTCAAAAGGCAAAATCCTAACATGAGAATTTTTCTGGTCTTTCAGATAAAGAGTGAGCCATAGCCCAAGAATGAAGCACCACTTCATTTAACATAGATTATTTTTATGAGCTGAAATAATCATATTTCCATTAAAAACCAGCTAAAATTTAGGGCTTTAAATTAGCAGGTGTGTATTTTACCCCCCCTATAGGTGTATGCTTTTTAAACTTATAGAGTGGTACAAAGCTCTGTATTCTGTTTGTGTGGGTGTAAATATTTCCCTCTGACTCATCATGATAGTCTGACTTTGACACTCCCTTTCCCTTTGGACTAGAAACTATTCTAGTCATCCCTGATGTCCTCATTTGCCTGACAAGGAGCGTAACTTTTAAAAAGAGGGCTTTTTCAGGTATAGTATAGGTGCTCTAGTAACTGTTAATTTCATAATACAGCATGATACAGACCCAATTTCCACAGAAGCCATAGTATGCTTCTTTGTGGAGCCAAACTTGGTGGTTTTAAGGGGACCTGGGAGTAGAGAATATACATTGGTTGGTTTAAATGTTACAGTTATTAGGAAAACCATTATTTTCATGTTTATATTGAAGACACAGCCCCTCAAATAACTTTTGTAGTCTAGGTATTTCTCTTAGTATTAATGACTTCTAATTTTTGAGTGTTTGCTGTGTGTCATGCCTTCTGTATAGTGCTGCATTTATTTTATCATGACACCTCAAATGAGGAATCTGGAACTTAGAAGGTTAAGAGACTACTGTAGCAGTCTGTGAAAAATGTTGAAACACAGAACTAAAACTGATGTGTTGTTGGAGATGAGGAGACAGATAAACTTGGGGAAGATAGAATTGAAGAACTGAAAGAGCTGACAACCAGCTGGACAAAGATCATGGCAAAGAATCTAGGGCAATTTGGAATTTTGATTTGGGTAACTGGATAGATGGATTGACTGAGAAGGGAATACTGGAGAATTATGTTGGGAGGATTGGACCAGAAAGGATGAGCTCAATTTTGGTAAAGATTTTGAGGTGGTTGCAGAATCTCCAAGTGGAGATACCTGTTTGGTATATAATTGGATATGTTGATCTAGAGTTTGGAGAAGTTTGAACTAAGGAAATTTGTTAATGTAGTTATTCAAAGAGTTAGAAGAGATGTCCCCACCATGGGGTTTGTAAAATGACAGGATAGGAGAGAGTTGTGAGGAACACCATCATTTAGGAGTCTCAAAGAAGAGTACCTGGGAAGAGGTAAGAGGATCAGAAGAGAGTGGTAGAAACCAAAAGAAGAGTTTTAAAAATCAAGAATGGTCAGTGCTATCACATTGCAACTGAAGCCTGAAGAATGACACTAGAAAAAGAAGAGCGGTCTTTTCGGAGGGGTGGAGGCTGTAAAGGACACAGTGAGTATACACTAATGGCCACAGTCGAACTTCAAAAGAAGTGATTCTATAATTGTGATTGTATAAATATGTCTATGAATTTGTCAGCTGCCCTTGAATAGTTGTTGGTTCAGTATAAAAATGTCTGGAGCGCCTGGGTGGTTCAGTCGATTGAGCATCTGACTCTTGATTTCGGCTCAGGTCATGATCTCAGGGTCGTTAGGTCAAGCCCTGTTTCGGGCTCCGCGCTTGGCAGGGAGTCTGCTTGAGATTCTCTCCCTCTCATGTTGCATGCACGCACTCTCATTCTCTCTCAAAAATCATTAAAAAAAAACGTCTAGTTTGTAGACATCATAGGAACTACAAGTATAGATAGGAATCACAAGGTTTCATGTGTTATGCCCTTTTCTACATGGACATGCATTGGTTTTATTATAAAAAAATCAATTTTATGAGTAAAGTACAATAGACATGCAGTGACTTTGTAATTGTTCTTGCTTACATTGCATGGCTGCCCAGATATAGTCCTGCCTAGGCATATTTCACCAGGAGTTAAGATTGCTGAGTTGGTTTCTGGAGAGTGACTGCAGACACACTTTTGTCTTCTATCTATTCTTATGGCTCTTGGGCCTTTTGGCACATAAAGGGAAGATACTGTCTTAGGATAACCCCTCCTCCTGCCACACCATTCTAGTAAAAATAAAACACACTGGACTACTTACAGAACAAAAAAGTGGTCAGAAAACTTACTGTTGCTTTCTCTTAGAACTTACTCCACCTGCTGTCATAGTCACTGAAGTGGATGCTTTCCTTAGCTCAGTGCTTGACAGTAAGGAGCATAAGGAATTTACTGTGTGAATGGCTTTAAACCTTGGCCTCAGAGGCCCTTCCTGAAATCACCTTTAGTGATGGTTTCATTCAGTAAAACCAGGGTTTCAGTGTTAGAACAGTGTTCTAGAGAAAGCTTATGGGTCAGTTTCCATGACTAAAGAGAGGCCTGAGGAATATTTGTTGCCTAGATGTTGTTCTAGCATTAGGTAGTTGAATACAAAGGTACAGTAGTCCGAGTTTCACAGCTTTTTGGTCCTTCCAATGGAGCAGCTGCTTTGGAATATGTAGTGGAACACTGGCAGTTTCTACTTGCTCCTGAATCTGTCACCACACTTAACAAATGTTTATCGCCCCTCCTGAGGTAAACGGCCAGGGTACCTTGGCCTAGAAGAGTGTTTTCATGGTTCTTTATCAAAGTCTACTATGCTTTACATAATAGAACTATGAAAGGCATTTTTCTGGAATAATGAGGTTTTTTTAAGATTTTTAAAATTTATTTGACAGCGACAGCAGGAGAGGGAATATAAGCAGGGGGAGTAGTAGAGGGACAGGCTTCCCGCCGAGCAGGGATCCTGATGTGGGGCTTGATCCAGGACCCTGGGATCATGACCTGAGCCGAAGGCAGATGCTTAATGACTGAGCCACCCAGGCGCCCCTAACAAAGTTATTCTTAAAAGTAGGTAGCTGGGAAATAAATTGGAGATTAACACCTTCTGTCATACTACACAGTTCTCGCAACTTGCAGAAGCAAAGTTCTGCTTCTGAGGACCCCAAATGAGTGTAGTTGCCGTCTATAAAAGATTGGGGATATACTGAGTATTTCTAATATCTCTAAAAATCATTTTTAGATCTGTTATCCATACTTAATGTGGAACTCTGCAAATGGGCATGGTGTGTAGATACTTCATATGTGTGTATTTTCTTTGTATAAGCTACAGATTTTCATTCAAGTATTTACTTAACACTTTCTTGGACTGTTAAGCCAGAGAATAGTCAAATCTTATGTCCACATATCACAGGTTGGGTGACTCTAAGTGTCTTTTTTGGACATTGCCAGTGGTAGGGAGCTCATTCCATTTTTGAACATACCAGAAAATTAGTGCAAAGAAAACACACTTTTTCTTTTTGGGGGGGGTGGGAAAGAATTTTAATACATTCACCAAATTAAATGAAAGGACAACATACTGTAGACACAACTTAAAAGTTTAGAATCATAAACAAAATGTGAGGTAGACCAACTAGTGAAATTCACCAAATTTTGGTTAAGAAAATTTTACAGTAATAAAGTAACACAGGTGCCTCCTTTTCTAAAAATCACAAAAAGCAATTGCATAAATTACAGCCAAAATAATTGAATACAATTCTCATTCTAATTTTAGTTTACATTCAGTATTAACCTGTATGAACTGTCCTACATGGCAAGGTTCAACAGGTCTATAGATCAATTATTATGCAGGCCTAGCAAACACATTCATACCACAATGTTCTAAAGGATGGCAAGGCTTGAAGCTGAACACACCAAGGTATGTATTAACAAATCATGGTGTCTGTGCTTGTGCAATTTTATCCTTAAAGGAGAAGGACCTCACATTCTCTAAAGAATTATACTGATAAGGTGATTTTAAAAGATCCAAACCTTAGTAATACAGGCATTGAAAAGAATGGGTGGGTCATTTGGAATTTTCCATCATTGGGGTGATGGTCTTTTTGGCTTTTTTCCGGCACTTTCTCTTCCACAGGGTTAAATAGTATTTAAGAGATCACGGTTATTTGATTTTTCAGAGTGCAGCTGTGGAGTACCTGCATCTAAAGTTACTACTTTAAAAAACACGCTTTAGACTTTGAAGCCATAAAGCCAGAAGAAACCCTGAGAGGCCATCTGCCCCAGGTACAACTGTTTTGGAATTATTTCAAGTATCTTATTTGCTCTATATAGTAAATATTATTGGAATATTGCACAAACAGTGGGTTTCTTGATATCATCTGCATTAGGCCCTTTCAACAAAACAGGAACAATTGAAATACATTCATATCTAAATCAACCTGCTTCAAAACGTACCTCTTTACCAAAAATTCTGCTGTACTAAAGGAGTATTTTTAAAGAATACATAAGGCAGATCCTCTTTGAAGGACAATTAAAAAACATGGGGTTTAAAGGAATTGTTCATTTCAAAATACATTTAAAGCATCATAAGTAGCTATATTAAAACCAAGAGATCTGCAAACCGTTTTCAGATTAGTACATTCCATCTTTTCACTACTGTAAACTCCTTATCACAAGCTAATAAAGCTGGTTGGTTAACATTATTTGTTCTAAGTAAATGCAGGCTTAGTCAGCCCCCTCTCAGTTTCAGGCCACAGATAAGATATCAATTCAAGTAACAATGGCCATTTTAAGTGGGTACATATGGGCTAATAAGAAAAATGTCAAAGAGATTGTTTAACGAGAACTGGAGTAATTTAAGCGTAAACTTTCAATAGACTTAGTTCTAGAACATTTTCTAAAAGTCTGTTTTTGATTAAAATATATTGGTGAGAAGTCTGTAGAAACTTACACTGTCGATATTGAACAAACATCCCCTGCTGATTTTAGTGAGTCAGAGACCTTAATGGAATCTTTCTTACTCTTCACAAGGATTAAAATGGTTGTGTCTCTCTGGCTCTGTTTCCCATTTCAGCGATTTTTGTGTTGTCAGTATAAGGTAGCTGATACTCAGTGTATCTTTTAAAGGAAGCTTTGCTTGAGGCCCTGAAAAGAAAGAAACTACTTCCACGCCACACAGAACCATAGCCTGACATGTAGCTTTCCTGGCTTAATTCCAACCAAACAGGGTGGGTATGGGGTGACCGCTGAAAGCTTTTTAATTGGCTCAACTACTGAATTAGGTTCTCCTTGTAAAAGATTAAAAACTCTGTTCCATATTCTCATGGACATAGTGTGCTTAGAGACTGGAAACATTTTTAAAGAATGGAAAAAAAAAAAAGGAATTTCAGCAAGGAGAAGCTGCATAAATGCATACAGTGCCTGCTCTGCATTTACTGATTTGTTTGTTCAGTTTTAAATAGTAAACTTTTAACTCCTGTGGAAATTTTGCCAAAAGTTTCAATACATATAAGATTATAAATCTTAAACTAACACTGCACAGAGAAAGACAAAGCTACTTCTTTTTTTTTTTTAAAATACAAATATCTTCTACATTCTATCATTTCAGACCCCTGAGTAATACTGTACCAAAGTACAGATCTGAAGAGAAACTGAGGGTTCAGGCCTCAAACGTTAATCTTCAATTAATTCCACACCAACGGTGTGAGTCTCATGTAACACATTCAGGCTAGCTCATGCCAAGAGTCCGTTTTCCCCCTAACATAGTGTAGTAGAAAAAACAATGCAAACTCCATGTTCATTCTCCAAAGTGTATCCTCCTCAGGCTCCCGTGTCTTAAGTAATTGCATAACTGCCTAGGGTGGAGTTAACCTGAACGTAAGGTCCTGACAGTGGAACTGAAAGAGAGTGATCCCCCCAAAGATCTGGGTCAGATTGGGGTTGCAGGGGTGGATTTCTTTGGAGAACAAATATGTTGCACTTTGCTCCACAGTGATTGTACTTTAAAGGAAAAAAAAAAAATCCAAATAATTGTTTCCGCCCCACCCCACCTAGGCATCCCTTTGCTATTTTTGGTCTCTTCAAAAGCTCATACGTGGCGGCCAGTAAGAAAGTAGAGGGGCTTGTCATCGCTGCTGTTTGCAGTTTGAAACTCGTCCCGGAGGCGGAACTGCCACTCATCCTCTAGCTCTAAGCGGACAATTGTTTGGCGTAAGGAGCTTCTGTCTTGGCAGATGACACACAGGGTAGCACCTTCAGAAGAAAGGCAGAAATGTGTCTTAGGCTCAGGGATTGAAATTATAAAGAACGCGCCATTTTTTTCTGATTATATCCTCTAAGCTGACACATCTGAGAAGCAACATAAAGGTAAGTGACCTATCACAATTGTTATAATTTTAATTTTTATTTGAGTACGTAGTCTTACAAATTCAAAAGTTGAAGAGTGTAAAGTGAAAAATCTCGCTTCCCCCATGGTAACCAATGGTAAAACCAATGTTCTGTGTTTCTAGTGCAGGGTTTCTCCACCTTAGCAACACTGGATCATTCTGTTACAGGGGAGCTGTTCTGTTCTTGCAGGATGGTTTAGTAGCATCCTTGGCTTCTACTCACTAGATGCCAGTAGCACCTTCCAGTGTGGGAACCTAAGATGTCTCCCGATATTGCCAAATGTCCCCTGGGAGGCAGCCTCCGCCTCACTGCTCCAGATGCATTTTTTGCATACATAAATACACAATATCATCTCTTCTTAAATTCTACATATGAGTAGAATCATACAGTATTTGTCTTTCTCTGACTTATTTCACTCAGCATTATATACCCTCTAGGCCCATTCATGCTGCTGCAAATGGCAAGATCTCTTCTTTTTTATGGTGGAGTTAGTCCATTGTATACAGATACATCTTCCTTACTCATTCATCTATGGTGGGACACTTGGGTTGCTTACATATACTGCCTATTTTAAATAATGCTGCAACAAACATTGGGGTGCATGTATCTTTTTGAATTAATGTTCTTGTTTTCTTTGGGTAAATACCCAGTACTCTTTAGTTTTTGAGGAAACTCTACACTGTTTTCCACAGTGGCCTTTGCACAATATTCTGAATCTTACTTTCTTCACTGACCTCGGAGGTCATCTTGTCATGATTATTTGTGATGCTTAATCTGCAGTTTGTTCTTAGGCAGATCTCTTTTGTATAGTGCATACCTGTTGAAGCAACTTTAGTTTCTATACCAGAATCACAACTCATTAACCTGATTTTTACTAAAATTAGATTTCTGCTTACATTGCATCATTCCTTTCTAAAATTAATAGTGGCAAAAACAAACTTAATGGGATCACATTTCTGGCCGTGTATCTGTAGTTTGTCCTGGTAGAACAACCACCTGATTCTATCCCCGCCCCAGTTAAGAAAATCGCGGCCCTGGTTTAAAAACAAAGTGTTCAATTTACTGGCAAAAACGATTGTTAAAGTGTTTTTTTATATGTTTCACCTCCCTGTTTTGTCTGGGGGAACAATGGCATTCACAAGCAAAAGACACTAAATTTGACTTACCTTTTAGAAACTTAAATTTCTTCAGAAGATCAGCACCTACAAAAGAGTCACAGAGGTACAAGAGAAGTCCACTGAAAAACACCCCTTCACAGCTGACATTGCTGGAGTGGGGTCTGGAGCTGACGTAGCATATGGCCACCTGGAATCATCAAGCAGACATAGCATGGGCATTTCAAAAAGCAAGTAAAACCATCTGTACTTTAGCTGAGTGAGCCAGTACCTTCCTCTTTAGCTGTTTCAGGGTAAGGTAAAGAAGGTAAATTTTTTTTACTGAAACTTAAAGAGTCTGGTTATTTAAACTCTGTACCTCTTTTATTTAGTGTGCCAAGTTTTAACCTATTTAAATCTTCGTGTTTCTCTTAATGAAGGACGGTTGAGAGAACTAGTAGTAAGAAAACAGACCTCTTCACCTAAACGTCTTTATAAAATGAAAAACTGCCTTCCACAAAAAGGCATACTTAGAAAAGATTAAATGTTTTGAGTAGAAATTTTTTATTCTCATTAATAAAGTAATCAGCTTTTAATTTAGATACACTTACATTTTCAATCAGACAGAAGCTTCAAGCAATATATGATTTTACTGGGTGTAGAGCCCAGCATGGGGCTTGAACTCATGACCCTGAGATCAAGACCTGAGCTGAGCTCAAGAGTCCAACACCTAACTGACTGAACCACCCAGGTGTCCCCCAGCAGTGCATGATTTTTTTTTTTAAGATTATTTATTTATTTATTAGAGAACACAAGAAGGGAGAGTGGGAGGCAGAGGGAGAGGGAGAAGCAGACTGCCTGCTGAGCAGGGGGAGCCCGATGGTGGGCTTGAAGCCAGGACCCTGGGACCATGACCTGAGCCCAAGGCAGATGACTAACCAACCCAGCCACCCAGGTGCCCCATAGTGCATGATTTTTAAGATTTAGTTCTATATGGCTTGCATGTACAGAATATAACTATACAGAAATTACAAGGAAGTAAGATAGTTGGGGAGATCTTGAGAACAGTGAAATGGTTTACTGCATGGACCTGACCACTTGGATCCAAATAACTGGTTCCTCTGCTTAGTAGCTAGTAGGTGACCTTAGAGCAGCTTTCTTCATTTTGCCATACCTCAGTTTCCTTGTCTGTAGAAGTAACAGTAGTACCTGTTTCATAGGACTTTTGTGGAATAAATACTGTAAACTGCTTAGTAGGTATTCAGTGAGTGTTAGCTGCTGTTAGACAACACAGTCTTACTGCTACTCACATCTAGAGCCCTGGACCCTGGGGTGGAGGAGTTTGGAGATATCATAAAAGCACTATTATACCTGATGGTTTTTTTTTTTAAATATTTTATTTATTTATTTGAGAGAGAGAGAGAATGAGAGATAGAGAGCATGAGAGGGAAGAGGATCAGAGGGAGAAGCAGACTCCCTGCCGAGCAGGGAGTCCGATGTGGGACTCGATCCCGGGACTCCAGGATCATGACCTGAGCCGAAGGCAGTCGCTTAACCAACTGAGCCACCCAGGCGCCCTACCTGATGGTTTTTAAGGTTCCTTCTACCTCAAATTCTACAGTTCATGGTCCAACCACAGTGTAGATTACTGAAATTTCTTAAGAATGAGAATGTAAAGTGTTTATGCTATTTGAATTAAAAATCCGTTCCCAGGGGGCGCCTGGGTGGTTCAGTTGGTTAAGAATCTACCTTCAGCTCAGGTCATGATCCCGGGGTCCTGGGATCGAGTCCCGCATCGGGCTCCCTGCTCTCCCCCTGCTTGTGTTCCCTCTCTCTCAAATGAATAAATAAAAAATCTTGAACAGTTGTATTTCAGTCTGAAGAGATTGTGTATGTCAATACACACAGAGAAAAAAAAGCCAAAGAGGAAATCTAGTACACCAAAATGTTAACTTCCCATTGCAAATGATTTTTCCTTTATACCTTTTAATTTTTTAAAAAGTTCTTTACAAAGAGGATATTATGTTAATGAATAGAATAAAATATTTTTAAAACAATACTAATAATCATAGGGGAAATCTTAGTGGTGGAAGCCCTTAAAGGTCCAAAGGCCATCAGTGGTCTAAAGGTGCAAGTGACAAATTTTTTAAAAAGCTAAAACTGATGGGGAATTTGAGACAAGAGAAAGAAAGAATGAAAAATAAGGAAATGAAAAGAAAGAAATCCAGGAATAGAAAGTGGTGACGTGACAGCTCTAAAGGTCTCCTGTGATCCCCTAAATTGTTCAGCAATCACTGAGCTCCTCTTCTGCCTAAACAGTGGCTAAGACACTGTGTGCCTCTGAAGAACTGTGTCTTGTGGAGAAACATCATCACGTGATTATAAGATGGTCCGATATATTGTAGGACAGCAAGCAACTGCTTCTGTCCAAGGTCATGGGTAGGCTTCTCAGTGGAACTGACCTCTGAGCTAAGCTTTGCGTATTCACTGGCTCACTGTGAAGAGCTGAAGTAGGTATGGGGAGGGACAATCGCCATCACATCTTGTGTGAGCCTTTGCAGTATGTCACAGGCTCCTTTTTTGTCTCCATTTAAGCTTTCAAATGGGAGCTAAAATGGGAAAGAAATGGGTGGAAGTGGGTAAAACACAGTGCTAGCCCTCTTCCCTTTACCTCTGGTCCAATGTTAAGGTAGCAGTCAATGGCCAACACGGGACTCTTGAAGTTATGGATGGCTTTGGGGAAGAGTTTGTAGGAAGCGTGCTGAAGGAACTTCTCCAGGAGAAACTGCGCCGGGGCTGCCAGTAGTGTGTGTTCACTGTCGGGAGCACAGACATACTGAAGGGGCAAGATGGGTGCTAAGCTCTCTGACACCTGAAATCAGAGCCGAGATTATCATGGGAAATATGTCTGTCACTGGACGAAATGGGCAAGGAAAAACTGCATTGCATACTAACAGTCCCCAAATAAGAGCAGTATAAGAGTGGCAGATACTAGGCTCATATGTAAGTCTGTCATTCTTGGGTTCTGAAAAAGTTCTTTCCCCTTGGGAATAGGTTGGGTCTAACTTAACACACCGCAAAGGCAGGAGAAACGTAGGCTTCTCTGAAAGTTACTGCATTTAGCAACATTGTGAGGGCCCACAGGAAGCCTTTCACAGTGCTGCTGGATGTGGACAGGTTAAATCCCATCCCACCAGATCCAAAAAATAAAAGCAAAGAGGTTTCTAAGCTCCATTGGGGAATTCATATGTTATAAATGATTAGATACCAGTAAATCTCTTGTAAGACATGGGTAGGTCCATAGATTTCACTCTCAAAAGTATTGGTAATTCTTTCTTTAAAAAAAAACAAAAAACTGGCAAAGGAACAAGCATCTTAATTTACATTTCTCTTATGTATTAAAGAATGTAAAAATGTTAATTTTGCCAGTTTATGAAGATAGAATGTTAAGTTTGAAACTTAAGATTTGGTGGAATTGTTAAGCCTTAAGTCTAAAGAAAGGTAGATCTGTTGACTTTTCACATCTTCTGTTTTGCTCTGGATGAATCCTCAGTAAGGGGAATGAGACTGCAAACTTGGCATTAAGAACTGACTCCCTTTTGTTCTCTCACTTTCCAGTCAAGTGCCAAGTGCTTAATGCCAGTGGCTAATAACAAATAACAAGTATTAGTAAGAAATTGTTGTCTTAACTTTCAACAGTAGAATCAAGCTTGCAAACTTACCATGATCTTTGGTTTAATGATAAAGTCCCTTTGCCCTCCAACCTGAACGTGCTTCTTCATGAGACTGAAGTTATTAAAGCGGCAGATGAGCAGGCCACTACTGTTTGTTCTCAGATTAAAGTCAACATCTTCACAGAAATACCTAAATCATAATCACAAGGATAGGTCTCTGACTACCTGTCCATGTTCATCACACACAAATGCATCACAGCTGGAGGAGGCAGACTCAGAATCAGCCTTGCCTTCTTCTGGAGCTGGCCCTCTTACCATTGGCCTGTGAACCCCCTGAATTGCGCACTGCAGTCATTAAAAGGAGGAGAAAGTGAGATGGCTTTGGCCCCAGATACCCCAAGGGTCCTTGGGCATTCCTGAACTGAAAGAGGACTGCACATGATATGTATTTTTGTGGGACATAAATGCAGAGGTGCTCCCAGTTTTAAAATCCTGGCTGCAAACAGGATGAAACATCTACCAAATTTAAAACACAGACATGAAACAGCTCCAGCATATTCTAATAGCTACGGGGATGGGGACTGACATAAAGTGACTTTATGGTCCCTGACATGCCTCACTTGGCCATTTCGGATTTTCTAGGATGGGGATGTTATTTATTCAGGAGGCAAGGTTAGGGCTAGCCTGCTCATTCTCACCTGCTGGCTCTTCCCTGAAGAATCCAGATCTCTGGATTTTACTAACATTTAGGGAAAGGGATTAACTTCTGAGTTCTGAGGATGAAAGAGTTCAGCTTCAGTGGGTTATGGGTCCACACACTGATTTGTGTTGACATAATAGTTTTTGTCCCCGTCTTAGTTCTTGTTGAATAATGGGATAGCTAAAATAGGTTTTTTAAGCATTTCATGTAATTTCTATGTTTTAAGGGTCTGGGTCAGTTTGAGGGATTCTATGAAGGTACACTTTGGGGCTTGTGATACCCCCTTTCTCTCCTTATCCATAAAAAAGAGATTATCAGTTTTTCAAAGACCAACTCAAAGGAATAGACACATTGTAGGGGTCAGAGTTGGACAGAAGCAATCAGTAGATGCCAGGATTACTTGCCTCCAGGAGGCCTGACTTACCTGTTGAAGTCGTACTGCACATTCTGAGTCAAGTCTATGTTAAGGAGAATGAAGTCATGCACATGGCACCTAGAAAATGGGGCTTTCAGGCTCTGAGAAGTCAGCTTGCTGCTCCATTTCTGTATGCCCAGGATTGCGTAGTGGATGATTTTTGGTGTTGCTTCAATATGCTGCAAGACACTCTTCAAGGACACATTCTTACTGGAAACTCCTGCTTCTATGGGCTGGCTGTGAAATGTAAAGTTGGTTTAAATAAGAGATCAATAAATATTACTGAGGAGAGGGTCATTTATGAAGGGCTAATGTTACTATACAGTATTAGTATCTGTAAAGGATATAACTAGCTGGTTTACTTTATATTAGCCTGGAGTAGAATGTCAAACCTAGTTTTCATGCTGCCTTTCACTGCTACCTTAAGGAAGCTGCCTTTTGGGTGTGGGGCTTAACCATATTAAGGCAGAGAAAGAAATCCAGCCCATCTCAAAATGAATAATGAACAGGGAGTTACCAACGAGAGGGAGCCAGAGGTTAGAAGCACATAGGTATACCTCCCAGTGTGGTAATTACAGTATAACAAAGGAATATTTGAAAACGTAACTGGCTTCATATCCACAAGTGGAAACAGACACAGTGTGTGAGCTGGAAAGGCTTAGAGGTCACCAGGAACTGTTTCAGTGGGGTGCTACTGATATTTTGGGACCATTTATTGCATAGGATTTCTCCAGGTTTAGCATTCCCTGGTCCTCATGGACCCCCTTCACCACTGTCCTGGTGGAGACAGTGGAAGGAGAACCACTGATTTTGGCTCAACCCTAATTTTACAAGTGATGGACTTGAGACAAAGAGATGAAATGACTTCCCTTTTCATCCAGGTAGTTACAAAGCAGAGCTGGGGTTAAAAAGCAGGTCTGATTCAGGAGCCAGTGGATTGTCTAAATCATAGCGCCTTTCCACAGACTTTATAGCAAACCAAAGCCATGATGCAGAAATAGTCCAGGAATGTAATGGCACACCGAATATCTAAATTTAAAAGAGAGTGCTAGTGAAGGTAGTCTCCTGGATCATTGCTTTGCTCTGGAAAGTTGCACCTCTCTCATTTACTTCCGTGCATAACTATAGCCAAGGAAAGGATCTTCTTCATAGCATTAGGTCATACTCCCCTAGAACCGTTTGGCAAGTACTACTACCTGCTTTGATCCTGAACACTGTGAATGTTCCACAGAACACACGAGTCATCCATTACAACAATGAAAGGCCAGACACACTGGCGTTTAACTCCCAGTTCTTCCAGGCGGTTCCTCTCCAGTTCCAGATTGTGATAGGACAGCTCCTTAATGAGAAACCTGGCAGCACCTGGAAGGCAACATAACCACAGCTGTACAGCCTTCACTCAGGCTTGACCCAAACCCTGCAGACAGCTCACATTCTTCCACAGGCATGCCCGTTCACGTGGTGACCATGCAGGGTGGGAGGGTCAACCAAGTGTACAGAGCAGTGGTTCTAAAGTAAAAAGAATCAGTGAAGGAGTCTGTTTAAAAATGCTGATTCCTGGAGCCCATCACCAGAGATTCACTTTAGGTCTGATGAAGGGCCAGAAACCAGAGCAGTCTTTGATAATGCAGGTGATTCATGAGCTACACCTTGAGGGGTTCTGTTAGAATCCAGTTTCCCCGATGGGACAAAGGATACCACGTAGAGGAAACGCTAATTACTGGTTAGTTCCTTTTACAGCCCTAAGACGTGCTCTCAGTCTTAGAAGCAGCCACTTGCATGTCCTGCTCTAAGGAGTAGCCAGGGTTGCAGTAAGTGGGTATGCTTCTTCTGATGTATCCCCTGCTTTAGGAGATTGACAGCAATGTCTTCTTTGAAGAAGATTCTGGAAACTGGCATTTCCCTAGATGGGCTTTTTTGCAAGAGGTAGTATGGTATAGTAAAAGACTGGAGCCAAGCTGGCAACATTTAAATCCTGATTCCATCACTTCCTAGCTGTGTGACTGAAAAAGTTAACTCTCCCCTATGCCTTGGCTTCTCCACCTATAAGAAGACAATAATAATGTCCACTTCACAGAATTGTATGGTGCTCAGGACAGTGCCTGACATGTGGTAAGTACTCAAAGATTAAGATGATGATCATCAGATCCATCCCTGTTGTTGCAAATGGCAAGATTTCATTCTTTTTATGACTGAATAATATTCCACTGTGTATATATGCCACATCTTTATCCTTTTTCATCTATCAATGGACACTTAGGTTGCTTCCATAATTTGGCTATTATAAATAGTGCTAACTCAAGTCAGAGAAACACAAGTACCATCTGATTTTACTCATAGGTGGAATTTAAGAAACAAAACAAATGAAGAAAAAAGACAAACCAAAAAAACAGACTAAACTATAGAGAACAAAGAGATGGTTACAGGGAAGAGGGGTGGAGATTGGGTGAAATAGGTGAAGTGGACTAAGTACACTTGATGAGCACTGAGTAATATATGGAATTGTTGAATCACTATATTGTACACCTAAAACAAATATAACACCATGTTAATTACACTGGAATTAGAATTAAAAATGATCACAGCCAAATTTTATGAATGGGACACCCGAAAATGAAACAAAATGTAGGTAATGAAAAGGCTAAAAAAACTATTAAATCTGTGGAGGAACCAGAAAAACAGTTTGAATAGATCAAGGGTACTACTAGAGATTTAGGAAAATCTACCTTCCAAGAGCATGTGTATAATACTTAGTATTCTCAGTGTAGTAAGGACCATATATGAAAAGCCCACAACTAACATTGTAATGATAAAAGATTGAAAGCTTTTCCTCTAGGATAAGAACAAGACAAGGATTGTTCCATTGTACCATTACCACTTCTCTTTAACACAGTACTGGAAATCTTAGCCAGAGTGATTAGGCAAGAAAAAGAAATAGAAGGCATTCAGGTTGGAAAAGAAGTAAAATTACCTGTTTGTAAGCAACATGACCTTATATGTAGAAAACCATAAAGATTCCACACACACATACAAACCGTTAGAAATAATAAAAGTGAATTAAGCAAAGTTGTAGATACAAAACTAAAAAATCAGTTGTGTCTCTATACGCTAACAATAAAAGGGAAATTAAAACAATTCCACTTACAGTGGCATCAAAAAGAATAAAATACTTAAGAATAAATGTTTAACCAAGCATGTGAAAGACCTGTACATGAAAAAGTACAAAACACTGCTGAAAGATGACACAGGTAAATGGAACATCCATGTTCATGGACTGGAACATGAATGTTCCAAACACATCCATGTTGAGATGTCAATATTACCCAAAGTATCTACAGATTTAATGCAATCCTGATCAAAATCTTAATGGTTTGTGTGTGTGCAGGAAAAAAAAAAAATCCATCCTTAAGTTCATGTGGAATCTTAAGGGACCCTCAATAGCCAAAACAGCCTTGAAAAAGAACAAAATTGGGGGCGCCTGGGTGGCTCAGTTGGTTAAGCGACTGCCTTCAGCTCAGGTCATGATCCTGGAGTCCCGGGATCGAGCCCCGCATTGGGCTCCCTGCTCAGCGGGAAGTCTGCTTCTCCCTCTGACAATCATCCCACCCCATGCTCTCTGTCTCATTCTTTCTCTCTCAAAATCTTTAAAAAAAAAAAAAAAAAAAAAAGAGGTCTCACAGTTGGCTGATTTCAAAACAGTATAAAACGACAGTAATCCAAACAATGTGGTAGTGGCATAAAGACAAATAGGCCAATAGGATGAAGAATACAGAGCCCAGCAGTATGCTCTTGTGCTTTTGGCCCAGCCCTAAGGGCCTGTATGGTCAAATGATTTTTGACAAAGGTGCCAAGACTATTCAATGGGAAAAGGACAGTTTCTTCAACAGATGGTATTAGAAAAACCGATATTCACATGCAAAAGAATGAAGTTGGACCTTTACCTTACACTGTAAAACTAAAATGGATCAAAGATCTAAATGCAAGAGCTAAAACTATAAAACTCAGGAAAAAACAGGTGAAAAGCTTGCTGTTGTATGCAGTAATGATTTGTTGGATATGACACCAAAAGCACAGCCAACAGAAGAAAAAGATTGATAAATTGGACTGCATCAAAATTTAAAATTTCTGTGCACCCATAACGAGCAAGGAAATTGAAGCAGTCATCAAAAATCTCCCAACAAACAAAAGCCCAGGACCAGATGGCTTCCCAGGGGAATTCTACCAAACATTAAAGAAGAAATAATACCTATTCTTCTGAAGCCGTTTCAAAAAGTAGAAATGGAAAGAAAACTTCTAAACTCATTTTATGAGGTCAGTATTACCTTGATCCCCAAACCAGGCAAAGACCCCACCAAAAAGGAGAATTATAGACCAATATTCCTGGTAAACATACATGCAAAAATTCTCACCAAAATACTAGCCAATAGGATCCAACAGTACATTAAAAGGATTATTCACCACGACCAAGTGGAATTTATTCGTGGGCTACAAGGGTGGTTCAACATCTGCAAATCAATCAATGTGACACACTACATAAAAGAAAGGACAAGAACCATACGATCCTCTCAACAGATGCAGAAAAAGCATGACAAAGTACAGCATCCTTTCTTACTCGTCACAGTGTAGGGATAGAGGGTACATACCTCAATATCATTAAAGCCATATATGAAAAGCTCACAGCAAATACTCTCAATGGGGAAAAGCAGAGCTCCTCCCCCCCAGGATCAGGAACACAGCAGGGATGTCCACTATCACCACTGCTATTCAACATAGTACTAGCAGTCCAGCAATCAGACAACAAAAAGAAAAGATATTCCAATTGTCAAGTCAAACTCTCAATCCTTGCAGATGACATGATACTCTGTGGAAAACCCAAGATACTCCACCCCAAAATTGCTAGAGCTCGTACAGGAATTCAGCAAAGTGGCAGGATATAAAATCAATGCACAGAAATCAGTTGCATTCCTATACACTAACAAGGAAACAAGAAAGAAATTAAGGAGTTGATCCCATTTATAATTGCACCCAAAACCATAAGATAACTAGGAATAAACCTAACCAAAGAGACAAAGGATCTGTACTCAAAAAACTACAGAACACTCATGAAAGAAACTGAGGAAGACACAAAGAAATGGAAAAATGTTCCATGCTCATGGATTGGAAGAGCAAACTGGTTTTTTTTTGTTTTGTTTTTTTTACTGAGGAAGACACAAAGAAATGGAAAAAATGTTCCATGCCCATGGATTGGAAGAGCAAACATTGTGGTTTTTTTGGTTTTGTTTTTTAAGATTTTGTTTACTTATTTGACAAACAGTGAGAGAAGGAACACAAGCAGGGGGAGAGGGAGAAGCAGGCTTCCCATTGAGCAGGGACCCCGATGTGGGGCTCGATCCCAGGACCCTGGGATCGTGACCTGAGCCGAAGGCAGACACTTAACGACTGAGCCACCCAGGAGCCCCTAAAGAGCAAACATTGTTAAAATGTCTATGCTACCTAGAGCAATCTACACATTCAAAGTAATCCCATCAAAATACCATCAATTTTTTTTAGAGCTGGAACAAATAATCCTAAAATTTGTATGGAACCAGAAAAAGACCCCAAATCGCTAAAGGAGTGTTGAAATAGAAAACCAAAGTTGGTGACATCACAGTCTTAGACTTCAAGCTCTATTATAAAGCTGTAATCATCAAGACAGTATGGTACTGGCACAAAAACTGGCACATAGATCAATGGAACAGAATAGCCCAGAAATGGACCCTCAACTCTATGGTCAACTAATCTTTGACAAAGCAGGAAAGAATATCTCATGGAAAAAAGTCTCTGACAAATGGTGTTGGGAAAATTGGACAGCCACATGCAGAAGAATGAAACTGGACCATTTCCTTATACCACACACAAAACTAAACTCAAAATGGATGAAAGACCTAAATGTGAGACAGAAATCCATCAAAATCCTTGAGAACACAGGCAGCAACCTGTTCGACCTCGAACTTCTTGCTAGACATGTCTCCGAAGGCAAGGAAAGCAAGGGCAAAACTGAACTATTGGGACTTCATCAAGATAAGCTTTTGAACAGCAGTCGACAAACAGCGGACAGAATGGGAGAAGATATTTGTAAATGTCTCATCAGATAAAGAGCTAGTATCCAAAGTCTATAAAGAACTTATCAAACTCAACACCCAAAGAATCCAATCACTAAACGGGCAGAAGATATGAACACACGTTTCTCCAAAGAAGACATCCAAATGGCTAACAGACACATGGAAAAATGCTCCATGTCACTCGGCATCAGGGAAATACAAATCAAAACTACAATGCGATACCACCTCACACCTGTCAGAATGGCAAAAATTAACAAGTCAGGAAATGACATGTTGGTGAGGATGCAGAGAAGGGCGAACCTTCCTCCCACTGTTGGTGGGAATGCAAGCTCGTGCAGCCACTCTGGAAAACAATACAGAGGTTCCTCTCAAAGTGGAAAGTAGAGTTACCGTATGACCCAGCAATTGCACTACTGGGTATTTACCCCAAAGATACAAATGTAGTGATCTGAAGGGGCACCTGCACCCCAATGTTTATAGCAGCAATGTTCACAATAGCCAAACTATGGAAAGAGCCCAGATGTCCATTGACAGATGAATGTGTGTATACACACACACACACGCACAGGAATATTACATCAAAAAAGTGAAATCTTGCTATTTGCAATGACATGGATGGAGCTAGAGGGTATTACGTTAAGCGAAATAAGTCGATCAGAGAAAAAAATTATGATCTCACTGATACGTGGAATTTAAGAAAACAGGATCATAGGGGAATAGAGGAAAAACTAAAACAAAATGAAATCAGAGAGGGAGACAAACCATAAGAGACTCTTAATCATAGGAAACAAACAGGGTTGCTGGGGGGGCGGTAGAGGGTTGAGATAACTGGATGATGGGCATTAAGGAGGGCATGTGATGTAATGAGCACTGGGTATTATATAAGACTTCTGAATCATAGGCCTGTACCTCTGAAACCAATAATACACTATATGTTAGTTGAATTTAAATAAAAGTTTTAAAAAAGAAATGAGTATACAATAAAGATTCAAAGATCTAAAAAGATAAAAATAAAATTTCTGTACAAAGGATATAAACAGTGAAAAGCAACCCATGAAATGGGAGAAAACATTTACAGATCATTAGTAGTGGTTAACATCTAGAATATATAAAGAACTCCTACAAGTCAACAACAAAAAAATCTAATTAAAAAATAGGGAAAAGACTTGATTGTCCAAAGTAAATATACAAGTGGCCAAGAAACACGTGACAAGATGTTCAACATCACTAATCATTAGGGAAATGCAAATCAAATCACAGTAAGATAGCATCTCCTATTAGGATGGCTATCATAAAAAACAAAAGACAAAAATCAGGAAATATTTATTGCTGAGGATATGAAGAAACATTTTGCACTGTTGGTAGGAATGTAAAATGGTATAGCCATTATGGAAAGCAGTAGGTCAATTCCTCAAAAAATTAAAAACAATTACCATATGATTCAGCAATTCCAGTTCTGAGTATATAATCAAAAGAATTGAAATCAGGGTTCCTAAAGAGATACTTGTAAGTCTTACGTTCATACCATTATTCACAAGTGTCCCATCAGTGGATGAATGGATAAAGAAAATGTGTATACACACAATGGTGTATACTCAGTCTTAAAAAGGAAGGAAATTCTGACACATGCACAATGTAGATGAATCTTAAGAACATTTTGCTGAGTGAAATAAGCCAGACACAAAAGAACAAATATTGTATGATCAAGCTTACATGAGGTACCTAAAGTAGATTCACAGAGATAAAGTAGAATGGTAGTTGTCAAGGAAAGGGCGAAATAAGGAGTTAATTTTCAATGGTATGGAGTTTCAGTTTTGCAAGATGAGAGTTCTGGGAGATTAGTTGCAAAACGTGAATATACTGATTGCTACTGAACTGAACCCTTAAAAATGACTAAGATGGTAAATTTGTTTTTTTCCAAATAAAAAATTAAAAATAATTTGCATGTATTTCATTTGTATATATGTTAGTTTCTCCTCAAATTGTTGCAAAAAACAGCAAAACTGGCACTAAACAAATTCAGTCAGATCTGGGATGAGGAAATTCACCTAAACATCGGTAAGGCACAGAATTTGAGGATCACATTCATACGGAGAAATATGAGGTTTTGGAGAGGACAGAGAACCAGAAATATGTAAAAGCCTTAATCCACTTGATATAAAGTTATAAACATGGAAAAGAAAATCCTATTCAAAACTACTTTTTGAAAATATTTTAATCCCTTTTTAAGGCTAAGGTTTTTTTTTTTTTTTTTAAAGAGCATGTGATTTTTTTTTTTTTAAGATTTTATTTATTTCAGAGAGAGAATGAGAGAAAGCACGAGAGGGAAGAAGGTCAGAGGGAGAAGCAGACTCCCTGCTGAGCAGGAAGCCTGATGTGGGACTCGATCCCGGGACTCCAGGATCATGACCTGAGTCGAAGGCAGTCGCTTAACCAACTGAGCCACCCAGGCGCCCTTAAGGCTAAGGTTTAAGGACATGAAAAGGAATGGAAGGGAGAACAGTAAGAGAAGAGACAGGAAGGGAGAGAGAGGGACAGGTCAGCAGGCGGGGGGGGGGGGGGGGGGGGGGGGGGGGGGGGGGGGGGAGGGGGGGGGGGGGGCGCGCTGTGTTGGGCGTGGAGATGAGGGAAGATGAGACCCTGGAGAGAAGGATGGAGATTTAGAGAAACTACTCAGGTCTCATCTGCATTCGCTGTTTCTGGGCTGGATGTTCCTACTTCCCTCTAACATGTCAATTAGCAGCTGTTCATCTTCAGCCCTTCAGAGACTGCATAGAGTCAGACACCCATAGGAGCAGATGGGGAAATGGTTAAGAACTACGATGCAGGAAGTGACCAGACACAGCTCTGAATCCAAATGGAGGTCTTCTGCCTCTCACAGCTCTGTCACACGCTCAGATAACCATGTGCCCCTTTGATGACTCAGCCCATTGCTCTTAAACTCTGGGGGAAAGCGGGAAAGACTTTGTCCAGATGCTTTTAAGATGACTGCCGTAGGCAGTAATGATGCTTCCAATCTCCTGTTGTACAGAACCCCTCTTAGAACTTGCCACGTGCCTTTAAAATGATTAACAATGACTCGGGAACACCTCCAGATCCCTCCTGACCACAGTGAACTACTACCTACCCTCCTCCTCACTGTTCCATTCCTGCAGCAGCAGGCTCAGCCCCGGAACATCAGCAGCTGAGGTTGGGAAGAATCCAAAACCCTTCCTGGGACGCTCAATCTACCAGTGGCTTCTTTAGTCACTAGCCCTCAGAAGTTAAAAGTTCTGCACAACTGCAGATAAAGGGAATGGAAAACTCAAGAATCAAAAGTCCTTTGGTCAGGAGGAAAGGACTCTTTGGAGAGGCAGGGGAACCTCTGAAAGTCTCATGTCCGGGGAATGGAGCTCACTTGACCTTTCAGCCCTTCTCTGTGACCCAGGGGCCCCTTACCCACGCCTGCGTTATTGAACATCCCAGGGAGCACCAGCATGATGTGGTTGGGCCAGTACTTGCGGTACAGCGGCATCTCGTATTCTTTGACCACCAGAAGATGCAGGTGGCTGATGCCCTCCATGGCGTGAAAGAGGTTTAGGAGTCCATGTTCATGGCGACCACTGGAAGGAGTGAAAATAGGGCTCTTGACTGCATTCAAATTCTGCTGAAAGGGAAAAAAAAAAAAAAGAAAAGAACCAGAGACCAAAAAGGGAAATTAAAACCCTTAGATTTAGGAAGTTTGGAGAACCCAATCTAGTATGTCGGGCCTGTCTGTCTGAAATCAGTGTTCGCATCCAGATACTGCCACCCACCTTGTCAGAAACCAGGGGCAGCCGCATACTCTCCAGGTGTTTGCCCTGCTTGCTGAAGACAAAATGACTCTCTTTGGATTTGGGAATGATGAAATAGAGCTGCACCTCTTCTCCCAGCATGGAGGAAGAGAACGTGAATGCGTGAAGGGTGGAGTCGGACATCTGTGTTTGTATAGAAGAGAGGAAAAGGATGTAAGCTCATGGTTTGCAAACTTCTAGACCACTCATTAAGGTTGTTTTCAAGAGAGGCAAACTAACCTGAACTTCTAGAGGCCACCAGATCTGGCTGTGCCTGCAACATTGGAAGAGTTGGAAACGCAAATGCTTCATCTTTTAGTCGCTACCACTGACATGAGAGCCAAGCATCTTGCCTCTACACAGCCTCTCTGAGGATGGAGAATTTTCTGTTGCCTGGCACGGTCTTTGAATTCCTCATGTTCTTAGAGCCACTACCACTCAGACTTATGCAGAGGTTAAATATCCCTGTGGGATGTCCTGCTCTCTGAACATTTTCAAAGGTGCCCAGTTTTAGGGGGAAAATCACTTCCATCTATGTGGATCAAGCTAAATGAATATCATTTTGCTAAGTAAAACATTAGGGCTAACATTAAAATGCATCTGTGGCCCCATCTTTCCTAGCTACAGTAGAAGCTGAAGAAATTTGAACACTTAGCCTAGAACTCTGGCTTCCAGGAAAAGACCATTTGACTAATTGAAGGCAAATATAAAACTAATTTATTTTTTAAACTGCCAGAAAGTTGGGGCACCTGGCTGGCTCAGTTGGTAGAGCACGTGACTCTTGATTTCAGGGGCCAAGATTTCAAGTCCCATGTTGGGCACGGAGCTTAAAAAATAAAAACTAATTTTTGCTACAAAGTTCAAATGCTCAGGGCGCCTCAGTGGCTCAGTCGGTTAAACATCCGACTTTTGGTTTTGGCTCAGGTCGTGATCTCAGGGTTGTGGGTTCGAGCCCCACTGTGGGCTCTGCGCTCAGCAGAGTCTGCTTGGGATTCTGTCTCACCCTCTCCCGTTGCCCCTTTCCCCTCTGAAAATAAATAAATACATATTTAAAAAAATAATAAAGTCCACATGCTCTATCAGTAACCCAGCTCAGTGAATAATTACATAAAGGTCTTTAGGTGCTTTACAACACGGCATTGGGCTTCATGAAAGGGTAGCATCAATTTTCCGCAGCAGCTAGAAATCAGGTAGATTTCCCAAAAGTTTTAACCTAAATATTATGTTACATAGGAAAATAGTATTGTAATTCTTCCCTTAAATTCTAGTTCATTCTGCTTCACAAGTGTGGGAATATACTACTTAGTGAATACTACAATCATAGAAACTAACTATATAAACAGGATTTTTAATAAGTTTTCTAAAAGCTTATGATTTATAAACCGGAGACTTGAATCTTCTATATTCTGTAAAGCATTGTGAGTGGATTACAAACTAGCCCACCAAAAGTTTTCAAGAACACCAAGAAAACAAATGGGGCATAAAAGATAACTTGTATTAGAAGAGCAGAGTGACCAATCCAGTTTTTCAGTATATCCCTTCTGGCACCTTGTGGGAAAAGGGTGAAGACATGGTCCTCCAGAGCGGAAGCAAGTTTGGGGGAAGTCCCATCAGCATGTCCTACAGGAAGGAAGAGTTGTTCTAGGTGTTCAGAACTAAGTCATAAAAATCAAGAAGGTAAAGTGGGAGAAAGCAACATAGAACTTATCCCCCACATGGGCTCTGGACTGCTGTCATTTGCTGCCTTTCCCACCTTTTGTGTTTACAGATGCTCTGGCCAAAAAGCAGCCAAAGACTATGGGGTATTGGCTCACCTTCTGTGTTTCTACCTCTCACTTCTCTCTAAATAAAAGATAAATATTGACCCCTCCGTATGCCTAGTGATCAAGACCACCCCACACTGGAGTAAGAAAATGACTTGGTCCGTGCCGATCAGCAGACTTGTTCACAGCTCAAAGGGCACCCCGTGGACTTGTTAGATAAGAGCACCATTTTTGTCAACAACCCAAAGTGGGAAAAAGGCCCACCTTTTTCCACCATATATTTCACCAAATATACCATACTATCTCATTTTTTCAGGATCACAGATAACAGCTAACCTAAACACGACACATGGAACCATTTTGATAAAGTGACTTCAGAGGCTAAAACTCAAGTTTCTTTCTTTCCCTTCTCCTCCCACTGCCCACAATCCTAATAAGCTCAAAGTAATTAATTGCTTCCCACATTCTGCTCACAAATGTGCAGCTCCATCTCGTAAATCAGGTGTCCTCTGTCTAGGGCCCGAAACTGGGAGCCTTCCTTTTCAGTCCTGACACACAAGATCCTTGTTGGGCGACAGGCAAGGACAAGGGGGCCACACCTGGGAGGCAGAAGTGAAGTCCATGTACTGGTGGCATTGCTCGCAGTGGTGGAAGGTGTTGTAGGCCGCGTACTTGGTCAGCATCATGGACACGGTTCCTCGCTTCCTGGGCTCCTCGGCTTTGGCATCCTTTATTGCTTCTGCATATCAAGGGGCAAAAAAACCTTGCCATGATGTGCATGGAGCCCCTACTCCTGGGAAGAAAGTCCCCCATTCCCTGAAAGGCCTCTTCCAAGGATTCTATAATTTATGCCCAGAGAGTCAGGTATGAAAAGTAAAAGGTGATCAATACATGTGTAAGAGAAGGGAAAAGCAGAATTCCTTTAAACTGCTCTCAATGATTAAACTGCCCCAGACCTCCTGCCTTGGTTTAGGTGCCCCTTGACCTGCAGAGGGGTCCGCCTAGCTCTGCTGGCACTGACCTTGTTTGACCCCTGCCAGCTTCTCTGTATATACCAGGCTCATCAAGCTGTACTTGGGATCGTGCACACTGACGTCAAAGGGCATTTTACGGAAGCTCTCAATGTCAGGCCAGGGCTCGCCCTCCAACTGGCTGACTTCACGGCTTTCACTGTGATCTAGGACAAGAAGAAAGAAAGTGTGCAGAGCAGCCAGACTGACCAGCCTCCCAACCTCCCTCCCAAGGGTCAGGGACGAGAGGTTTTAGGAAACATGACTCCCAGATGGGTGGACAAAGGCATTTCTGAAAAATGATCTCCCATGTCCCAGGGCAGACAGGCCCAGAATGATTCCTTCAGGCCCATGCCGGGAGAGACTCATGCCCTCACTGGCCCCAGCATGAACCTCTACAGATCTGGTTCACCAACAACCACTTCCAGGAGATCAACTAGTCTCCCATCCCAGCTCCCCAAATTGTCTGAAAAGCTTGTTTAATTTTAGGTGATCTAAATTCTCACCGTTTTCGTTGTGGGGTTTAAAATATGGACCGCCTAAGAGATTTTAGGGATGCACTGAGCAAGATTCCCAGTGTTTGCTGCATAGGAGAATCACCTGGGAGCTTGTAAAAGAAATCCCTGTACTTAGGTCACTACCCCCACAATCGCCCTTAGTCCCCAGACACCTGTCACGGCAATTAAAGCTGCTTAGGTGGCTCCAATAGTCAAGTTTGAGAGCTAGTAGCCCCGGGCTTGAATGCAGACTGCTCCTTCCTACTGCATAGTGACAGCCACCGCCCTCAGCTCGCAGGGAGCCCCGTTATTGTAAGAATTCCAGATGGTGTGCTGGAAATGCTCAGACATGGTAGGCGCAGGGAGGGTAACCAATAGAGGATATTTATTGTTACTATTGATAAAATTCATAAGATTCAAAAGCTTAAGATAACTTTCAAAGGGAGAAAGAGAAAAGCTTAAAAAAAAAACCTAAAGACTACAAGTACAGTTATTATTTTTTTAACACAGTATCGTTTATGTTTGGGCGCCTGGGTGGCTCAGTCGGGCGTCTGCCGTCGGCTCAGGTCATGATCCCAGGGTCCTGGGATCAAGCCCCGCATCGGGCTCCCTGCTCGGCGGGAAGCCTGCTTCTCCCTCTCCCACTCCCCCTGCTTGTGTTCCCTCTCTCTCTGTGTCTCTCTCTGTTAAATAAATAAATCTTTAAAAAATAAATAAAACCCAAAGCTTATTCTAGTTTTGTTTTGTTTTTTTTTTTTAATACCACCGTGGCTCTCCAGAGCACCATCGCATTCACCTGCACTAAAATGAGGTAGAAGGAATAAAGCCAAGCTAACGGCACAAAGGCCCGGTTTGCTGGTCACACCAGCTGTGGTAGATTCTCTCACAGCTCATCACACAGATTAAAGCCCAAGAACAGTGTAGCCGGATCTGAGGAGAAAATTAAAGGCGTCGTTGTCTTGTGGAGCCCAGGGACTTTGTGAGAAGGTTGGCGAGATGACAGGTCCCTCTTTCCTTCTCTGTGTGGTTCTGCCTTTGCCCTCTTGGTCCCAGCCCCCTCCAGGCGGCCCTGAGTGTTTCAAGGCCAACTTGGATCTCTCGGTCCCCTCTGTGGTGGGCCTGGGGTCTGGTGCAGCTCAGGTGGGGACACAAACAAGGAGAGGCCGGTGGGAAGATGGGATTGTGTGTGTGTCTGCAATCATGAAGGAGTGGAAATAGGGCCGAAAGTGATAATACAATGATTAAATACGGCTGACTTTGCCTAGTCTTGCTCTGGACTGAACTAGTCCCTTGGGCTTGTCACAGAACAAGTCCAACTATTTAGGACAAGCAGCAAGTGGGGTGAGATCTGAGGGCCAATCTGACAGAAGATGCCAAGGCCTTTCCCTTTTCCAGACTCATCTCTGAGGGGCTTGGAAGAACTTCTACCTGATGACTTCTACTGTCCATGCCCCCCTCCCCGCCCCCCCTTCCAGTACAGGTCACTGCTCCAAGATGTGAAGCCACAATATGGAGGCCACACTGTCCCTAGCTACAGAGCTAATGCTGGCTGATCCTGCTCACGCTCACTTTCTGGCTCTGCTGGCCAGGCTCCCTGCCCGTGGGAGCCTCAGGTGACAGCTGATGGGGAAGGGCTGAGAAGGGGCTACAGGAGGAAGATGGGAGATAATCTTTTTGAAAACCAGCCCCCACAGCCCTGTCAAGCACTAGCTCCTGCATCTTTCTGCAAACGTGAAGGGGTTTGTTAATGGCACTAGGTTTTGGTTCTGCACAAAGTTTTAGAGTTACCCATATACCTTCTCTCCGAGCCTGCTGTTAAAGCAGAAGTAACCAGCGAATATCGGACCCTGAGCAGAATACTGCAAGTGAATTTTACACCCATAGAAGCAACTAATCCACCTACGAGGGCTTTATAAAATGCCTCTCTGCCCTGCCTCCCGGGGGACGTTAAGAAGGGGAGGCCAGAAGTGGAAGACTCCACCGCAACTTAAAGAGCTAAAAAGTGGCCACAGTGTCCGCACAACCGTTTGCTCGCACGGCGCTCCTGGCCTCCCGATAACCCTGCACATTCGGCACCGGGACAGCCCGCAAGCGGACTTGGGTGTCAGTGTCTTGTATCTCGGCCCGCGACCCGCGCAACTCACCCGCGTTGATCTCTCCCTCATCATACACATCCACCTCCAGGAGCCTGATGAGCATGCGGAAGAGGATCCTAAGGAACTGTAAATAGGAGCCGGTCTTTCCCACCTGATGGAAATATTTTTAATTGGGGAGGAGGGAGGGGAAGAGAGGGAAGGAGAAGAGAGACGAGATTTCACACCTGGGCTCTTGGATCGCTCCTGCCCCTGAGAGGCAGAGCGAGGACCTCATCGCTCTGGGTCAACCCCCACCCCACCTCGCGCGGCTCCCCCGCTGCCTTCCTTCTTGGGGACCACAGGTCCTACCTGAGGGGGGCCGGTCAGCAGCAGCCGCCGGGGGTGGCAGGTGCGGGCGCCCGAGGCGGGGTCCGGCTGGTTGCTGAAGTCGGCGTGGTGCTGCCGAGCCGAGGTCCACTGCCGGTAGTAGAGGGACTGCTCCTCGCTGCTCATGTCCTTGTGCAGGAGCGGCCGCAGGGAGCTCACCCAGGCCACGTCGGCGTGCGGCAGCAGCGAGGAGGACGCGGGCGGCTTGCCTCCCCGCTGCGAGCCCAGCAGGCTGTAGGCCGCCTTCGATAAGATCACGATCGGGGGCAGGGCGGTGTGCAGGCCCCTGCAGCCCTGGGGCGGCTGCCCCGGCCACGAGAGGGCCCGGGGGCCCGAGGATGAGGACGACGACGGCTTGGAGGTGGTGCTGCTGGCCATCTGGGGGCCCAGGGAGTCGCACTCCTGCTTCAGGGTCTCCCCAGCTCCCGTTGTGCCCGTGGAGACCCCTTCATCCAGCCCCATGCTGTTGGCCGGGCTCTGGAAGCTGGGGGTCAGGGACAGTTTCTGGGACTTGTCGGCCGTGCTGGAAGAGCTCACCCCGTTCTCCATGATGGAGCCTGGAAGAAGACGGACGTATCCATCAGCAGGGCTCGGCCGTTTACTGCCCGGTTCCCTCCCTGCATGCCGGCCAGGCTAGACCGCCTTCCTCCGGGAGGGCTGTGGCCTCTCCAGTCCCAGACGCTGCTTCCTCTGCTGGCTTCCTTGGGCCCAGGGTGCCCAGGGCGCTCTGGGGGTAACTATACCTCGAGCTCCTTTTCTAAATCCTACCCCCATCTTTGTAAATGGTGTAACTTTATTAAACTCTCCTCGGTGACCTCATTTGAATATGCCACCTGATTCATCCGACCCTGACCAATACAGGCTCCATGTTCAAGTTCTGCTCCAGGGCACTTGCCACCTCCTGGGGTCCAAGGGTCTCACGCTTCTGGTTGTGGAGAAGTTCCCAGGGAGGTAGCCACTTCCCATGGATGCCCAAACCAGCGTGGGGAATGTCTCCATGTGACAGAGGATGTAAGGCACAATCTACACTCAATGAGGTCTTGCTTTCATCCAGAGATCTCTGTGCATTTGGCCAATTCACTTCAAATACGTTTTCCCCTCTGATGGGTCAGCCACTCTTTCATTTGTGGACAAACCAAAAGTTCATACGTTCAGGACGGAAGGCCCTTTCTGAGCTCACACTGATGCTCGAAGGCATGTAGGTCAAATCCCAACCTCAGGAGGTCCCAGAGGGGCAGCCAGTAACTGGAGGTTGCTGCAACTAAGTCACTCCACTTGCTCATCTGACTTTTGTGTCCTTCCATCTTGCATGAGAGCCTGCTTTTCCCCTCACAGCCCTGGCCTTTAGAGCCTGCACACTTTCGGCAGTGAACTTCCCCAAGGACCCTCAGAGTCAGCCCACGGCTGAGGGACGTGTGCTCAGTGGTGGGAGCACAGGCAGGCCAGGTTGTCCCTGGAGGGAGGGAAACTAAGCAGCAGAAGGCAAGCCATGACCTTTGTGCCAGTTAATCGGAGCAAGGACAAGACTGTGTGAGCCTTGTGGGGCAGCTCTGGAAGTGCAGGGAAAGGGGAGGGTCTGACTAAAGAGCCCCAGGAAGGAGGTAACACCCCCTCACCTCTCCCTCGCTGATGCTGGTATCCAGAAACTTCCAGATGTGATGGTCCCCCTTCCCTTCTGTTACTCTTTACTAGCCCCCAAACTTCTTGCCTTTATTCTGAACTGGTCTCAGAGAAACCACTGGGGAGCCTGGAGTGCTGGGGTTGGAGGAAGGTACAGCCCGGACCCCTGGCTGAGGCGCGCAGCTGGGCACACCCAGTAGAACAGTCCTCTTGCTCTTCCAGGCGGAGGGTCCCTATCAACACAGAAAGCCCCGTAGAGGACCGCCTCTTCGATTCCTGTAGCCATCCAGCAGCAGCTGCAGGATGAACAGACTCACGAGGGCTGCCTGCGACCTGAAACCGTCTGTGTGTCTGCATGCATGTGTTATGATGATGGAAGAGGGGAGACATGGGAAAGAAGAATGTTCACAGTGGTCTTCTCTGGTCGTGGAGTTTTCATTTTTATTTATTCATTTATTTTAAAGATTTTATTTATTTGAGAGAGAAAGTAAGAAAACATGAGGGGGGAGGGGCAGAGGGAGAAGCAGGCTTCCCGCTGAGCAGGGAGCCCAACTCAGGGCTCCGTCCCAGGACCCCGGGATCATGGCCTGAGCCAAAGGCAGACGCTTAACCAACTGAGCCACCCACGTGCCGCCTCTTTATTTATTTTTAAAAGAAATCTCCACCCCCAGTGTGGGGCTTGACCTCACAACCCCAAGATCAAGAGTCTCATGCTCTACTGACTGAGCCAGCTGGGCACCCCAGGGTTTTAATTTTTAACCTCTTCTCTATCCTTTGTTACATTCTCCAAGTTTTCTGTGTTGTTTTATTACTTTCCTAATGAGAAAAAAAAATGGAAACAGTGCTGCATTTGCAGTAATATAAGTCATCAAAAGAGAGTTCATGCCGGGCACTGCCAGAGGCCATTCAGTGACGCTCCAGGAGTGGGGCTGGCAGGCTGCATGGCAGCTCAGCACGGCCAGTGGCCCCAGAGTAGCCTTCGGTCTACAAACACTTGCCATTGACTGCTTAGAAAAGCCATTCATTCACTCATTCATGCATTCATTCAAACAAGTAAACACTGTGCCAGGTACCAAGCCAATGAGCACAAACTTAACAGCTTTCGGATCTAGACGGAAAAGAAGGCTTCTGTGCAAATTGCAGATGTATAATATCCATGAGGTGATTAAGGGTGGAAAAGACTCGGGAAAATGGTGCAGGCTGGGATTGGTAAAATTTATTTATTATACTTAGCTTATTACCAAGTTCTTCATTAAATGTTTATCCCAAGAAGTATTCTGTGGCTGTTCAACAGTTAATGTTTTCCAAGTATCTCTCCTGGGAACCCGAGGTCTGGACCGGATGCCCGAGCCACCAAAGGCTCCTCTGATGTGCTTGAGAGGTATGAGTAAATGCCTCCCCCCTCCCCCCTACCCCCCCACCCCCACGTCCCCACAGACAGCAAGCAAGCACTGACCCGAGGTTCCAGTGACAGCACTACCGTTGCTCTGTGGCCTCTCCAGGTCAACCAGCAGCTCCTCAGCATCGTTCTCGCTGGCAGAGGCTCTCTCCTGCTCCTTCCCACTAAGGTCCAGGGCAACAGCGGGGCCCCGGATGACCTCTTTGGAGACATAGCAGCACGCCAGACCCACCTCCTGCTCCAAGGCTGTGCGAGTTAAATAGCTTGAGTCGATGAGCCGGAGGTCACAGTACTTCAAAGACCTGCACGTAAGTCATGATGTTTTGGGTGAGTCCATCTGGCCTTGAGTCAAACCTCAGCTTTGTTGCCTCCTCGCTGTTATGACCTTGCACTAGCCACTTCCTCCTCCCCAAGGATAGAATAGAATAGCAGTGCCTGGCTCATGGGCTGTATGGAATGCACGGATGGCGCAGGGAAGACATCTGCGGCAATGCCTGACACACAGGAAGCATGTGGCTCGTGCTGTTATTACTGGCGTTGAGGCCTTCCTGTCCCCAGGCCCTGGGCCCTTAACGGGCGTGGGAATAGCAAATGAAGAGACACTTCATCCAAATAACAAAATCCCAGTTGGGGCAGATGCTTTCCCTCCCTGCCTCTCTGGCGGCCCTGCTTTGATGCAGAGACACTTCTCACTGTGGCTACCTTCCATTTACCCAATGCTAGGCAATCTCTGGAAAATCAAAACAAAGGGTCAAGGAAGGGTGTGTGTCTTTTCTCTCTGAGGAAAGCGATTCTCTTCCTCCTCGAGGAGCCCAATGAATGAAATGGCTAAGTGTCAGCCAAGTTTTAGCCATCAGCTTAGCTGGGCAACTAATGAAGAATGGGAACTGGCCGTTCACATTGTACCTGGGAAATGTTTCTCCAAGAGGATCTTTGCCAGTTAATATCACAATACAAGGAAGACCTTCTAAATCCTGGTATGTCCGAGGGGTCCACTCTTCCAGCTCATTTCCTCTCCAGGTCTGTAGAAAGGGACCCACATGATAAAATTAAAACCCCTTATTTAAGTTTCCACTTCTTAAAAGGTTTCTAGGTCCAGATTTTAGATGCCTTTGTGCTTCCAAACGTCTTTCAGTGTGTGTGTGTGTGTGTGTGTGTGTGTGTGTGTGTGTGTATACTAAATTGCTACTAAAAAGCATAACAAAGCACTCTAGAAGAATGTGGCCTTCAGTTTTATCTCAGTAGGATAAAACAGGAGACCTTGGTGTACATCATGCAATAGCCACGCAGGCCAAAGCAGCAGACAAGGTGAACAACCCTGGTTAAACTACCTGACTCAAGGCTCTCAAATACACTTTCTTCATGTAATGGACAGACTCTTGGGATGGACTGACTGAAAAAGACAGTTTCAGTTATGAATGACTAATAAAAGCATCTCAAAAGACTCCACGAAGACAGACATTTTCACCAAGAAAATCATGAAGTTAGTTACCCTTGATGGTTTTTTCCCCTCTTTCTTTCTATATTGACTTTCAAAATAAGTGACAAGTAATAATTGACTTGGGGCTCTCAAAAGTCTCTCTCAAGAAGGCGAAAAATATAACCAAATCTGAACCAATAAAAAAAAAAAAAACCCTGTCCCTTACTTAGAAGAGTAATGCTATTAGCTTATGGTTTCACAAATAACCTATGAAGCATCAACTTATGATATAGATTAACACATACATACACGTGTATGTGTATCTTTAATAAATGGAATGCCAATCAGTGCAAAGAGAAAAAAAAATCCCACCAACCTGAAAGATGTTCAAAAGTGAAAAGATCTTATAGATTTTTAGATTTTAGAGCAGAAAGAAAATAGACTATGTCTTAAGTAGATAAGGTGGTTTCTACTATTTATAAAGTGTCTAGCATCTAACTATGCTCATAACAGCTTTGCAGCAGGAGTTACTATAGGAAATAAACTGATGTTTCTGATAATGCTTTAGGGAACAAAGAGTAAGAGGTCTTAAGTAATGCATACACTTTATTTTAAAATAGACAGGTACTTCTTTTGCTAAACACAAAATGGGATAAAGAAATCTAATAGGCAAGAAATAATGTCATAGGGTTTGATTAATGATTTGTTGGTGTCTAGATAAAACAACCTTTAGAAATAAATATACCCACAATTATTTGAATAAAGTGTATATAATTTGTAAAATGGGAAGCACTCTAACCTAACAAGTGTTTTTTTAAATCATATATTTGCATACCAAAGGGAAATCAATAGATCTATATAGCTGTTTACAAATTTGAGAGACTTTTCTTTTTTGTCTTAGAAAATCAATCTATCCAGGGTGGCTCATTGGGTTAAACATCTAACTCTTGATTTCCACTCAGGTCTTGATCTCAGGGTCATGAGTTCAAGCCCTGCATTGGGTACTACTCTGGGTGTGGAGCCTACTTTAGAAAAAAAAAATCTATCAAAAATATTTTTTTAAATATTAGAAGAAAGGTACCTACAAAAATTCAGTTTTCCATACATTGTCATGTCAAAGTAAATATAATAACACTTTGCTTTAGAGTAAACAATTCTGGGAACAGGAATCATTTTGCTTATATAATTTTGCATTGGACTCATGATGTCCCTGACACTGAGGTTCTCCCTGAATGGATTTTATCTCCCAGAAACCATCCATTGGTCATGGTTCACAAATAATGAGGTCGTTATAATGATGGTATAAGGGATATTATGTTTTACTCTACAAAAAGATTTATTTTCAAAAGATTATTAAAGAAATCTTGCTTTTACTCTTGACCAATCAGAGCTAGCCAAAACACTCCAACATGCTTTTCTGTTCTGATGAATGATGGCCACCATTCTTCAACAGACTGACCATGTCCTCAGGATGATTTCACTGCAGAGCATTTAAAACAACACAAAAGATGGGGTGGGCACTGAGTTCAAGGAAAATATGGGGCTCATGGCCAAGGACATTTGATGAAAGCTTCACAGGCCTTCTGGAGGAACTGATTTATTTAGATTTAAGCCTGGTGTCCTTCCAGAATGCTTGTCATCACTTATAAGTCAATCACAACACATAGCAGGATAATTAGAGGGAAAATAAGGCCATCCAATGGAAGAAGAGGCAGAGGATCTTACCCAAGACTACAGATAAAAGGCACACCCACCCACCCATGCCATCCTGATAGTGGTAAGGGAGGTTAGTAACTTAGAGATAAACATGAAGGGATGCCTGGGTGGCTCAGTTGGTTAGGTGTTTGACTCTTGATTTTGGCTCAGCTCATGATCTCAGTGTTGTGGGATCAAGCCCCAGGTCAAAATTCAGCACTCAAATGAGGAGTCTGCTTGAGGAGTCTCTCTCCCCCTCCTTCTGCCCCTCGCCTTGCTCCCGTTCTCTCTCTCTCAAATAAGTAAATCTTGGAAGGAAGGAAGGAAGGAAGGAAGGAAGGAAGGAAGGAAGGAAGGA
>NW_027397073.1:49066293-49101176 GCF_003265705.2 Callorhinus ursinus
GGAAGGAAGGAAGGAAGGAAGGAAGGAAGGAAGGAAGGAAGGAAGGAAGGAAGGAAGAAAAAACATGTGAAGCAGAAACCACCTGGCAAGTGGCAGTCTTGCTTAGGATGTGACCATTTCAGTGGGATTTCATATTTTTACTTCCACACAAAGAGAGAGTATAAACAGGATGGACTGATGTGATCCAGTGGTTTTGACAATATGGAAATCTCTTTTGTGTGGTCAGTGCCTGGCAGCTACTCATACAAATTGAGATATAACTGTTCTGAGAATTACTTGGGCCCCCCTTCATGTATGGCATGTTCTCAGGGCTCACAGAACCACTGCTGTCTAGAGGCTCTGAAGGTGATTCTGATGTGCTAGCAGCCAGTTAGGACTCTTGATCTTGGGGTTGTGGATTCAAGCCCCACTCGGGGTGTAGAGATTACTTAAGAAAAGGTTAAAAAAAAAAAAGAACCTCAAGTCTTGATTGTGGTTTTCAACCTATGGCCCAGAGGGGTGAATTATTTAGGACTGGCTGATTTATACTGACTTAGTGATTGGCACTTTTGAAGACTCTCAACGAATGACCTCAACTATAGGTAGCTACACTTGATCAGTGTCATGGACCCCGAGAAGATTCTGCAGCCTCACATCCTCTTCAACCATCTCCTTGCAGATTATTTGCCTTTCCAGATTCTTCAATCATTAGTATCATTCAAATTGTCTCAAGACATACGTCTCAATGAATTATACTGTAAGAAGAGTTTCAGGACTCTCATTTGTTATTCATCCTAGAAATCTCACAGTTATGTGGTGTATAATTTAAAATTGTGAACATTATATCTACATATGAAATATAAATGTTTCAACTTCCACTAAATATAGGGTTTCTATTTTTAGACAGATTTATTCCAGTTGCTTATCAAGCTAATGTATTTTGTTTGCATTTTGGGATTATCCTATTTAGGTTAAGCTAATAGAATACAATAAAAAGGTTTATGTTTGCAAAATGCTTTATGAACAGTGAATAACATCCTCAAATTAGAGCTGAGATCATTCAGTCCACCTCTCTCATTTTGCAGGTGGGAAACTGCAACCCAGGGTAAAAATGAGAATTGCCCAAGACTATGTGCTTTCTTTTTATAAAATTTGTGCCAAAATAGATTTTTCTTTTCTTTTTTTAAAAAAGGTTTTATTTATTTATTTGTCAGAGACAGAGAGAGCGAGCACAAGCAGGGGGAGTGGCAGGCAGAGGGAGAGGGAGAAGCAGGCTCCCTGCTGAGCAAGGAGCCCAATGTGGGACTCGATCCCAGGGCCCCAGGATCATGACCTGAGCTGAAGGCAGACACTTAACTGAGCCACCCAGGCGTCCCAAACTAGACTTTTCTTAACCCAATTTAGCTCAGTATTTAGTGTGCAGGGTACAGGTACCATGCTGGTCTAGCTCAGACATACGCTACTTAGCTTGGTATCATACCTATATATAGGCAGTTATTTTATTATATGCTTCCTAATGGCTAGGACACATTAGATTATAAAAATCCCCAGAAAAACCTGAGAAGGGCATAAAGTAGGGAGTTAGGTGAGTTGATTTAGGAATTCTGCCTGTCCCCTCCATGTCTACCAGGAGGGATTTAGGAGAAGCAGTCCCACCAGCCATGCGAGGGGGTTGACCCGTGCTCATGCACTAATCCCTCTGCAGTAGGCTTGAAGAAGTCAGACCAGCAAGCCTCAGGGCTGGGCGTCAAAGCGATTTCAATGAAACAACAAAGGGTTGAAGAATCCACATGCAAGAGGGTGGGGAATAGCTCTATATGAGTTCTAAAGATAAAACAATACTTTACCTACTTACTCTAGACCTGAGCTGACAGGCTAGGTAGACAGAAAAGAATTAGTGAATTGATGTCACTTAAAGGCGAACCCACAGAGGTCTGAGAGAACAACTCACCTTTCTTTCTGAGAAAACAGATGGCCGTGGGCTAGATGCATCTTGAACAAGGTCAATAAACATGGGGTCAAATTGGGTCATCTCATTTTTACACCTGCAGTTGGAGGGCATGGAAGACCCAACTGCAGGCACATGCTAAAAAGGGGGCTTGACAGAATCTTAATAAATCGGCTCCAATTAGGGAAGTGTACACGTCCCTTGGTTTAGCCTTAACACTGTCACGAAGATCAAATCAACACGTGTGCAAAACTCTACTAAACTCAGGCCTCCGAGCCACCTAGGTGGGGTTCCTAGAAAACAGAAACGAATGATATTTCAAAGGAGAGCTGTCCGACCATTGCTAACCTTTAATCGTGCCACAAAGTGCGTTGCGACACTGAGTTCAGAGGCGGGGTTCCCGAGGATGATCTCAAAGCGGTACTGCAGCCCCAGCTTGTCGCGCACCTCCTGCAGCCTCTCCTTGGCTAACATTGCCAACTGCACGGAGGGCACCCTGATAATGAGCATGTGTCCCCTCCCACTTCTCGTCTTTCCTGGGGAGCTGATGAGGTCATCCATAATGCTGAGTGTTTCCGGTGTGCTGTGGTCTCGGAGGGACGCCATGGTGGTGAGAGCCATCAGAGCCTCTGAGTACTGCTGGATGAGAAGGTAGCAGCGGACGACCATGCTGTGCAGCCTGGGGTACCTTCAACAGAACACAGGGAGCTAGAACTTGGGCAGCAGGACCAGCTGGCACAGTAAGGTCTCTGTGGGAGGAATGCAGACCCAGCATGGTGGGAAGGGGTTACCGATCAGGGTTGGGCTGGAGCCCTAGTATGAACTTGGGGCCCACATCGTTAGAAGGAAAAGTAGAGCCTTCAACTCCTGTGAGTCAGAAACTGTTGGGATACGTACAGCAAGTTAAAGAGGTTTGGGGATGGTCTAGCGACCCTAGCTTCTCTGAGTGTGGTCTGTGGACCAGTAGCAGCACCACTTGGGAGCCTGTTAGAAATGCCAAATTCCCCCACCCCAGATACCTGAATCAGAACTCATAGCCTGACAAGACCCCCAGGTGATTTGTATGCACATTAACTTTTGAGAAGCACTGATCTAGTCAGGTTATTTGTTGACAGAGTCATAATGGAGCATCCCTGGATCCTAACCTCTTATTGGTGGCACTTAGTTAGAATGGTGGTTTTGTCAGCTTATTTCTCTGATACTTAAAACTACAGTAAAGAAAATTGAGACATTAGTATCATGTTTGCAAAGTAGCAGACAGAAAAAGAATAATTATTATTACTAATAATTACTAATTTGACGGTAGCCCCACAGACAGCAAGTGTATCTTCCCATAAAATGTGCCTTGGTGCAGGAGAAAACTTGGAGCTGACTGGAGAAATAGCACCCCCTAGTGGCGTAGCCTCCTATCACCCGAGCCCTGCTTAGTCAACAGAGCCTGGCAAATAGGGGTGTCCTTGCCTCATCCCAACACCCACTGGTACTCCACCCCCACCCCGCCTGGACTGCCAAGTAAGAGGATCACTTTGTTCAAATTGGCACTTTTTACAGCTACAGAGCAGGCAGGAAATTTATTTATGAATTATTTGTGAGTTACTCCTCAGAAAGCCGGGCCTGCTGGCAAAGTGAGTACAAATGGGCAAAGAGGACCCCTTTGCAGGCACAAGGAGGTGCTGGTCAAGAAAAGAGGTGCTGGCAAAATGAGGATGAGCCTGTGAACTTTCTTTCTGGTTGTCAGCTGGTAGCACAGGCAGCAGCCTAGCAGCTGGGTAGGCCATGGGGTGGTTTGCCTTTGTTCTACTTTATAATTCTATTTAAAGTAAAACAAGTGGTCTGCCAGCCTTGCACAGGGTCAAATACCAGTTAGGGTCATCAAATGAATAGTATGCTTTTGAAGTACTTCAGAGTTGGAAAGGACCGTGGATGCCCTGGATTTGACCACTCCCGCTCCTACCAGAAGGAGAGTGAGTTAAGCGGCTGAGAGAAACCTGGCTACCTGCCCAGGATCATGCAACCGGTTGGTCAGGGACAGAGCTGGGTCTGGAGTCATTCAGGTCTCTGATAATGTCTCCTTGCATTGCAAGGATTTAGTAGGTTGGGGAAAAGTGAAGAAATCCTTCAGTTCACTCAATCCTGGGCCGGTTCTTCAAACGCTCAGTAAATCACAGCTATTACTAGCTTGAGTGACTGGGTTGGAAGAAGTGAGCACACAAGATCCTTGTTTAAAGCTTAATGTTTTTTGATGGGTCAGGTAGGTAAGCCAAAGTTAGAACACATGGTAACTTTGATCTACAGGCATTTAGATCTCACACTCTGAAAGAAGTATGAATTTAGAAGGCAACAGTCTTCACAACCTGTTCTGTTTGCACTGAACTGTAATTGTTTGTCGTATTTTAAGTATTACCAAAGTTGTAAGAGAAGTTAACAGGATTGACTCTGGGAATGATGGTATCGGAGGGAGGGAACGTTCCAAGCTGGTGGATGCAGCAGGTGGGTGGGAAACCCTTAAAAGGGAGACTCATGGGATGATTTTGGAAACGTTAGGATCACATGTGCTGTGGCAGGATTAATGTCACAGTGTCCGTTAAGTCTTCTTAAATCCAACAGCTGCAAAAATATAAAATCCTACTCTGAGGCTTCTCCTTTTGTTGATGCAGCATAATAACTCACTGGTAGGGTACAGCCACCCATCCTCATTTTTATTTCTCTTTCTTTTTTCCTAGCAAAGTTATAGAACAGGTTGTTAAACAGGTGGCTTGTGGTCAACTGGAGCCAATTTGAAGAACAAGAGCTACTAAAAATTAGAATGTGCCTCTTCAAAAAGAGTACACTTGCCCCCATCACTGGAAGGTCAGACAGACTATTGCAGCCGAGGGCAGGGAGGGCCCTCTACCAGGTTAGGTAAATTCCAGTGCCTCTGTGATGCTTTGAGTCTATGCTTCAAGATCAGAGAGAAAAAAACAGGAAAACCCTTTACTTTCCTGGAGTTTGACCAGAACTTGGAGAATAAAAAGAAAGCATAGGAGACAGAAAAGTTATGATCTTTATCTCCCAAGGTCAGGGATTGGAGGAGGCACATTAGGAACTGAACTCACTTCTGTGATCTAATTGCTCCTAATTTTCTCCAGTCTACACTCCAAATCTCTCATAGTAAAGTTCAGTTTCTACTGAGTCATCTAAGGGTACTTGCCTATGGTGGATAGAGGGGAAAAGAGAAAAAGAAGAAGTGTAGGACATACGGTGGGGAGGCCACCCCTCAGAGAAATGGTCTTTAATCAGCAAATTCCTCCGTCCATCTAATCCCCTGGTGGTAGCAGTAAAGCGTGCTTGGGAGATGATTCAGAGCATGGCAAGTGGTTCTAAGTCCCACTCTGGGTCCCTAGTTTCCTTTGTTAGTCTTGGATGATCACAGAAAACCTATACGAGTAAAAGGTCATCTTAGGAGAGGCTATTCTTATTCTGCCTTTGCATGTCATCTGCACAGCCGGAGCTCCACAGAACTCCCTGTGACAGTGACACAAGAGACTTTTGGCTATTTTAGACACACAAGTACAGCTAAAGTAAAAGCTGAAGGTCCTTACTTACCTTTCCAAGAGCGTGTTCACCATTTTTTCAAAAGTCTCATCACATCTCAGAAGGGGGCTTGTGATGCCCCACTGTAGAGACTTACTGTATTCATTCAAGCCGAAATACAGCTTCTCCTCGCAGCTCATGTCCTCCTGATTCAAAACAGAGCCAAACCCAGTGAGGAGAGGATACAATGTGTCTTGTTTTCTAGGGGTGGGGGAAAATCCCTGCAATATGTTATTTGCTAGAAGGTGAAAAAATTGTGAATAAACAAGTGGGACTACATCAAACTAAAAAGCTTCTGCACAGCAAAAGAAGCCTCAACAAATTGAAAAGACAACCTACAGTACAGGAGAAATATTTGCAAATCATATATCTGATAAGGGGTTAATATCCAAAATATATTTTTTATTTTATTTTATTATTTTTTTTAAAGATTTTTATTTATTTAACAGAGAGAGACACAGTGAGAGAGGGAACACAAGCAGGGGGAGTGGGAGAGGGAGAAGCAGGCTTCCCGCGGAGCAGGGAGCCCGATGTGGGGCTCGAACCCAAGACCCTGGGATCATGACCTGAGCCGAAGGCAGACACTTAACGACTGAGCCACCCAGGCGCCCCCAAAATATATTTTTTAAAAACTCACATAACTCAACAGCAAAAAATCCAAACAATCAAAAACAGATTGAGGAACTGAACAGACATTTTTCCAAAGAAGACATACAAATGGCCAACAGGTACATGGACATGTGCTCAACACAGCTAATCATCAGGGAAATGCAAATCAGAGTAAGGATCTAATGTAGAAGATGGTGACTATTATAATGGAATATCACCCAAACACCTGTTATATTTTTTTTCAAGTGATCTCTAGGCCCTATGTGAACTTGAATTCATAACCCCAAGATCAGGAGTCACAGGCTCCAATGACTGAGCCAGCCAGGCACCCACCTCACACCTGTTAGAATAGCTGCTCTCAAAAGGAAAAAAGATAACAAATGTTGGCAAGGATGTGGAGAAAAGTGAACCCTTATGTTTGTTGGTGGGAGTGTAAATTGGTACAGCCACTGTAGGAAACAATATGGAGGCCCCTCAACAAAATTAAAAATGCAGTAATTTCACTTCTGGGTTTATCTAAAGGAAATGCAAATGAGATATAGAAGAGATAAATGCACTCCCATGTTCATTGAGCATTATTCACAATAGCCAGGAAATGGAAGCAACCAAGTGTCTGTCAACGGATGAACAGATAAAGAAGATGTAGTATGTATATGTATATGTCCACACAATGGAATATTATTCAGCCACGAGAAAGAAGGAAATCCTGCCATTTGTGACAATGTAGATGGACCTTGAAGACATTATGCTAAGTGAAATCAGTTAAGAGAGAAAGACAAATACTGCATGGTTTCACTCATATGAGGAATCTTAAAAAAAAAGTCGTCAAACTCATAGAAGCAGGAAGTAGAATAGTGGCTGCCAGGAGTGGGGGGTGAGGGAAATAGGGGATGGGGGTCAAGGAGGCACTAGTGGTGATGAGGACGGGGTGATGTATGAAAGCGTTAATCACTATATTGGACACCTGAAACTAATATAACACTGTAGGTTAACTGGAATGAAAATAAAAACTAAAAAAACATAAAAAAATAACGAGGCTTTGCCATTTGCAACAACATAGATGAAACTAGAGGGTATAAGGCTAAGTGAGATAAGTCACACAGAGAAAGACAAATGCCATATGATTTCACACATGTGGAATCTAAAAAACAAAATAAATGAACAAACAGACAAAAAACAGACTGTTAAATATAGAGAGCAAAAATAAATATATCAAGTAAGCAAGCAAACTGGTGGTTGCCTGGGGGGAGGGGGATGGAAGGGTGGGTGAAGTAGATAAAAGGAATTAAGCGGCACAAACTTCCAGTTACAAAATAAGTAAGTCACAGACATGAAAAGTACAGCATAGGGAATACAGTCAATAATCTTGTAATAAGGTTGCTTGGTAACAGACGGTGACTACACTTATCATGGTGAGCAGTGAGTAATGTATAGAATTGTTGAATCATGATGTTGTACATCTGAAACTAACATAACACTGTATGTTAATTATACTTCAATTAAAAATACATAAAATAATCATTAAAATACAATAAATGTCTTATAATTTAATGTCAATTATACCTCAATGAAGCTGAAAAAAAAAAAACTTTGTTTCATTATATAACCTGCTATCAACTCTACAGTTATCTCTGGGGCAAAAACCAAAATTTCTTTTCCCTTCAAATGAACTTTAATATGTGGTTAATGCTGACATGTTTTATTTGTTGTTGTTGTTTTTTAGAGAGGGAGGGCAGGAGGGGCAGAGGGAGAGAGAGTCTTAAGCAGATTCCACATCCGGCACAGAGCCTGACACGGGGCTTGATCTCACAAAACCCAAATCATGACCTGAGCTGAAATCAAGAGTTAGATGCTTAACTGACTGAGCCACCCAAGCACGCATGTTGACATGCTTTCTTAAGGCAGATGGTAATTACACAGATGGTTTGTTTTCTCTTTGCTTTGTTCAGGCATCTTCTGAGGAATAACATTTTTAGGCTGGTACAGTCACTGGTCAGACTTTTCCCTCATAAAGCAGTTCTCTATACTGATACTTATCCATAAACTCTCTGGAGATCAACAAACTCAAAAACTCTGTTATAAAAAACTTCTCTGACATCATCTAATGATGGTAATTTAGAAAAGCTTATTCTTTTACAAAAAATATTTATTTAGAAATGGAATCTATACTTTTCTGCCTTCATAAGCAGAATTCACTGTATTTATCCCCCTTCTTGACGACTCAGTCACTACTACGAAATGAGTATTTTGAGATGTGACACAAAATTTCCCTCAGAGGATCCTGAGATGTGTGACAAGCTGTCCTTAAATGTAAATAGCCCCCAGAATATTAAGTAAGCTTTTTGAGTTCATGCATCTGCTTTTTTTTAAAGTTTTCTACTTTAATTTTTCCCAGTCATTTCTCCTAGCTGTCATGTGTCCTATGTGTTTTAGTCTTACTTTTATTTGTTATTTATTATGTATTGACATTTTTCTTTAAACACTCTCCAACTCATTTCATAAAGGTAATACAGTAGCTTCAAACATAAGTTAAAAATAAAGTAAGCAATCAGAGGAAGAAGCCAGGGTAAGAGAAATAAGATTGGGCCAGGCATGAAGTTAGTGCTCTCAAAAATGCACACAAGAAGGTTTTGCACGTTTCGTTTCTGAGCTTTTTTAGTGACTCAGAGAAACAGATAAGCAACTGTGTGATTTATAAGGTCTGTAAGACAGAAGATAAAGCACTATTTAACTGGCAGCTTTTCATTTTTTTGTGGCCTCCCAAACCAGTTCCTCCTGCTTGTTGTAACAGGATCTTATTTGAGAGTAGATATGCCAGAGGACCACAGTATGTCCTGTAAACAGTGGAGCCTTAGAGCATACAGCGAGGGGCATCTATTTTGGAGGCTTGGAAGCCTTTGTTTGTTTGTTTGTTTGTTCCCTTCCTTCTGGCTAACTGTGTCAAGTCATTTCAGGATGAAGAAAAGTCATTCATCTGGGTTTCTGTCCTTACCTGGATCGCTGGTACAGAGAGAGTGGAAAGGAAGCTATCCCGCTTCTTTGGGAAAATACAAATTCCTACTCCAAGCCTGCTGTTTTTCCTGATGCAGCATTTTCACTCACTGGGTAGGAAGCATCCACATGTCTCCTCATTTTCATTTCTCTTTCTTAGCAAAGCTATGGGGTGGGTTATTAAACAGATGACCTGTACTGGAGGCCAGTATTTTTTGGTGCCCGTATGTTTTTTAGTAATCTATAAAGACTTTATGGATTAAGAACCAGATATGCTAAAAATAAGAATGAAATGTGAATACTTAACCCAATTTGTTAGGTTTGCATTAAACTGTAACTGTAGTTTTCTAAGTATTATAAACCTTGTAACAGATGTCAATGGGACCACCCTTTCAAATGTGCTTTACAAAGCTCTGAATGATGTTACTTGAAAGAAACATGGTGTCCCAAGAATCACAAATCATACTGAATCATTATGTCTTTTGGGAAAATGTCCCTTCTCCTACAAAACAAAAAACAAAACAAAACAAAAATCTCCCTCCTCCCGAAGTCCTGCCCTCCCAGTGACCCTCACCTGCAGCTCCCCCTGTCCTCTCGCTGCTGTCCTTGCTTCTTGCCAGCCAAGCACTCTGCTCCCTGGAAGGTCACCAAAGACTCCTGAGGCCAGATCCAAAGGCCTGTACCTATCAGTCTTTGGCCACCACCCTCTTGGCAGTTCTCTTCATTACCTTCCTCAACCATTTTATCCACACCAGCTGCTTCTGTAATCATTGTTCTTGACAAAATATTCCAAATCTACATCATAAAGCCCCGGTAGAAACTCCAAATTTGCGTTTGCATCGGTGCACTCTCCTCTGCCTTAACTCATTCAAAATCCACCTCCTCTGCCCTCCACAGATCACTCTCCCTCTTGGGCCTCAAAGATATCTCGGACTGTTCTCTCTTCTCCAATAAAGAAATCCTAGAAAATTCGCCATTTCTCCCATACTGTTTCTGGCTAGGACCACGATTTATGTATTTGTTATTTTGAACCTGAATTATCAGAAAAGCCAGATGACTGATCTCCCCATGTTTAATCACTTTGACTTAACCTCTATCATGAATGAACTGCTTTAGCAGCCTCTCAATATCTCCTAGAGCTGAACATATGTGTTCATTCCCACATATACACCCAACAAAAATACCTACCTGGGTCTACTAAAAGGCATGTGCTAGAATATATATAGCAGCAGTGTTTGAAATAAATGAATGGGATGGGTAAGCGAATTGTGGTGGTCACCCAGTGTAATCTATATACAGCAATAGGAATGTTTTACGACTCATGCAAAATAGAGAAGAATCTCACAAGGAATGCTGAGCAAAAGAAGCTACGTACAAAAGAGTGCATACTGCATGATTCCATTTATATCAAGTTCAAAACTGGGCAAACCAAACCTATGGGGTAAGAGGTCAGAAAAGCGTTACCCTTTGGTGGGCAGTGCCTGTTTTCTGGGGTAGTGGTAATGTTCTATTTCTTCATTTGGGTGCTGGTTCTACGGGTGCTTTCAGTTTGTGAAAGTTCATTAAGTTGTACATTTACCATGTTAGTATAAAAATAAAATATGTATATTCTGATAATATAGTTGATTCTTGAACAACAAGTTTGAACTGCATGGGTCCAACTTACATAAGGGGTTTTTGAGGTTTTTTTGCTTTTATTTTTTGCTTTTTTGTGCAAAAAGCTTTATTGTTTTCACCTGGTGCAGGGCTTGGGGGGAGGGCTCCAGGGTGGTTAAAAAGCTGCCTAGTGGCTGCAGGGAGAGGCTCAGGCAGAAGCCCGGACACCCAGGGGACGCAGATGGGCCATTGGGCTCCAGAGGCTCCTAGTTATCTTGCTTGAAAGTGAGCCTTTGGAAGAGATACTCACCCAGCTCAGCCTTGGGGGCCAGCCAGCCTGCAGAGGTTAGTCAGGTAGTCGCCCAACTTCTTGATGAGTTTCACTTCCTCATCTAGGAAGTGGTTTTCCAGGAAGCCACAGAGATGGGGGTTTGTGTGGGCAGAACCCAGAGTAGGCAGATCCAGAAGACCCTGGTTCAGATTCTTCTCCAGGACCATGGGTTTACCCCACTCATCTTGAGAGGGCTTCCGCATGTCCCAAAGAGTGAACGGCTGCCGGGCCGATCTTGTATCTTCAAGAGACTTGGCACTCCAGAGCCACATGGCTGAGGTTGGAACAGAAGCCCAGGGAGAGGTAGGCATTGGAGTCTTGTGGATGCATGTTGACCAGGCAGGTGAGGGCGGCCTCCACCTTGATGGGATCATTCTGATGAATCCAGGAGCTCATGGTTGATTGGCAATAAGGACTTAAGCTCAAAAACTGGTGACGGCTAGTCCTGAAGCCAGAGGATGGCTGAGATGGTTCTGAGGTTGCAACTGGAAAAGAGATTGGAGGGTGTTTGGAGGCTGGAAGAAGGAGCATCCCTGGGTCTGTTCCATCCAAACACTGTTGAAGCAAGAGACAGATCTGCAGGACCATCAGTCGCTCTGCCTATATGTAGATTTTTTACAGTACAGTACTGTAAATGTATTTTCTTTTCCTTACGATTTCCTTAACCCTTTCCTTTCTCTAGCTTACTTTATTGTAAGAATACAGTATATAGTTATATAATATACAAAATAGATGTTAATTGTTTATATATCGGTAAGGCTTTCAGCCAACAGTAGGCTATTAGTAGATAAATTTTGGGGGAGTCAAAGTTATATGCGAATTTTCAGCTGCACAGGGGTGGGTGCTTCTGACCCCTGTGTTGTTCAAGGCTCAACTGCATTTTTAATAATACTATGCCCTTATGAAAAAATTGTTAATGCCTATGTAATAAGTGTAAACTTTGCCAGCCTGGCACTGCAAGCCTCTATCTGTATATTTCCAGGTTTCTTTTCATCCCCTTAGTGTTCTCTGAAAAATCCCTGTGTTTCCTCCTCTGTGGTGCTGCCCAAGCTGTCCGCTGCCAGAAGTGCCTGCACCCAGTCCTTCCGCTCTTGCAACGCCATCTGCCATGCTCTCTCCATGTCACTTTTCCTAGTGCTCTCAGATCGGTGGGACTTCTCCCTCCCTTCAACCCCCAGAGCATTTTGATTTTTTAAAATTGTCTTATTCTACTCTGTTGTTTTAGTTTTTGCAAATAAAAATTGTATATATTCAAGGTGTACAACTTGATTTTTTTTTTGAAATTGAGATGTAATTGACATGTAGCATTGCATTAGTTAACAGGTGTACAACATAATGATTCTATTTATGCATAAGGGATACCTTGGAGATTTGAGGGTTTGGTTCCAGACCACTATAATACAGCAGGTCGTCAATAAAATGAGTCAAATGAATTGCTGGTTTCCCAATACATTCAAAAGTTATGTTATTAAGTGTGCAATAGCATTATGTCTAAAAAAACAATGTACATACCTTAATTAAAAGATACTTTATTGCTTAAAAATACTAACCATCATCTGAACTTTCAGCAAACCATAATCTTTTTGCTGGTGGAGGGTCTTGTCTTGAAGTTGATGGTGCAGACTGATCAGGGCGGTGGCTGTTGAAGGCAGGGGTGGCTGTGGAAATTTCTTAAAATAAGACAACAATGAAGTTTGCCACATCAATGGATTCTTCTTTTCATGAATGATTTCTCTGTGGCATGTGATACTGTTTGATAGCATTTTACCCACAGAACTTCTTTCAAATTAGAGTCAGTCCTCTCAAACCCTGCCACTTCTTTCCCAACTAAGTTCATGTAATATTCTAAATCCTTCATTATCATTTCAACAATCTTCACAGCATCTTCACCAGGAGTAGATTCCATCTCAAGAAACCACTTTCTGTGCTCATCCATAAGAAGCAACTCCTCATCTGTTAAAGTTTTATCATGAGCTTGCAGCAATGCTGTCACATCTTCAGGCTCCACTCCTAATTCTAGGTCTCTTGTTATTTCCACCACATCTGTAGGGACTTCCTCCACTGAAGTCTTGAACCCTTCAAAGTCATCCATAACTTTGGAATCAACTTCTTCCAAACTCCTGCTAATACTGATATTTTGACCTCTTCCTATGAATCATGAATGTCTTATCACCTGAAATGGTGAATTCCTTCCAGAAGGTTTTCAACTAACTTTGCCCAGATCCATCAGAGGAATCACTATCTATTGCTACCATAGCCTTATGAAATGTATTTTCTTAAATCACAGGACTTGAAAATTGAAGTTACTCCTTGACCCGTGGGGTACAGAATGGGTGTTGTGTTAGCAGGCATGAAAACCACATTCACCTCATTGTACATCTCCATCAGAGCTCTTGGGTGACCAAGTGCATTGTCAATACTATTTAGTTCACATTCTTACATGGATGTGGCATTGTGGCACAATGCTAAATCTACTAATGTGTTTACAATAGTAATATCAAAGATCAATGATCATAGATCACCATAATAAATAATAATGAAAAAGTTTGAAATATTGTGAGAATTACCAAAATTTGACACAGAGACATGAAGTGAGCAATGCTGTTGGAAAAATGGTGCCAACAGACTTGCTTGACACAGGATTGCCACAAATCTTCAGTTTGTAAAAAATGAAATATCTGCAAAGTGCAATAAAGAAAAACACAATAAAATGAGGTATGCCTACATACATATTGCAAAATGATCACCAGAGTAAGTCCCTCAGCCCATATATTATAATTTTTTTTCTGGTGATGTGAACTTGTAAGATCTACTCTCTTAGCAACTTTCAAATATGCCATACAATATTAACTATAATCACCATGCTGTACATGACATCCCCAGGACTTATTAATTTTATAACTGGAAGTTTGCACCTTTTGATCCCATTCATCCATTTCACCCATCCCACTCCTGCCTTTGGTAAGCAACAAACTGTTTTCTCTATGTATATGTTATTCTACTTTCATAACAGTAACTTTAATAAGTACTTTGCTTTCTCCTTTAAATAGTCAGTTCTCTCTGTGTGTTCTTGGAAAGATCTAACACTAGCCCACAAGTGCTCAGTATTTTTTGAATTGAATTACTCTGCTTTTCTCAATTTTTCCTTTTTGAAGACACTGGTCTCAGGATAACAAAAGGAGGCTAATGGTTAGGATTCTTCCCTAATGTGTAAGGGTGTTGTTATAAATTAGATTCAAAGTTTTTATCTTTTTTCTATGCTGATCTCAATTTCATAGTGATGATTTTTTTAAAAAGATTTTATTTTTATTTATTTGACAGAGAGAGACACAATGAGAGAGGGAACACAAGCAGGGAGAGTGGGAGAGGGAGAAGCGGGCTTCCCGCCAAGCAGGGAGCCTAGTGTGGGGCTCGATCCCAATCATGACCTGAGCCGAAGGCAGATGCTTAACAGCTGAGCCATCCAGGCACCCCTCATAGTGATGATTAAAAAAACAAAACAAAACCCTTTTTTTAGAGTATAATAACTCCCCACCCCTCAATTATTTTGATTAAATCTGGGTATCAAATCTTTAATTCATAAATACTTCACTAGATGCCTCTGAAATAAGAACACTTTAAAAATTATAACCATAGTACCGTTATTATGCCTAAAAAAGTAACCATAATCATAGGAATGATTTTTTTTGAGGATTTTATTTATTTATTTTAGAAAGAGAGAGTGAGCAGGAGTGGGTGGAGGGGCAGAGGGAGAGAGAGAGAGAGAATCTCAAGCAGACTCCATGCTGAGTGTGGAGCCTGATGTGGGGCTCGATCTTACAACCCTGAGATCATGACCTGATTATCAAGAGTCAGATGCTCAACCAACTGAGCCATCCAGGCATCCAGGAATGACTTCTAAGGAAAATTATCTTAAGCATATTTCCCTATTATTTCATGTCAGGAGAAGGTAAAGGGCAGAAGCTATGAGTCCTTCCTATCACTGGTGTGATCCCTCTGGAAAAGACAACACCAACAAGGTAAATTAGGATGGTTCTCTTTCCCCCCAACAATATTTTGAAAGCTAACATTTAATAGGAAAACTGTTGGCTTAAAAAACAAATTTTCCTGGGGCACCTGGGTGGCTCAGTCATTAAGCGTCTGCCTTCGGCTCAGGTCATGGTCCCAGGGTCCTGGGATCAAGCCCTGCATTGGACTCCCTGCTCGGCGGGAAGCCTGCTTCTCCCTCTCCCACTCCCCCTGCTTGTGTTCCCTCTCTCGCCGTGTCTCTCTCTGTCAAATAAATAAAAATCTTTAAAAAATCAAAAAACAAATTTTCCCTTCATAAGTTCTATTGGAAATCCCATTCCATGTCAGGGCAACTACTTGGGTAGCCTTCAAGCGCACCCTACACTTTAGACGCAAAGTGTAGCCTCTTAATCTCACCTGTAATTTGACATCCAACTGACGAAGATGGCATAGGGAAGATACTAACAAAGTGAGAGCTCAAAGCAATCTCTATGTGCTAGTGAACACACTGAGACAGTTCTCACAAGGGAGGCATGGTTGATGCCAACATGATTCAGTGACTTGAGCTTGCTTGACTGCAAAGAGCAAACCAATACTCAAAAATAAGAGCTACAGGTAAGGGAAAACTTACGTACTTCATAACAGAATGAAATGCACTGGGTTGATAAGTGAATAAATGTTATTCTTTTTTAAAAAAAAATTTTTATTTATTTATTTGACAGACAGTGAGAGAGGGAACACAAGCAAGGGGAACAGCAGAGGGAGGGGGAGAAGCAGGCTCCGCACTGAGCAGGGAGCCCGATGCGGGGCTGGATCCCAGGACCCCGGGATCATGCCCTGAGCCGAAGGCAGACTCTTAATGACTGAGCCACCCAGGCGCCCCTAAATGTTATTCTTATGTAAGACATATCTGGCATCTTTTACTTAAACATGTTTATTTTAAAATACACATATGTTCAATATTTTTAAACAAAGAATCCATTGCTTAATGGCTAACCTTCATTGTTTTTTTATGAAACACTTATTTCTTTTCTTGGATAGTGTATTTATCATACACTGTATAGGTTATGGAAAATATTTTCCAGGTGTTAGGGATTGGAGCCAAAAAAACATACAGTCCTGAATATGTACAACTTTGAGATGGCTGCTCTTAACACATTAAGTGTTACTACTGAGTAATTTAAAATAACAGTATCATAATCCCCTGTTTCAACCAGAAGACTGAGAACTGATTACAAGAAAAAAATCCCAGTTGCTGGGAGAACATGAGCATAACTTACAGTCATAGATCAGTAAGACTGAAACATGACAGAGGAGCCATTCAAAAGGACAATAAAATTTCCACATTTCAGATTGATATTAATCATTTATTTTATTTTATTTTATTAAGATTTTATTTATTTATTTGAGAGAGAGAGACAGAGATAGGGAGAGAGAGCATGACGGGGAGGAGAGGGAAGAAGCAGCTCCCTGCCAAGCAGGGAGCCCCAGGGGGGTGGGGGTGGGGCTCACTCCCAGGACCCTGGGATCGGGACCTGAGCCAAATGCAGATGCTCAACCGACTGAGCCACCCAGGCGCCCCTGAAATTAATCATTTAAAGGCATAAAGACAGTCCAAGCTATTGGTAGCCATATAAGATAGTATCACATTTTTTGTGGGAAAACTATATAGGATGGATAATTTTGTATCTGCATGATAACCTAAAAAAGAACATAATCAGATTTATATAGGACACTACTCACAATTTTTTAGTCTTATAATAATTGTAATTATACGGAACTTTTGGGAGATAAAGCTTTATGTTAGATTTTTGAAGTCATGTGTTATTTTACAAAGCAATGACCATATTTTATTACAAGATTCTGCTCCCTGGGGAACTGAGAACATGACTGTGTATCAGAGAGCAGAACAGAGACTCACCATGTTGTCTAGCTGTATCCAGTGAACCTCATTGCTGGAGCTGATTCGAGACTGTTGGGTCTGCAGTGTGTACGGGAAGGAGCTAACCTGGAGCACCAGCAGATTGAAAGCTTCCAGGACTTCTCTGCAGTTAATGACTCTATCAGCCAATCCATGACTGGGTTCACCATGTGACAAAGAACCCGAAATGACACTGTGTAGAAATATTGAAAGTCACATTAATACCTCCTAATTTAAGGGATCAGATACAGAAGCAGACACCAAAATGGAGATAATGTTTTCATTTTTATTTTTCTAGTCCTCTTTAATTGGGAGCAGGATTAGAGGCAACCAACATTTAATTTGAAAGAGCCATAATTACACTCCTTCTTACCACTTTCAGACAGATCTCAAAGATATTTTTTTTTTCCTGTTTCAGTCTGCCTCTGATATACCTCAAAGTGTAACTCAGTTCTACAGGCCAAGGATACCTAAATCTGTAGCTGAGATGGATCACTTTGGTCTGAAAGCTCATCTGAATGAGTTTCTCCATCAAAACATGATGCTTATAACTGTGCAATGATTGGTACCCCAGAAAGGCCCCCAAACTGCGAGGAATCCCCCCTGTGTTAATGTCACTCTCCTTCCTCCCTTGAGCATGTTATACTATGGGGAGGTTACACAGGGGCCACTTAACCCCTCCCTCCTCATGACCAAAATTTTTATATCTGAATCATTTTCAGTTCTGTTCAATTTGGATGTACCAGGTTGCTATGCAGCCTCAAAACCACGTATTTTTTTTTTTTTTTGTCAAAGAAATAACCTCAGTACCCTGGGGAATTAAATATAGAGCGATATACATCCAATATACATCCTCAGAGCTATTACCCCAAACTTTCAAAGATGAGGTATATCATTTTTGCTCATAGAACACAAGGAGTAACTGAACAGCATCTGGGCAAAATTCAATCTTTTCTTCTTTTTCTTTTTCTTTCTTTCTTTCCCTCCCTCCCTCCCTCCCTCCCTTCCTTCCTTCCTTCTCTCTCTCTCTCTCTTTCTTTCTTTCAAATCTAATATGCTATGCAAGATCTTATTTACACCTACATATGGATTTAGAGTTCAGATTGTGGAGTGTCAAACACATTCTGGCTTTTGAACAAGCACTTTTGTAATTCTGTTATTTCTACAAAAGACCCCAAATCCTTCATATTCTTAATCTCAGTGTGTCCTGAAGAAAGGAAAATCTATGAACACCTGATGATGCCTGAACTTGCCTTTTTAACCCATAAGATCAAAGATACACCCTAACAGATAATTACTATAATTTGGTCTGGGAGCAAAACTGGCTCCATCATGCCACATTTACTAATTTACTATCCTTTCACTGTTAACCCACCTGAGAAATAGGATATACTCTTGTTTAAACTGGTAAATTGGGGAAGGTTTCAGATTTGCTCTCAGACCTTTTTTTATTTTTTATTTTTTTTTTAAAGATTTTATTTATTTATTTGAGAGAGAGAATGAGATAGAGAGAGCACGTGAGAGGGGGGAGGGTCCAAGGGAGAAGCAGACTCCCTGCTGAGCAGGGAGCCCGATGCAGGACTCCATCCCGGGACTCCAGGATCATGACCTGAGCCAAAGGCAGTCGTTTAACCAACTGAGCCACCCAGGCGCCCTCAGATCTTTTTTTAAAAAAATTCTTTTTAGAGTTTATTTATTATTTTTAGTGATCTCTACACCCAACGTGGGGCTCAAACTCACAACATCAAGACCAAGAGTCACATGCTCCTCCTGACTGAGCCAGCCAGGTGCCCCTGCTCTCAGATCTTTAAATGGCATCTTTACTACTGTTAAAGGTATGCAGGTCGGGAGAAAGGCAAGGAACAGGAGCAACAGCAGAAGAGGAAAGAAAAGAGGAAGGGGGGAGAAAGGGAAAAGAACTGAGGAGGAAGAAGGGTGGGGAAAAGAAAGCACATGGCCCTTCTGGAAGCTCATGAACCTCAACCTTCCTGCTTGTTGTCCTTTCTCTGAGGCAGCTGAGTTCTGCAATACCCTGAAGACAGCTTTTTAACAGGGGTTCCTTCTTTCTTTCTTTCCTTCTTTCTCTTTCTCCCTCCTCCCGTCCTTCCTTCCTTAAAAGATATATTTATTTATTTGAGAGAGAGAAGGACCCCACGAGTAGGGGAGGGACAGAGAGAGACTTAGGCAGAGTCCCCACTGAGCACAGGAGCTTAAGGCCGAGGCCAGGCTCAACCTCGGGACCTTGAGATCATGACCCTGAGATCATGGTCCTAAGATCACCATCTGAGCCGAAACCATGAGTCGGCCATTTACCTGACTGTGCCACCCAGGTGTCCCTTTAACAAAGATTTCTAAATTCATTCACAATAAGTTAAAATGAAATCAACACTAAATTGGTAGGGAAAGTTGAGAGCATAGGGAAGGAGTAGGAATAAGTTACCAATAAGAATATGCCAAGTTTTAGGGTCTCTGGGCTTTTCGGGAATTTATGATAAAATCATTGCTGTGCTAGAAGAAACACTGTATTTGCTCACTCTGAAGCAATCACCTCGTTAGTTCCACATGGGAGTTGTCATGAACCAGCACAAACAGTGTGTACGGGTTCTGTTTTACCCTTCTCATAAAAACTTCAAACTTGGTTTGAATCTCATTGTCTAGACGAACAACATATTTCTCTGCTCTCTGATAAGCTGTCCCATTTTCCTCCAGACCCAAGTCTACAAGGACACCTGCCAAGAAGAAAAAAAGAGTTTATCTTTTCACGTACATATATATAAATGAAATAAACTGAAGTTCAATGTCAACTGATATACCAGGTAGTAGCCTTATGTATAGGTTTACAGAGCATATGTATGGGGAAACTGCATATTCCCCACCCCAATTTAATGAGGAAATACCAGATTTCTTTTCCTTTAGAACCCCCCACCCCACCTCCTACACCTCACACAAAGGGCAACAGGGAACGAATGATCTGCTATGTTAAGTAGGAGCGGTCGAATGTATGAGGCCTCTGTCTAATTAAATTCTATTTATGTTAAAGTGTTGCTATGATAGCGACCATAGGCCACTCAGAGCTATAGCCCTTGACCTGATTAATAGAATCACACAAGCCTTCTTTACCCCCCAAATCAGCAACAAAACATATAGAAGAAAAAGGAAAATAACATAGGATGTCCATATATGCCATAACTAGACTGTGAGCTTTTACTCATTTTATATAGTGACAGTTTTGCACAGTAACTAGAGTATGGGCAGTCCTCAATGGATGTTGGATTATGTACCAAATTAATAAAATGAACCAAATTACCCAAAATTACTATATCAAAATATCAGAAATGGAAATTTCAGTACTGTATCATTACCTCTGTCCATAATATAATTACTTCTACATTCAAACATCTAAAAAGTTTGAAGCACATGAAGGTGTTTTTGGGATAATCAATTAAAACATAAAATCCTCCTTCCAAATGAAGAGACAAAATGATAATTATGTGAGGTGGAGGATGTGTCAACTAACCTTATTATGATAAATATTTCACAATATATAAAAGTATCAAATCATCAAGGTGTACATTGTATACTTTAAATTTACACAATGTTATATGGCAATTATATCCCAATGAAGCTGGGGGGAAAAAACCCAAACCAAGGGCAACCCCCTCTTCCAGGCCTTTAGCTGCATGGGGGGAAGGACTAATCTCCCCTGAGATGAGAGCCTTGTGACTCAAGCCCACAGCCCTCCAAGAAGGAGAAGGAACCAGAAGGCTAATTTCAGGGTTAGATATGTCATGGGGACCTTGAGGATCAGCCTGGGCTCCCAGGACTAGAGGGTATTCGACATCTAGTATCAGCCACACCCACCAGCCACAACTATGTGAAAAAAAATTAAAATTAAAAAGAAACAAGTTAAATTAAGAGATTTTATAAAATTATGTTGACTTAGTTTTGTTTACCTAGCTTTTCTTTTCAGATAAAATCAGCTCATTTAACAAAGACATGCAATTAACATCTAGATGCTGTAAAGTAATAGCTCTAAATGGTATAAAAGAAAATAGGAAGAATGTTTTACCATATGAAAAATTCATTATGCAAGAAAAGATGAACAGAAAGGTCATTTTGCTTTCAAACATTTTTCGCCGAGAAGACTTTACCCAGACATTGTTTTCAATTTCCACCCAAATGTAGCCAAATGTTATTGTGACTATACCTGAAAGCAATCAAACACTTAATGTGGCAGGTATTCTGATTTTTCTGAAAGTGGATTTCTTATAAAATGCATTCAGTATTCCATAGTGGTTTATTGAGCTTCCATTATGTATCAGGTACTATGTCAGGTATTGTGCTAGTCATGGGGATGCACAGGAGTGCAGGACAAAGGTCTTAACCTCATGAAGCTTTTGATGGAGAAGATGGATAATTTTGAAAAGTGTCATGATGGGAGGCAAGTACGTACTATGGGAGGCGGTGATAGAGGAGGTGAGCAAATAGAGAGAGAACGTACTTAATCTCCGGGGGTTTCTGTTTCCTTAATCTGTATATTCTCAGAGGGAGAAGAGTGCCGGTTGAAAATAAGTCTATATTTCCTAAGTTTATCCCTAGGAAATAAGCAGTGCAAATTAATCGTAACTTACTATATGAAAAGATCATAAATAATTCATAAAGAATAAAAATATTTCTTATGGATAATTAAGAGTTGACTATGTTTTAAAATAAATGAATAAAGACCTTTGACAGGTCAATTTCATACATGCCCTAATGGAAAGCAAAGTTCCATGAATCTAAGAGGTTGTTCTCTTAGATATAACATGTGTAATGGTCCATAACTATGCAGCCATCTGGCTCTGCTGTGGTGAGTTTCAGTGGGGAGCAGGCACATCATAGGTACTTGATTTTTTAATTTCTAACTGGGCATTTTTAGTAGGTAATCCTTACCTTTAAAGTTTGTTTTAGACTTGCTTTTATTTTTAAGTTTTGTTTCTTTCCTGGTTATGAAAGTGATAGATACTCATCTTGGAAAAACTGGAAAGTATAGAGATATATTAAAAAGAAAAATTTATCCATAATTCTTTAACTCAAAATAAGCGACTGTGAACAGTTCTGTGCATTCCTTCCTGTGTCTTTTCCTATGCATATTGTGCTACCTAGCATTTTGTAATTGTATATCCTGATATTTTTCACTTGTAACTGTAAAAGAAGAAACAAAACTATCATTATGTATTAATAATATGTCTGTGTAAAAAATGCAAAACAATCCACAGATAAATCAAATATAAGAATTTGGTTAAGTTGATAGAATCAAAATCAATTTATAAAAATTAACTGCATTTCTATACACTAGCTGCAAACAGTTAAGAAGTATATATTTTTAAAAAAACATTGGCAATAACATAAAATATTAAGTAGGAATAAAGGTGTATAAGATCTCTATAGAGAAAATGATAAAACTATTAATGACATTAAAGAAGACCTGAATAGAGCTATATCATAAAATATAGTTAAAAATAAATTCTCCTCAAATTTATCTAGAGACACAATGTAATTCCAATAAAAATTCTAACAGTTTTTTTTTAACCTTGAAAAATTGTTTTAAAAATGTATATGGCAGAGCAAAGGACCAAGAATAGTCAAGGCAGTCCTAAAGCAGAAAAGGTAGGACAGATTTGCCTTTCCAGGGACTAAGAATTATAGAGCTGTATTACTAAGACAAAGTGGTTCTGGCACAGGGGTAGACCACAGAAAGAGAACCCCATACATATGGAAACTTGGTTAATGATAAATCTTGCATTGCAGATCAGTGGTAACTTTAATAACTGGTGAAGAACCAAGAAATTATGTTGGATCTTACCTTACCCCAAAATAAATAAATACATAAAATCAGGTAGATTAAAAACTTAAATGTAGAAGACAAAACTAAAAATTTTAAATGACAGTGTAGAATAACTATATGAACTCATAGAGGATTTCTTAAGCACAAAAGTCCAGAGGATAGATAAATGAAACTTAAGAACTCTTCATCAAAGACATTACAAATAAAATGACAAGCCTCCTAAATCCATAACAAGTATTACTAACGAAGGATTTGTATTCAGAACACATAAATTACTCCTACACACCCAAGAGAAAATGAGCAAAAAAAAGTTTAATAGACATTTCCTAAAATAAAAAACCCAAAGGCTATTGAAAATATGAAGAGATGTTCAACTTCATTAATAAGAAAAATACAAATTAAAACCACAACAAAATGGAACCATATCGAATTAGTTAAAATTTTTAAAACAATATAATTGTAAGAAAGAAGTTGATGGGAAAAAAATCCATATGTATCTCCTCATTTCTGCAAAAGAAAGACCAGAAACTAAAGAGATTAATAACCTACAGGTGAGTGGGTGGAAAAGTGGTAGAAAGGAGAGAAAGGGAATGGGGTAGGTATCAGTGGGGACAGACACTTCTCCAAATATACCATTTTGCATAGCTTTGGCTCTTAGAACCATAGCAATAAAAGAAATCAACCAAGGATCAGGGCAGGAGATGCAGAGGTGGGCAAAATGGAAGCCAAACAATAACAAATGAAACCTAACATAACCACACTGAAGGGGATGAGGATGAAAAGAACAAATGTAAGTAAAGTAAATCAGTGTTTTGGCTGGATACTCTACTGCTAAAGACAAAAAAATTATACTAAAAAACTTCAGTTAGCAAATCTGCTTGTCACAGGGGTATAGGTTATCAATTGCATAACCGCTAGAAAAAAATCAAAGAAGTGAATATATTATAGATAAGGAGAAGTAGGTTTTCCCCTGTCATAGAAAGAAGTTACAAATAAAGGGGAAAGACTAAAACGAACATTTTGGTGTTCATATATTAGTACCAACTCATATTTTTAAATATAGATATATAGATAGATACAGAAATAAAGAGGAGTGTGTGTGTGTGCACGCATGCACAGGTTAATAAACATACATATATTTCATACCTCTGTCTCCTGAGTGAGCCCAGGAATAATGATACTCCAGTAATGATAAGCACACTTAGCCTCGATTTTGGTTTCTTTTTTTTTTTTTTTAAGATTTTATTCATTTATTTGACAGAGAGAAAGAGCACAAGCAAAGGGGAGGTGCAGAGGGAGACAGATAAGCAGACTCCCCACTGAGCAGGGAGCCTGACATGGGGCTCGATCCCAGGACCCCGGGATCATGACCTGAGCTGAAGGCAGATGCTTAACCAACTGAGCCACCCAGGCATCCCCAGATTTTGGTTTCTAAATAGCATTCTTCAACAAAAGGAATCAGAGTTCCTTAGAGAAGAGTTTAACTCAAGGTTTGGGGTAGGGAAATTAAAAATAACTTTGGAATGTCTGTGGTTCCAGAAAATAAAGAAGTACATAAAAAGGGATAGTGATGGGCGCCTGGGTGGCTCAGTTGGTTAAGCGTCTGCCTTTGGCTCAGGTCATGGTCCCAGGGTCCTGGGATCAAGCCCCGTGTCGGGCTTCCTGCTCAGCAGGGAGTCTGCTTCTCCCCCTCCTTCCCACTCATGCTCTCTCTCACTATCTCTCTCTCAAATAAATAAATATTTTAAAAAGGGATAGTGACATATTAAAGGAACACAAACAATGAAGACTCATTAATTATAACAAATGGACCACTCTGGTGGGGAATGTTGATAATGGGAGAGGCTATGCATATGTGGGGGCAAGGAGTATATGGGAAATCTCCATACCTTTCCTTCAATTTGGCTGGGAACCTAAAGCTGCTCTAAAAAAAATAGTCTTAAAAAAAGACAAAAGAGTCTACCCAAAAGGGCTTCCAATGGCCAAAGTAGAAAACTTGAGAGCAAAATAAATAATGATAGTGTTGGAAATGACCTATAGAATAAAATAAATGTTCACAAATCCATGCTGATATAAATAAAGGAGTAGAAAGAGCTCCTCCTTACAGAAGGATTCAATTAATGAATTTTCACTAATAAGTGTAGGAAAAATGATAGAAATACAAAGTTATCATTATGCAAATACCACAATAAGCAGTAGGCAAAATCCACTGATAGATGCTAAAATTCATGATTGGAGGTATATTAGCATAATGTCAGAGTATTCTCCCAATATTTTTATCAACTACCAAGAGGAACACAATAATATTACAATGGAGAAACCTGGCAGATACCACCTTAATCAAGTGATCAAGGTTAACATCACCAATAATAAGGCATATCAACATCATGTTCCCCTGATACCATGCACTGAGAAGGACACAGTATCACTTTTGCGGTCTTCTTGACAAATACAAATATCCTCAATCTAATTGTGAGAGACCATCAGACATTCCCAAATTGAGAGATTTTATACAAAACAACTGACTAGTATTTGCCAAAAAGTGTTAAGGTCATGCAAAACAATGAAAGACTGAAGAAATGTCACTTTTGTAGGAGACAAAGAGGACACAATAATTGCATGTAATGTGGGATCCTGGATTGGATCCTGAAACAGAAAAAGACATTAAGGGAAAACTGGTGAGGTCTTTAGCTAATAGTATTGTTCCAGGATTGATTTCCTGTTTTAATAATTGTGCTATAGTTATGTAAGTTGTCAACTTTAAGTGAAGGTGGTGAAGAGTATATGTGAACTCTCTACTATTTTTTGACAAATTTACTAAGATATAGTTCACATACAATTTGCTCATTTGTAATATACATTTCAATAGCTTTAGTATATTCACAGAGTTGTACAATCATTACAATCAATTTTAGAATATTTTCATGGCCTCCAAATGAAAGCCCATACCTTTTAACCATCATTCCTCAATTCTCCCTTGAGTTCCCCAGCCCTAGGCAACTACCAATCTATTTTCTCTATAGATTCACTTATTCTAAACATCTAATATAAATTGGAATCATAATATATTGGAATCATAACAATATATGATCGTGTATGACTGGCTTCTTTCACTTGGAGTAATGTTTTCAAGTTTCACCCATGTAGCATGCATCAATACTTTTATTTCTTCTTATTGCTGAATAATATTCCATTGTATAGATTATCACATTTTATATATCCATTCATCATGGACATAATGGACATTTGGACTCTTTCCACTTTTTGGCTATCATGAGTAATACTGCTATAAACTTTTGCATATGGGTTTATATGTGAACATATGTTTTCACTTCTCTCTCATTTCATATCTAGCAGTGGAATTGTTTTATTACATGGTAATTCATTGTTTAACCATTTGAGAAAATGCTAGACTGTTTCTAAAGTGGCTATGCCATTTACATTCCCACCAGCAGCGTATGAAGTTCCAATCTCTCTACATATTCAACAACACTTGTTATTGTCTCTCTTTTATTACAGCCATTCTAGTGGGTGTGAAGTAGTATCTCATTGTGGTTTTGATTTTCATGTCTCCTTTGGTTAATAATGTGGAGCACCTTTTCATGTGCTCACTGGTCATCCGTATATTTTCTTTAGATAAATGCTTCTTCAGATCCTTTATACCCATAACCTAATTAGGCTATTTGTCTTTTTATTATTGAGTGGTAATAGGCCTTTAAATGGTGTGGACATATGTTCCTTCTCAGATATATGATTTGCAAAGAATTTCTCCCATTTTCAAAGATATTTGCAAATGACCTATCTGATTAAGGGTTAGTATCCAAAATATATAAAGAACTTTTAAAACTCAACACTACCAAAAATGAATAATCCAATTTAAAAATGGGCAGAACACATGAACAGATATTCCTCCAAAGAAGACATACAGATGGCCAACAGAAAAGATGCTCATTATCACTCATCATCTGGAAAATGCAAATCAAAATTACAATGAGGGGTGCCTGGGTGGCTCAGTCAGTTAAACATCTACCTTCAGCTCAGGTCATGATCCCAGGGTCCTGGGATCAAGCCCATGTCTGGCTCCCTGCTCAGCGGGGAGCCTGCTTCTCCCTCTGTCACTCTCCCTGCTTTTGCTCTCTCTCTCAAATAAATAAATAAATAAAATCTTAAAAAAAAAAACTACAATGAGATATCACCTCACACTGTCAGAATGGCTAACATTAACAACACAAAAACAACAGGTGTTAGTGAGGATGTAGAGAAAGGGGAACCCTCTTGCACTGTTGGTGGGAATGCAAGCTGGAACAGTCACTGTGGACAACAGTATGAAGGTTGCTCAAAAAGTTAAAAATTGAGGGGCGCCTGGGTGGCTCAGTCATTAAGCGTCTGCCTTCAGCTCAGGTCATGATCCCAGGGTCCTGGAATCGAGCTCCACGTTGGGCTTCCTGCTCCGCGGGAAGTCTGCTTCTCCCTCTCTCGCTCCCCCTGCTTGTGTTCCTGCTCTCACTATCTCTCTCTCTCTCTGTCAAATAAATAAATAAAATCTTACCAAAAAAAAAAAGTTAAAAATTGAGCGACCCTACAATCCAGCAATTGGACTACCAGGGTTTTATCCAAAGAATACAAAAATACAAATTTAAAGGGATACGTGCACCCTGATGTTTATAGCAGCATTATCTACAATAGCCAAATTAAGGAAGCAGCCCAGATGTCCACTGACTGATGAATGGATAAAGAAGATGTGGTATATATACACAATGGAATATTACCCAGCCATAAAAAAGAATGAAATCAATGACATGGGTGAACCTAGGGAGTATTATGGTTAGCAAAATAAATCAGTCAAAGACAAATACCATATGATTTCATTCATATGTGGAATTTAAGAAACGAGCAAAGGAAAAAAAAAGAAAAAGAGACAAACCAAGAAACAGACTCTTGACTATAGAGAACAAACTGATGGTTACCAGAAGGGAGGTGGTTGGGGGGATGGGTTAAATAGATGATTAAGGAGTGCACTTATCCTGATGAACACTGGGTGATGTATGGAAGTGTTTAATTACTATATTGTATACCTGAAACTAATATTATACTGTATGTTAACTTACTGGAATTTAAATACTTTTTAAAAATAAAAAAAAATAGAGGTGCCTGGGTGGCTCAGTCAGTTAAGCATCTGCCTTCGGCTCAGGTCATGATCCCAGGGTCCTGAGATCGAGTCCCACCCATGTGGGGCTTCCTGCTCAGTGGGGAGTCTGCTTCTCCCTCTCGTTCTCTCCCCATGCTCCTGCTCTCTATCTCTGTCTTTCAAATAAATAAATAAAATCTTAAAAAAATAATTTTTCCCATTCTGTGATTTCCCTTTCACTTTCTTGATGGTGTCCTTTGATACACAAATGTTTTAAATTTTGATTGTGTCCAGTTTATCTTTTTATTGTTTGTGTTTTGGAGTCAAATATAAGAAATCATTGTTTAATCCAGAGTCATGAAGATTTTCACCCATGTTTTCTTCTAAGAATTTTTAGTTTTAGCTCTTATATTTAAGTTTTTGACTTATTTTGAGTTACTTTTTGTTTGTGAGGTGGGAGTGCAAATTTATTCTTTTGTATATGTATATCCAGTTGCCCCCCACCATTTGTTGAAAAGATTCTTTCCCCATTGAATGGTCTTGGCATGGTGGTCAAAATTCAGTTGACCACACATTAGGAGGATTTATTTCTGGACTCTCTCAGTTCTATCCCATTGATTTATAGGTCTATCTTTATGCCAGTATCACAGTGTCTTGATTACTGCAGCTTTGTACTGTATGAATTTTAGGGTCAGCTTGTTAATTTCTGCAAAGAAGCCATCTGGGCTTTTGACAGGGAATGCACTGAATCTGTAGATCCATTTAATGAATATTGCCATCTTAATAATGCCTTCCAATTCATGAACATAGATGTCTTTCAATTTATTTAGGTTTTCTTTAATGTCTTTCAACAATATTTTCTAAGTTTTACACTTATTTTGTCAAATATGTTCCTAGTAATTTCATTCTTTTTGATGCTATCATAAGTGGCATTAATTTCATTTATGTATTCCTTGTACAGTTTTTATGACTTTTTTTGTAGATCTAAAATTATTTTAAAATAAAAAAAAAATCTTAAAGAAGCATGACCAAACAAATATTTGCAACTGAAACATGTACATTGCTGATGGGAATGTAAATATAACCACTTTGGAAAAAAATTTAGCATTATTTGGTAAAATTTAAAATATATATAACCTATGCCACAACAATTCTACTTTCAGAAAAACTTTTATTTGTGTACCAGCACATCTGAAAAAGTAAAGAACTAGAAAGAACCCAAATGTCTATCAGTAGTAAACTGATTTTCTTTAAATGTGTGATTACTAAAAAGCAGTAAAATGAATGAATTACAGTTATACATATCAATAGGATCAATCTCAGGGATGTAACACTGAGTGTAAAAAGAAAATTTCAGACACACGCATAGATTCCATTTACAAAAGGTCTAAAGGATTTGAAATTTAGCAATATATTGTTTAGGAGTGTTATTGTTTATATATTAATATAACTAATATAATATAGGTTAATATATAATGTTTAGGAGTTAGCAAAACTGTAAATAAAACAAGTGAACAATAAACAGAAAATTCAGAATAATGGTTACCTTTGAAAGAAAAAAACATTAACATCAGGGAGGGAAATAAGAGTCCAGTGTTCCTTATTTTAATGGGTACATAAATGTTTGTTATATTGTGATTTATAATATCTTTTATAAATTTTATAAATTTGATTTATTCAATATTTAAAATTTCTTAAAAGGGAAGAATGAAAATATCCATAGTTTAGAAACTATTTGAAAACAATAACTATACTAAATTCTATCTGATGGATATATCATCAATGAAAAGCGACTATTTTCCCCTCATTTTCTATTTTGAATACTATAGAAAAGATCAATGCAATACCCTTCAATTAGATTCACCAGTTGTTAATATTTTGTTGCATTTGCTTTTTCTCTTTATTACTTTTTATTATTGTTAGTTATTGCTGAATAATTTGGTAATAACATATCATAATATTCACCCCTAAATACTTCAATATGTATTTAATAAGTAAAGCAAAGGCAGTTTCCTACATAACTTTATTATCTCCTAGGAATTAAACTAACACTGATATAATATTCTCTAATACCAACCCCCATCTGAGTTTCACTAATTGTCCCAGGGTTGTGTTTTTTCTTTTTCTTTTTAGATCTAGGATCTAATCAAGAATTAAGCATTGCACTTGGTTACCATGTTTCTTTATTCATAATTAAAAGAGCCCCCTACCTTTTTTTTCTTTTTGGACTTTTCATTGATTTTTTTTAAATGCAGCTTCTTTTGTACAATGCCATATAATCTGAAGTGTCCTTGTGATAAGACTCAGGTTAAACATTTTTGGCAATGACACCTCACAGGTGACATTGTTTACTTCCCTTTGCTCATAATGTTAATCTGTCCTATAACTGGAGAGGGCAAAGTTTGATTATTTGGTTATGGTAATGCCTACTGGCAAATCTCTCCATTGTAAAGACACATTTTCCTTCGTGTAATTTTTAATATGTGGGATGACATTTTGAGACTGTGCATATTTTTTCCCAAATGATATTTTACTTAATAATTTTATTTATTTTTTAAAGGTTTATTTATTTATTTGAGAGAGAGAGAACGTGCATACATGGGGGGGGGAGAGGCAGAGGAAGAGGGAGACAGAGAATCCTCAGACTCCCACTGAGCCCAGAGTCTGAGGTGTGGCTGGATTCCAGGACCCTGAGATCATGACCTGAGCCCAAATCAAGAGTTGGATGCTCTTGATTTCAGTCAGTCAGAGCCACCCAGGTGCCCCTATGTAATGATTTTAGTATCTCTTGATGATACTGGTCATAATTAGTAATTACATTGGTAATGCAAAATAGAGATTTTCTAATTCTATATATTTTTCTACATTTATTAGCTAGTACTCTTTTATAAAGAAGGGTTTGCCCCCAACCCCTCACATCTCCTGCCCCTTTGATTTTTTTTTTTTTTAGTATTACTTAAGGACTCATGGATTTTCTTTTTTTAAATTCAGTAGGTTATAATCCATTAGCATCGTTCCTTTTGATACTCAAAATTACCAAATTTGGCTAGTAAAAGCCCCTTCGAACAGGCTGCTATGTCCTTTTGAAATGTCCCCATCAGTCTTGGAGTACTTTCTCACTTTCTGATACAACAAGATTCCAGACTGTTCCCACCTCAGAGCTGAGACAGTGGAGTATGGTATTTATAAGCCAAGATCTATCTAGATGGTAAGTGTACATACTGATACTGAGATGTCACTATTTTTTTTAAAGATTGTATTTATTTATTTGACACAGAGAGAGAGAGAGCACAAGCAGGGGGAGTGGCAGGCAGAGGGAGAAGCAGGCTCCCCCCTGAGCAAGGAGCCCGATGAGGGACTCGATCCCAGGACCCTGGGATCAGGACCTCAATCAAAGGCAGATGCTTAACTGACTGAGCCACCCAGGTGTCCCTGAGATGTCACTATTTTTAAGATCTTTCAGTGCACAGAGTTAGGAAACATTTTTAATTTTTTTCAAATTATGAGTTCATACTTAAATCCAATTTAAATCTAAAAAGGAATATTCCTTTTCCCCATTCCATATTTGAGGCTCCCTTCTTTCATGTGAGAACCCTGGTGCTCAACAACATTAAAATGTTTACTCATTTGCTCTACCCTGTGATATACATGAGATAGTCTTTATTTTTTTTAAAGATTTTATTTATTTATTTGACAGAGAGACAGAGAGAGCAGGAACACAAGCAGGGGGAGTCGGAGAGGGAGAAGCAGGCTTCCCGCCGAGCAGGGAGCCCGACGTGGGACTCGATCCCAGGACCCTGGGATCATGACCTGAGCCAAAGGCAGACGCTTAACGACTGAGCCGATAGTTTTAAAATTATCAACACCACTCTCAACAATATATGGGTTAAAATTCAAAATTCAGGGGCGCCTGGGTGGCTCAGTCATTAAGTGTCTGCCTTTGGCTCAGGTCATGATCCCAGGGTCCTGGGATTGAGCCCTGCATTGGGCTCCCTGCTCAGTGGAGAGTCTGCTTCTCCCTCTGGTCCTCTTCCCTCTCGTGCTCTCTATCTCTCATTCTCTCTCTCTCAAATAAATAAATAAAATCTTTAAAAAAATAAATAAAAATCTTTTTAAAAAATTCAAAATTCATTTTCAATTTTTTGTGCTCTTAGGATACAACACATTGAGAGTATACAATAAGAAAACTGTGTTAAAAATACTTGAATTAGGGGCGCCTGGGTGGCTCAGTTGGTTAAGCATCTGCCTTCGGCTCAGGTCATGATCCCAGGGTTCTGGGATCGAACCCTGCATCGGGCTCCCTGCTCCGCGGGAAGCCTGCTTCTCCCTCTCCCACTCCCCCTGCTTGTGTTCCTCTCTCGCTGTATCATTCTCTGTCAAATAAATAAATAAAATATTAAAAAATATTTCAATTAATTCTTTTTGGTGTGTGACTATGTTATTAATTTGACATGAAGTTAGGATATGAAGTTAGGTTCATTTATTTTTGTTTGCATTCAATTTTAAGTTTTTTCCCATTTTAACTTAATTTTTAATTCATAATTCATCTATAAGGATTTAAAGTTATACTCATCTCATCTGTATCTCTTCTAACCTAATATAAATAATGTTTCACTAGCTCCTGGTTTACCCTTCATATTTTGTTTTGTTTTTCAAAAACATGCACAGAGGTGGGGAATCTGAAAATGGTCAGAAGTGCTAAGAAAAGGCTGGTCTGAGAAAGGTCCCTTTCCGTCTTCTTGATAACTTCTTTATCACAGTTATATAGGGCCCACCTGGGGTACTGATGGTAGTAGCCCTGAGAGATTCAGGGCCATGTCTGCTTAAATAATAGACCTTACTCTTAACATGAATGAGAAGTTAGAAGGCATTAGTAACTCTTCTTATTTTGCAACTCACTGAGTTCTAGAACAGAGCCAGTGGTGGTTGGGAAGCCCTGTGTTCCCTAAAGGTGATTAATCTGAAGTTGGGGGGCACCAGAGGCCATGCCTCAGTCGTGAACATCTTCCATGGAAATAACCAAGTTGACACATCCCTGGAGAGGAAACTTCTTGGATGGCCAAGGACTTCAAGCAGCCTGATTATTGCCATTTGCACCCCCTTCTCTTTACTGAAGGCTATAGGAGCCAGATGTGCTTAAGGAAAACTTGAGCACTATCCTGTATTCCCCTCGATGGGATTAAAGAGAAACAACATCATGTCTTCTGAGGCCATGAGTCTAAAACCTTTAAAGGGGAAGCAGCAATTTTTCTACCATCCAAGGGTCTTGAAGGAGAATAAAACCAAGAACATACACACCATGGGAAAACTGGACAGCCACATGCAGAAGAATGAAACGGGACCATTTCCTTACACCACACACAAAAATAGACTCAAAATGGATGAAAGACCTAAATGTGAGGCAGGAATCCATCAAAATCCTTGAGGAGAACACAGGCAGCAACCTCTTCGACCTCAGCCGCAGCAACTTCTTCGTAGAAACATCCCCAAAGGCAAGGGAAGCAAAGGCAAAAATGAACTATTGGGACTTCATCAAGATAAAAAAAGCTTTTGCACAGCAAAGGAAACAGTCAATAAAACCAAAAGACAACCGACAGAACGGGAGAAGATATTTGCAAATGACCTATCAGATAAAGGGCTAGTATCCAAAATCTATAAAGAACTTACCAAACTCAACACCCAAAGAAAAAGAATCCAATCAAGAACTGGGCAGAAGACATGAACACACATTTCTCAAAGGAGACATCCAAATGGCCAACAGACACATGAAAAAGTGCTCAACATCACTCGGCATCAGGGAAATACAAATCAAAACCTCAATGAGATACCACTTCACACCAGTCAGAATGGCTAAAATTAACAAGTCAGGAAATGACAGATGTTGGCAAGGATGTGGAGAAAGGGGAACCCTCTTACACTGTTGGTAGGAATGAAAGCTGGTGTAGCCACTCTGGAAAACAGTATGGTGGTTCCTCAAAAAGTTGAAAATAGAGCTACCCTATGAGCCAGCAGTTGCACTACTGGGTATTTACCCCAAAGATACACATGTAGTGATCCGAAGGGGCATGTGCACTGCACTGTTTATAGCAGCAATGTCCACAATAGCCAAACTATGGAAAGAGCTTACATGTCCATCAACAGATGAATGGATAAAGAAGATGTGGTATATATATACAATGGAATATTATGCAGCCATCAAAAAATTGAAATCTTGCCATTTGCAATGACGTGGATGGAACTAGAGGGTATTATGCTAAGGGAAATAAGTCAATCAGAGAAAGACAAATATATGATCTCACTGATATGAGGAATTTGAGAAACGAGACAGAGGATCATAGGGGAAGGGAGGGAAAAATGAAAGAAGACAAAAACAGCGAAGGACACAAACCATAAGAGACTCTTAATCTTGGGAAACAAACTGAGGGTTGCTGGAGTGGAGGCGGGTGGGAGGGATGGGGTGGCTGGGTGATGGACATTGGGGAGGGTATGTGCTATGGTGAATGCTGTGAATTGTGTAAAGCTGATGAATCACAGACCTGTACCCCTGAAACAAATAATACATTATATGTTAATAAAAAAATTTAAAAAAAGAACATACACACCAAGTCCATAATACCCTATAAGCACCAATGTCAAATGCCTTTCCACAAAGATGGAAAGTCTGAATGAGTGGCCAGCATCCATCACTAGAAGTAGCTAATCAGCCTGAATATCACATCAAACTGATAATGATCAGGGAAATCTGAAACATCTAGATATCATTAAAGATGACCCAGTACTCAAACCAATGTCCCACTACGCTGCTGTTTGGAGAGAACAAAGCATCTGGCTTGTACATTCTTTTTTTTTTTTTTCCTTCCTTCCTTCCTTCCTTCCTTCCTTCCTTCCTTCCTTCTTTCCCTCCCTCCCTCCCTCCCTCCTTCCCTCCTTCCTTCCTTCCTTCCTTCCTTCCTTCCTTCCTTCCTTCCTTCC
>NW_027397073.1:49101186-49313233 GCF_003265705.2 Callorhinus ursinus
TCCTTCCTTCCTTCCTTCCTTCCTTCCTTCCTTCCTTCCTTCCTTCCTTCCTTCCTTCCTTCCCTTCCTTCCTTCCCTTCTTCCTTCCCTTCCTTCCTTCCTTCAAAAGATTTTATTTATTTATTTGAGAGAGAGAGAGAAAGAGCACCCGAGCAGTGGGGAGGGGCAGAGGGAGAGGGAGAAGCAGGCTCCCTGAAGCAGGGCTCGATCCCAGGATCATAACCTGAGCTGAAGGCAGACGCTTAACCAACTGAGCCACCCAGGCGCCCCTGACTTGTATGTTCTTACCCCTTGATGTTTTTTAACACAGAATTTTATTTCTAAATTTTTTATTTCTAATTTTTATTTCTTGCTCTTCTCATCAAGAAGATATTCCAAAGAAAAATACAACTACTCTCAATTTTAGCTGTTCACCTTCTTTTTGGATGGAATTAATTTCTCCAAAGTTTTGGTATGCAAAAATGATTGTACTGCTTAAAAGAATATGAAAATCAAGAAAATATTAATTCATTAGAGCATGCTGAATTTTTTTTTTAAGATTTTATTTATTTATTTGACAAAGAGAGACACAGTGAGAGAGGTTAACACAAGCGGGGGCAGTGGGAGAGGGAGAAGCAGGCTCCCCGCTGAGCAGGGAGCCTGATGTGGGGCTCGATCCCAGGACCCTGGGATCATGACCTGAGCCGAAGGCAGACGCTTAACGACTGAGCCACCCAGGCGCCCCGAGCATGCTGAATTTTTAAGTATTATGATAACAATGGGCATTCCTTCACCCTGGCAATCTCTTTTCGGCAGATAAATAACCTCCAATTGAAATAGCTGGTTAAAATCCCCACTGATTGTTTTCAGTGCACTGGGTTCCTTTGTCTCTTGGTGGCTCAGCTGGTTCCCTTCTGTTCTCCTCCTGGAGGGAATTCTTTAATCTGGGTTTGGTGCAGACTTGTCTGTGTGAATCTCTACTGCTGGGTAGTTTATTTGGGTGAAGGAAGAAAGCAGCACTAGACCTGTACAAGAACAGTGTTCTGAACACATAGATACGACTTCAGAGCCCTGTGTGACTGACAGACACACCTAATACATACACATTGAAGGCCTTTACTTATAGCCAAAGTAGATTTCTTGAAATATGTTTTTTTTCCCATTTTTTATTTAAATTGAATCAGCCAACATATAGTAGTACATCATTAGTTTCAATGTAATTAGTAATGTTCAATAATTTATCATTATATGAAATATGGTTTTAATAACCAAATTTGTTTTTGCCAGAGGACTACCAAATCTCAAATACTGCTTCGATGGGTTCCTTTTAAAATAGATTTTAACTTAAAATTCAACAAAACATTACAAAAATTCAGTTTGACAAATATTTATTAAGTGTCTGCTGTGCCATCCATAGACAGAGATGTTTCCTATTTTACTTTTCTAGTTGTGGAGAAAGAGCACTAACAAACCCACAGCCACAACAGGGCTTTGAGTGCCCTGGGGGGGGGGGGTTGGAGCACTGCAGGGGGTAGTTGGGTGCCTGAGGGTGTGGAAGAAAAGCTGGGTAAGAATGTCTTGGAAGCCAAAGGAACTGCAGTGTTTAAAGGATGTGATGGAGGTCACCTGTGCTATCAAGGGTTCAGATAAGGCTTGAAAAGGTCATTGGTAACAGTGGTGAGAGTCCTAAAAGGGTGGGGGTGAGAAGTGGAGGCTGATGGGTGTTGAGGAGTGTTGAGGAGAGAGTAGGAGCTGAGGAAACAAGATAACAATAGACAGCTCTCTCAGTAAGCTTGGCAGTTAACCAGAGGAAGGTGAGCTGGAGGGTTAGGTTGGACTAACAGAGTCTTGTTTCATCTTTGAGAGAGCGGAAGCAGGTTTAAATGGATGAAACGAGCCCCAGGAAGGAAGTTACGAGATAATCAATAGTGTGAGGTCCATGAGAATGAGAAGGTGGGAGAGTCAGGCTTACATAGAGCTCTTTCCCTGATCAGGAGGGAAGGGGAAAAGGTAGGTGTGTACGCGGTTAGGTTCTTAGATTTGGAAGCAGGATGTTGTTATCTGACGTTTTCTTTTGGGGGTGGGGAAGGGGAGGAGTCCATGGCATGGTCGTTTGCTAAGAGAGAAGGATGAAGACTTAAGTTTTGATGAAACAGAGTCTATAGTAGCCAGCCACTATGGGGAATGGGAGAGATCCAACTAGAGAGCTGAAAAAGAGTTTATGATGGCATCAGCTGGAAGGGTTGACTTTCTTTCCCCTATAGTGCCCAACACTGTGAGTATGTAGGAAGAAAGTCTGTGGGCTGGCATTGGGGACATTGGAATGGATGATTCTGGGATCCAGCAGGGTCTGGGATATGATTATGGAGCAGGCGGTTGCAGAAGAGTATGGATGAGTGAGGAGCTTAAGGTCCTGAGAAGCTAGGATATTGGATGGATAGGCAGCACCTCTAGATAATGGCAGGTTGGGAGGCAGAGGCTGGGAGCCAAATACCAACATCTACAAACCAGGTTGGGCACTGGGCAGCTAACTACGTGGTTGGAAACTGATTTTAAGAATGTTACCTTTAGGGCGCCTGGGTGGCTCAGTCGGTTGAGCGACTGCCCTCAGCTCAGGTCATGATCCCGGAGTCCTAGGATCGAGTCCCGCATCGGGCTCCCTGCTTGGCAGGGAGTCTGCTTCTCCCTCTGACCCTCCCCCCTCTCATGTGCTCTCTCTCTCTCACATTCTCTCTCTCAAATAAATAAATATTAAAAAAAAAAAAAAGAATGTTACCTTTAGGTACTTGTTGTCTTTGTACAAATGAATCTCTAGTGTTCCCCTGTTCCACCTCAGGACAGAGTAGCTTCCTAGTACTTTCTTCTCTGGGATCCTGTTCCCTGCTGCCTGTCATTGCCCAATAAATAGTTTTTTTCTAATAAATTTTAGGTGACTAACAAGGTGGTATGAAGTTGATGAGACCAAGAAAATCTATTTTAGAAAGTGAAAATGGCTTCCACTATCTCTTCACTTCCCCTCCTAATCTCTCCCACTTCCTTAAAACCTCTTTACTTCTGTATGGATAGAAAAAGCTACCCACATATCAGCAGACAGAAATATTTCTGTTTCTTATATAATCAGGCATGTGCTGAGGCATCAAATTTGTGTCACTTCCCTGAGCATGAAAAAACAAGGAAGACCAGAAACTGTCCAATCTGCTCCCATTCACTGGGGACCCCCACGGACACCATTTTCAAAGGTGGAAAATATGGACAATCACTAATACTTCCTTTTGTTACCCCAACCACCTTGAATTGAAAGTGGCTTGCATTTTGATCACACTGCTACCCTTGTGTTCCAATTTATAGAATTTGGGGTCTCCTTAGAATTAAAAGAATTACGCTACCACATAAAAGCTGTTAAAAATGACATTAAGACAGAAGTATTTCCTATAGTCTAAAAATTCCTTATGCTGCTTCTCCATTGATCATTCCAGCCGTTACAAATCCATTTTGGACAAACTTAAAAATGTTCAATCCCTTTCATTTCATTTTTAAACCTTCAAATTCCTTCCATAGGGGCGCCTGGGTGGCTCAGTCGTTAAGCGTCTGCCTTCGGCTCAGGTCATGATCCCAGGGTCCTGGGATCGAGCCCCACATCGGGCTCCCCGCGGGAAACTTGCTTCTCCCTCTCCCACTCCCCCTGCTTGTGTTCCCTCTCTTGCTGTGTCTTTCTCTGTCAAATAAATAAATAAAATCTTTAAAAAACAAAAAACAAATTCCTTCCATAATGTTTTCTTTTTCTTTTCTTTTTTTCCTCTCTGCCTCCCTTCCTTAATTAGAATGTGAGCTGAGGTATCACATTCTTTGCCTTAGAGCTGAGTCTGCACAATGTGATGGTTTCTGTTTTCACCTTTTCTTTCAGCTACACAAGGGCTGCCAAGGATGTGGCCTTTCTGCATGCCCTGGCTACTTCTCCCTGCCAGGTGCTTTTCCTGGCCAACTAGCTGATGAAACGCTTCCTTTAGGGAAAGGCAAATAGAACCAGAAAGCAGAGCACTTGGACACTGGTTTCCCCTCTATACTCCCCTCTTCCTCCCTCCAGCTCTTCATTCAAATGAAGCTCTCCTATAGAGTAACATAGTGAAATAGAAGGAAACTGAATCAGATGATTTCTTGAGAATCCTTCCTGCTTGCATAGCTCTGATGTTGAGTTCCGTTCGTGGATAATGCCTGCTTACTACTCTGCTGTGGACAATTTCTCTTTACACCTTAAATGTGCTTGCTCTTCTACTATCAATTGTTATGTGTTCCAAGAATATGAAGCTGTTTAAATATTAAAGCAAATAAATTTTGGTGCCATTATGATGTGGAATACTACATATTTATTAGAAATGATGCTTACAAAAACTTTTAGTGATATAGAAAAATGTGCAAACTATAATGTCAGGTGAAAAAACAGACACAGGCAGAGAAGAAGCCTGCTAGGTATTAAGTCATTTGTTAACACCTGGATTTTAACAGTGGTTATCCTTGAATAGTGGTATTATAAATGTTTAAATTTTCCTACTTTGGTTCTTCTATTTTTTAAAATAAAGAATGCAACTAATTTTTTTATAATAAAATGAACAAAGTTATTTTTAAATATATAGAAGTGATTGCTTTTGCAGCATAAAATTCAGTATGTATGTCAAAGCCAGATGTGAATAATTTTTAAGATATGCTTTGCCTTGAATTTTCCAAATTTGTCTTTAACATTGATTTTTTTCTGGATTCCAAGCTTATGTCATTGGTCAAATTCTGGTATCTTTCTGAGGAGTTATGATCTTACAGCTCTCACTTTAGAAAAAAAGGCAGTGAGAAGGACAAAAGAAGGACCCGTACAATTTCTTCATCTGTCAAAAATGCAGGGTTTTATTTAGGGTCTTGCATTTATTAAGAAAGGTGAAAGTACAGGTCACCAAGAGGTTATTTCAGGAAAAGGCTCTGGAGAGAGCACAACTGCTGACCATGGATGATTTCACCGCTTGAAACAGGTGCTATGATGTGTTTGCTCAAGCATGATTTCAGATATCAGATCACAAACTCAGGAAGGTCACAAAGGCCAATTGGTAGAAATAAAACACCTATAAGAGAAGGCACTCCCTCCATGGTAAGGAAGTAAAAAATCCATAAAAAAAAAAAATCTGGTGAGTGTTTGTTACAAGTATAGCCTATCCATTTCCCACAATGGGAGCAGAGAGAAATGAAGAAACGGCCAGTAGCTGAGAAAGCCTAGAACTCACTCTGGTGAGCTCTAAAGAGAAGGCATCTGACTTTCTCCGGCTAATCATCTATAAGTCAATATTTATAATAGGTCATTTTGTAACTTGTCATTCAGAATTTTAGAGGCTACAAAAATATTGCACTGTTTCCCAGGCACTTGGGCCTCGAGAAGGTATGGAAAGACTACATGTATCAGTCACATGCAAAGAGGGAAAAATCTATTGTCTCTCAGCTCATTTGGCTCATGGAACTAACAATGGAAGATTTCTTTTAGAGTATGCTACTCAAAGTGTGGTCCTCCCACCAATAGCATTGGTATCCCCTGGGAGGTTGTTAGAAATGTAGAATCTGAAATAAGTCAGACAGAGAAAGACAAATACCATATGATCTCACTTACATGTGGTATCTAAAAAACAACAGAAAAGAAGCTCACAGATACAGAGAGGAGATTGATGGTTGCTGGATGGGGTAGTGGGGAATGGGTGAAGGTGGTCAAAAGGTACAAACTTCTAGCTGTAAAATAAATAAGTCCTGGCAATGTAAGGTACAGTACGGTGACTATAGTTAACAATTTACTGCATCGCATACTGGAAAGGTGCTCAGAGAGTAAATCTTAAAAGTCCTCATCACAAGAAATGAAAAAGAAAAAAAATTCTGCGACTATGTATGGTAACAGATGTTAGCCAGACTAATTGTGGTGATCATTTCACAATATATACAATTATCAAATCATTATGCTATATACCTGAAACTAATACAAAGTTATACGTCAATTATACCTCAATTAATAAAAAATGAGCTCGCCCAGGCCCACTAAGAGGAAGCTGCATTTTAACAAGATCCCCATGTGATTTATATGTGTACTAAAGTTTAAGGAGCACTGTATCATAGGTATGAAACATATAAACTACATTTTTTTACATATAAACTACTTTTTAAGCTCTTGAATTTTTCTTCTTGTTTTCAAATATATTGAAAAATACATTTTTTTAAAAAAAAGATTTTATTTACTCATTTGACACAGAGAGAGAGAGACAGGGAGAGAGGGAACACAAGCAGGGGGAGTGGGAGAGGGAGAAGCAGGCTTCCCATCGAGCAGGAAGCCCAACGTGGGGCTCGATCCTAGGACCCTGGGATCATGACCTGAGCTGAAGGCAGATGCCCAACGACTGAGCCACCCAGGCACCCCGAAAATAAAAATTTTTACTGTGCCAAAAAGATTTATCCTCCAGTTAAAACCTGTGTGTGTGTGTGTGTGTGTGTGTGTGTGTGTGTGTTTCTCTCAGCTAAGGTACTCAGAAGCAACTTGACATTTGTAATTTCCTTTTCAAACCTAGCTTACAAAGGCAAACGTTTTCAGCTGTCCCAGTTTTCTGAATTATTTATTGCATCTTCTAATTCTAGGCAAATTTTATGTTTGGAAAGGATATTATTTACCACAGACTTCTAAAATTTTTGCTCCCTACCTTTTTCCATTTTCCGGGAAAAATGTTTTTTCTTCCATACTCATTCTAGAAAGTCATTAGGAGAAATTCTAATAGGCTCCATGCCCAGTGTGGAGCCCAAAGCAGGGTTTGAACTCACACCCTGAGATCAAGATCTGAGCTGAAATCAAAAGTTGGATGCTCAACCAACTGAGCCACCCAGGTGCCCACAGCTTTGTATTTTTCTAAGGAGGTGTTATCATTGTTCACATGGGGGATGGTGATCTGGTTTCTAATTTGAAAATGTGCTGGTAGTGTGCTAAATATCTAAGAAGCCACATATGGGAATGTGACCTATCCAAGCCATAGAAGGAGCTCAGGTGGCACAGACCCCATTACCCCATGCAGGGCTATCCCTGACTTGAGAAAATTTCTCTTCATAAATGAACGACCAGTTTCTAGTCTACCAATTACATCACAGACTTAACAGTATCAGGCAAACGTGCACATCGATTTACCCTTGACCTAGGAGGGAAAAAGGTCAGAGTACTTTGAGGGAAAACTTACAGATAAATTTGAAATAATGTTTAAAGTGCTCTCCTGATTTTGTATTACTGTAAAAAAGGGTGGAATTGTCCTATAAACATTTGGATTAAGCAAAAGCAAGAGGCAGAGGGAATCTAAAGCTGGATCGCTGTAGGGTCTTCTTTGAAAGTTCAGTCTCACCTGATTGTCGAATCCGTTGAAGAGTTTGCTGGACCAGAACCTCCGATCTTGGGACAATGATGATAAAGTCCACTTTGCTGAAGTGGCCGAGGTCTAGGCTCTGGCTGCCGCTGTCTGCTATAGCACACACCTGGGATAAGAGTTTTCTGGCAACCGTTAGCTGTGGTTGGTAAATTTGGAAGGTTTCATTATCTAAATCTAAAATAAAAAAAGTCATAAGAACAAGGTTAATTCACTTCTGTTGATGGCCACTATGAATCCATATGGGGGACACATAACATACATACACAGTAATGCTCTATACCAACCATTCTATTCTCACTCTCTGTTGGATGTTAATAGATTTGCTTATTTTCTCTGAAAACTTGGCTGAAAGGATGTGATCAAGAGTGGATGTGGTAATTTTACAAACGTATTCTTTTTTTTTTTAAAGATTTTATTTATTAATTTAACAGAGAGAGACACAGTGAGAGAGGGAGCACAAGCAGGGGGAGTGGGAGAGGGAGAAGCAGGCTTCCCGCGGAGCAGGGAGCCCGATGGGGGCTCGATCCCAGGACCCTGAGATCATGACCCGAACCGAAGGCAGACACCTAAGGACTGAGCCACCCAGGCACCCCACAAATGTATTCTTTTAAAATCAATGGATCGTCTCATAGGTCACTACCCAACACCCCTCCCCCACCCAGAAATGTCGGGACAGACTACACTCTCACAGTGGGAGCTGGGACTTCCCCATCTCTGGAAAGGGGAAACAAGAGTTTCCAGTTTTCTTTAGGACTATCAGCACAGGTCAGGTGCCCAAGCCCAGACCGAATTCAGGGAAGGAGTTGATGCTGTAACCATACTAATGCTGAATTCCTTTGAACTTTTCTGGACAGCACCACAGTAAACATTTCCTTTCCAAAATGTCAGTTTCAACATTTGATTTGAAATTCTTCTCCCCAGGGACTGTATAACACAGGTCACAGAGATACCCCTTCACCTTTCTTCCCACTTGACTTGCCAGTGCTCATGGCCTGGCAGTGGTAGGTGGTTGTGGCCAACTCCAGGGCTGACTCCTATATTATCTGAAGAGACCTGGCTCATAACAGGGCCAGCTGGTTACTCGAGAGGTGATGCATTAGAAGAACATTGCCCAGACCCTCTAAACATGCCAGTGGCTTTTTATTACAAGTTATAACCAAGCAATCAATCTTATACGTGCGTGTGCATGCACACACACACACACACACACACACACACAATTAACTAGACAGGCTTAGATGAATCCTTGAGCAGGCAACATTTAATACTCCTTTACGAGGCTGCTTTTTATCAGGAACACAGGTGAAAGTTTGACTGGAACACACAAGGCCCCAATTAACCTGCACTAATTAATGTTTCTAAAATCAAACTGCACAGGGCACCTGAGTGGCTCATCCAGTGCCTGCCTTCGGCTCGGGTCATGATAGCAGGGTCCTGGGATTGAGCCCCGCATCGGGCTCCCTACTCAGCGGGAAGTCTGCTTCTCCCTCTCCCTCTGCCTGCCGCTCCCCCTGTTTGTTCTCTCTCTCTCTCTCTGTGTCAAATAAATAAATAAATCTTTAAAAAAATCAAATTGCAATGTGGCCAAAGTAAAGACGGTGGTCAGAGTACCCTAGCCACAGGGAACCCTGACAGTTAGTGGAGAGTTACACAAGTGGCTGAGAGAACCCACTAGAAAAGCCTAAAGCTGCAACTTCTATAGTAGAATGGTTTTTGACCCACAAAGATTACCAATGAAAATAAATCTGTCTTTTGATAGGCTATTATTTCTTCCATGTCATAGGTTAGATGGGGGGGACTAACCTGGATGATAGCATAACTTTGAAGAACTTAACCTAGCAAATTTTGAACTTCGAGGAACTTTTAATATATCTTTTTTTTCCCTAAAGATTTTATTTATTTGAGAGAGACAGAATGAGAGACAGAGAACACAAGAGGGAAGAGGGTCCGAGGGAGAAGCAGACTCCCTGCTGAGCAGGGAGCCTGATGCAGGACTCGATCCCGGGACTCCAGGATCATGACCTGAGCCGAAGGCAGTCGCTTAACCAACTGAGCCACCCAGGCGCCCAGAACTGTTAATATATCTTTAAGTAACATTTCCTAGACAGGGAATCAAGGATATGAACGTGGAAATCTGTAAGTACCCTGAGAATTTTTAAATTCTAACTTTGTTAATAATTCAAAAATAATATGAACACATTTTAGATCATCCAGGTGATTGCTTTATCATCAAATAAAGTGTAGAAGTAAAAAAATTTTATTGTGGGGGCACCTGGGCGGCTCAGTTGGTTAAGCATCTGACTCTTGATCTCAGCTCAGTTCTTGAACTCAGGGTGGTGAGTTCAACCCCTATGTTGGGCTCACACTGGGCATGGAGCCTACTTAAAAAAAATATTGCATGCATTTGAATTTATGACTGAGCTAATGCCAAGCCATGCTACTTTTATTGCTGAGGCAATCCTAATATATAAAAGACACACTCCTATTAAGGGAAGGCTAGAAGGCTGTCAGCAGCAGCTTTATGGATGTCTACCCTTTGTCTTATTCTCTTTTTTCGGTCCTCTCCTATGTTGTCCTTATCAAATGGGGGAATCGGGGAAGAAATCTGAACATAAAGGAATCCAATCTAATGATGGAACTCCCCAGTCCTGCTCCCACCATCACCCCTTTTCATTTATTTATTTTCAGATTTTTATTTATATATTTTAGAGAGAGTGAGAGAGAGGCAGAGGGAGAGGAAGAAGCAGCCTGCCTGCTGAGTGGGGAGCCTGACGCGGGGCTCGATCCCAGGACGCTGGGATCAGGACCTGAGCTGAAGGCAGAGGCTTAACTGACTGAGTCATCCAGGTGCCCCCATCCTCCCCTTTAAAAAAAATATTTATTTATTTATTTTAGTGAGAGTGTGCCAGGGCTGGGGCGTGGGGAGGAGCAGAGGAAGAGGGAGAGAATCTCCAGCAGCCTCCCCACTGAGCAGGGAGCCAGATGCAGGGCTCGATCCCAGGACCCTGAGATCATGACCTGAGCCGAAATCAAGAGTTGAATGCTTAACTGACTGAGCCACGCAGGCTCCCCTCCCACTCTCCCTTTTTGCATCCTGGAAGCTTGTAGGGCAGACGATGTCCTGGTATTGCTGTGCTATCTGCCAGGGATGCCCTGCTACCCCTGAGATGATGTGTGTTTTACATGTCAGAGAGTCAATGAAGGGTGTGGAGAGCCAGGAGCCCTGCATGGACTGCATTCTACATTCTTTCAAGCAGTTCTTTGTAGCCCTCAGAGAGCACCAACAGCTCTCTGGGCATAGCTGGTGGAGCTAAGGAAAGTACACCAAGGACCCCAGAAATTTTGAGGAAAAAAAAAGAGAGAGAGAGTCTGCTTACCATAAAGTCTTCAACTTTGATTTTAATTCTAGGAGACATCTACTAAGAACAAGGTGCTGGATCCAGACCCCATCATAAGGCATTTTTAATTTGAGCCATATTTATCATGTAGATAATGAGGAAAAGCCTGTCACAGTCTGTGACTCTAAACACAAGACCTCAAAACCCTCAGAATGACTTAGCTTCTATTTCCTCCTTTTGGTCTGAGGTGACGTTACCCAGGTTTTGCGTGGGGATCATAGCGGCAGCCTCCTGAGCTGACACACACTCATTAAGATCGCCATTGAAAGGGGTAACCACACTCTCTCCTCTTCTCTGTTGCATTTTGTCTAGCAGCTTGTCCAGGTCATCACCTATTACATAATAAAGTGGGGATAAGAAGATTGCAAGGAACAATACATTTGTATCAGTCTCTAAACTGGGCCCTTAAGCTGGGTTCTCATCAAGATTTGTCAGTCTGCCAGCTTTTCACGGCTGAGTGTATACTTGGCCACGTCCGCGTCACGTCCGCGGCAATATCTCTAAAGCCAGAGCCACCCTCGTTTGTATCGTGCTTACGATTTACATGCTTTCACACGTGTATCTCTCTTGACCTCCATAATGCTCAGAGCAGGCAGGATGGGATCATTCTATCTCCATTTGACATACTAGAAAACTGAGATCCGAGGAGGCAGCATCTCTCTCAAGGTCACACCACTAAGTCGTGGCTGAGCGGAAGCCCTCCATACTAGTGCCTGTGTGCCCTCCTCTGGACGCCTTGCTGTCTCAGTAACAAAATACTGAGGATAAACCATTCCAAGTGAGGGAAGGTCAGGAGGCGAGTTTAAGGCTCCACACTCATCTCCTTGACGGGCTAAGATTTAAATTCAGAAAATCACACAACTAGAGGCTGGTGGTATTGCTGAATCCTACAACCACTCACCTAATGATGTGGTTTTGAAATGCGATGCCAGGAAACTGACCTTTCCTGTGATGAGCTCATAACTAATTTCTTTCAAAAACTCACTTGTGGTGAGCATGCTCTCTGCTAGAGCTCTGGACTGATGCTGACCTGCGGAAGGGAGGGAGAGGAGGTGATGCATCCGGTGAATAAATGTTCACTGAAATATGATTTATAACAGCAAAAACTGGAAACAATCAAAGCATGTAACTACAGGGATTTGGTTAAGGAAATTATGTCACATCAAAAGATGGACAATTATTCAGCATTTAAATTGACTATTTTAAAAAGAAAATGTTTTAATAAAATGTTAGATGATCAAGGGCAAAAATGATATACCTTACGTTTGTAACTGTGAAACATTCTATACATGTGTTTAAAGACTAGGGAGGAATGTGAAAGACCTTTAAAATTGTGTTTGCATGGTTATTATGAATATGTCTTAAAAATACAAACGTATGGTGTTTAGTTGTTTTTATAAATAAAAATTTAAAAAATTAATGTATTATATTTTCTGATGAAGATTTCTGAAAAAGATTTATGACACGGGCAGGCAGGTTTTGCCAAAGTGAGGGGGCTTGGCTTCTTTGGTAGGAATAGGTGAGAACCATCACTAGAGAGGAAAAAAGCAAATTTAGTCCAGATGGTGCCTGATAGAAAATCAGCACAAAAAACAAAAACACATTTTGTAATGTTCCAACTTTCTGAACCTTTTCTTTAGAGTCAATGTTACAACATTAAGTATCCTCTTCAGTGAGGGGGCGAATACATGAGGAAAGTTTCCTGGCAAATTTGATTCACTGGCTTAGGCCACCTGTGGCAATGGCTTTATCACATGCTAGAGTGGTAACCTTTCCAGAACCTTTTAAGGACAGAAGTTACGTGAGACAAGGGTATCTGTTACTAGGACATGCTTTGAAATAATTCTCCCACAACCAGCTGACAGGGACACCAGCCAAACTAAGGACTACAAAAATCTGATATGAGGACAAAAACAAAAGTTAAAATTAGGAGGAAGAACTCAAATGGGAGCAATTAACTAGAGGATTAATCACATGGATGCTTGAAACACCCAATAAATATTTTTCAAATGGACAGATAATTAAATGAATAGATTAAAAAAAAAAACCTAAAACATTACTCACCTAACACTACCACACAAAATTCATTTCCTCTGATTTTTGATGCACAAATCGCCACAACATAATCTGGTAGTCTTTGATAGTGCCTCATTTCACTGAGAGTCCTCAATGTCTCTGAAATGCCCTCCGCCAAAGAGTTTTGGGTCACAATCACATGAACCAAGTCTTGAGATACACTGGCGATTAGTCTCGCAAGCCAGGGGAGTTGTCCTGGTGACACAGGCGTACACTGAGCCCCCATCTGCAGGGCTCTCTCTCTCAGAGTAAATTCCTGCATAGCTTTCAGCATGATTTGCTCAAATTCTTCCCTGAGAGGTATCTGATCAGGACCTAAATGGAAGAGAATTACAGCTAGAATTAAAAAAAAAAAATCACAGCCAGAAAAGAGAAACACACACACACACACACACACGCTAGTGTGTAGTCCTTCTAAGCCCACCGTATTCCACTAGCAAAAGAGTTGTTTCCTGTTGTGGTCACAAGCATGGAGCTCCTGCTAACCATTTTCCATTGTGAAATTACCTTCTCTCTGTGTCAATATTAAAAACAAATGCAGGCTTCTCTTTTCCTTTATGCTAATCTTGATATATTTTTTAAATATTTTATTTATTTATTTGAGAGAGAGAGAGAGCTAGCACAAGCAGGGGACAGGGGTAGAGGCAGAGAGAGAAGCAGACTCCCCGCTGAGCGGGGAGCCCGATGCGGGACTCGATCCCAGGACCCTGGGATCATGACCTGAGCTGAAGGCAGACACTTAACCAACTGAGCCACCCTGGTGCCCTAATCTTGATATTTTTAAAAGAGGATGTACTCCAAGTCAGTATCAATTCCACTATATGCCTTAGGGGATGGTCACTGAAGGTGGTGTATTTGTTGAATTGCTAAACTTGTTACCGACACGATTAATGACTCATGAAGGAAGAAGTTAACCTACTGGCATATAACCAACTTTAGGTTTCACTCATTTCTCATTTTATCTATCGCTACCTTGAAAAACATTTTAATGTATTGCCTCTGTACCTAATTTTAGGAATACTGTCTGTAAGAAAATTAAGTTTAACTATTTTCACTTCTAATTTATATTTAGGGAGCCTCACACTTTCCCTCGATAGAGAATGTCACTGTCATCTAGCTATTCCCCAGCATTCTGGGTTGTTAAGGATGGCATTTGGTCCTCTCCTCCAGCTGTGGTTATGGCTAAATTTATATGGGTGACCTACAGTCCCTGGAATTAGGGGGATTTTGTTTCTCTGATTCTCTTTAGAAACTCAACCAGTCTTTAGGACAAAGCAAGCAAGTCAACGATTGACATCCAAGTGACTCAAATGAACTCCTACTACATTTAGTTTAAATTGAAACCAGTGAGACTATGCTCACTTCACTCTTCAGTCATTTCTTTTGCTGTGCAGACCTGAGATTTGAAAGTCAGGCTCTGCTAGACAGATACAGACCCCTCAGTGTCTGTGACCTGAGATCAAGCAATAACTTCAGAACCCAGGGCTAAAAATCCCCTTGGGAAAGAATACAGGTTTAAGGGACTAGACTTCTGTATGAGAAGGCACCTTGAATGAGTCAGAAACCTTTCCTTCCTCAATAGGGATTTAAGTGGCCTCCCAGGCCCCCACCCATATTCTCTGGGAGAGTAAGAAAATGAATGTTTAGTCATATTTTCAGGATATGAAAAAGTAAATAAAATATTATATATTTTAAAAATAATTTAAACTGGAGAAAATATGTTTTTCAATGATTGGTTCAAGGCTAGAGGGAGGGAGACTGAAATCCCCTCAGAGTTTTTTCTACTGTCCTTGGAAAGAGAGCAAGAACCCTGCAATGCTTACGTTGTGTTCCTATTTCTTACATCCTACCCAGTCACTTGCTAGAGGGAGGTGGATGCCTTATCAACCTGGGAGCCGCCAAGGCTTCTGTCTTCATTTTGCTTTATCAAATTAGCATCATGGTTAGTGGTCACTAGGTACATGCTAGGTAGTGAGCTCCAAGTGTATACATTTGCATTGACTGTACAAATGCACAGTACAAATGAGATGAAGGGAAGGTGGCTATCATTTAAAGCTTCCTTTCATCAGAACAAATGACAGCTCAAAAGCAAGTGGCTTTGCTGCCATGCCCTACAGCCTCTCGTAGACCTGAAGGCTCAGAACCCTGGTGAATAGGTATGTCCATAAGACCGCTCCAAACCATGATTGAGTAACATGTTCTCAGCGTAATCAATTTCAAATTTAAAGGCATTCTCGGAATATAAAATTATAAAACATGTTCACAGCATTTTTCCATTGCCTCAAAACTAACTTTACAGAGTTTTGACTGGATTACTGTTAGGAATTGAGAAATAGAGGAAAATGTATCAAAGTTTAAATGAGGCAAGAGAGCAAAATGCCTTGCTTCCAATCACCTCCCATCATTTCATCCTCAGCCTTTATGGCTAAATTGCAGGAGCTTTTTCTCCGCTTCCCACAAGCTTGATAATAGTAATTTTTCCCCCATCAACTGCTGATCTCCAGTAACTCAGCTTAGCTTACACATCAGTTCTTATGGCTTTTCAGATAGGGCTACCTTAATAAGAAGAGACAAAGTTCCAACAGACCCAGAGCCCTCCAATAATCACTAGATTTGCTGATTTCACTTTCTACTTCAAAAGATTTTCAGGCTGTGAAATAACAGATGGATTTTTTTTTTTTAAGTAACTGTAGTTAAAGGCCTCTTCCTTCTGAAGAATCTTGCTTTTCTTCTCTATTATGTCCAGGTAACTGAGCCATCAAAGTATTAGACCTGTTCTTTTAAAAGCTTGGATTTTTTTAAAAAGTCTATCTATAATCTATAGCATATGTAAAAAATGTTCTTGCTGCCTTCTTCAAAATCTTTGGAGGCAAAACAAACAAACAAACAAACAAACAAAAACTTAAGGACACCAGAAGAAAGCTGCTGAGGAGAAGAGCTGTCCTGATATACAAAATTTAGGTAAAAAAAAAAGAGAAAGAAAAAGCCATTCATGTTGCACATTGAGAGATATATTAATTGGTTGTCAGTAAAACTCTAGAAAGAATGGATCCCACAGGCAGAGAGGTCTAATTGAATGGAGATTTCTCTTTTTTTTAAGATAAGAGCTTTTAGTTGTTTGAAGAGAGACATTTTGTTTTGACATTTAGTTCATTTAATTAACTTAGACTTTGATATTTTAAATTGTTATTAAGATTGAAAAAAACGCTGTACTGATTGGCTTGGTTTGCCAACAGCATTACTCTATGTGGGCTCATTTTATGAATTCTGGATGCATCAAGAAGCTGGTTTTAGATCTCGGAATATAGTCGAAGTCAGTGTATGTAGCAATTAAAATTATGACACCAAATGAGCTGCAGACACAGGTGGTTTTTATAATTTTATTACCCATTCATCAGCATGATTAGTAAGTCCTAGGTTTATCATCAAAGTGGTTTGTGAGATATCCGAAGCCTTGCAAGTTTCAAAAGCCCATGTCAAAGCAGGCTTTCAGATTCTCAGGGCACCAAGCCTTACAGCCGCACTTGCTAGCTGATGGTCCAAAGACTGAATCTGGCCGGCTGAAGCTTTTGTTTTGTTTTTAACACTGTTTAGCCCAGTATTTTCATTATTTAACCCTTATTTATTTTCAAACATTAAAATCATTCACAAGAGCGCAGATAAAATTTCTTATGTATAATTTTACATCTTGAGCATTTTCCTAAGTAAATCAGTGGCTTGAAGTCCTAGAGTGAGTGTATAATTAGGTTGCATATTAGATGACCTGCTGCAGTTTGCAAAATAAAGGACATTGCAATGTAAATGTTGCTGAGCCACTGACAGCATTGTCAGGGCACCTGCATACACCCACTATGGAGCTCAGGAGGACTTAACCAAATAGAGGAAGTGAAGGGTTCATGACCTATGTATCCCCCTTACCCTACAGCCTAAAGAGCCTTTCAGGGAGGTCCACAGATACTGCCTCAATGAAGGAAAACATGATGGGACTACATCAAAGGGGTGTAGCTGGAGAAGAAAAAAATGGATGTAGGGACAGTGGCTAAACAAGATAAAAAGACTAAGTAGAAAACTGTAAAATAATTGTCTAAGGCAATGGCCTCATTTGCATTCCAGATGACAGCTGCACTTTCTCAGAAGGGTGGCTGACCAGACTCCCCAAAGGAGGAGGGTGCCCATGGCCCAGCCCTTTGTGGTTCTGCCTGTATGAACCACTCTGGAGACCTTAGGACCATCATGAGACTGGACACTAGGTGGCGCAATTTATCTCTTCTAGGACTCAGGCGAGCGAGAAGCTAGGGAGGTCAGAGAGAAATGAGGTGGAGGGAAGGCAAATGGCAGAAAGGAGTAGGAAAGAAATGGGAAAGGAAAGGGAACAGTCATAGAGGGTAGGGCTGAAGGAAAGGAGTATTAGAAATGAAAAGGGTAAAAAGTAAGAGCTGGACAAGTGGATGAATGTGAGAAAGTGAGGAAAGAAAGGAAAAAAGCATGATGCAAAAAAGAATAAAAATTATCACCACCAAATAATTATTGAAAATCGCTTACCTAGCCGCACAAGATACTGTATCGTCAGAAGAATCATGTTTTCCACGCTCAGGAGTTGGCTGCCAGTCAACCCTAAGTGTTCCAAATCTTTGTTTTCCAACTGTGGAATCTTGTAGCAATTCACCAGCAGAGGACTCACAACAATGTCACCAACATTTCCATAGAAATAGGGTAAAGTGCCATAGCCTGCCCCAATAGAAGCAGGTCAATAAAGTTCAACATTTCTTTTTCAGGTCCAACCAGGTACGCGTGCCCAACTAGGATCAAAGATGCTGAACAAAGTTTCCTGCCCTTTAAGATGGCTGCCAAACAAAATCACTCAAATATTCTAGGGCATTCCCTCAGATGCTTCCGAATTCTACCCTTATATTAAATCAAATGAACAGGAAGCAAAAGACTTAGATGATATCATCTCTGTTCCCCACAGAAGGGACATGTTAATATATCTGCCACAGAGGATTGATGAAAATTTGCAAAACATCTCTGTGTCCTTTGGCAAAAGTGCAATGATAAAATATTTTCCAATAAAATTCTTGATCAAGTTTCTTTCCACATAAGAAGCCAGATAACAAACCACAATAACATATTTCATTTCCTGAGGTTTTCTTAAACATTTTAAAGAGCTAACAAACTCATCGATGACCAGGAATATTCTTTTAGTCACAGGTATTTGCAGGTTCCTACCCTTCGTGCTATCTTAGTTATTTTTATGTTCTCTTCTCAAATGTTGGTAAATAGCCTTAAATTATCTTAGAAGTAGATAGGACAAAAATATGTTGAAAATATACCCTGTTTTGGTGGTGTGGTTAAAAAACAGGGGCAGTCTCTCTGTGAGACTTTCTAAAAGGCCGACACCAAAGGGTCCCCACGGTCTACATATTTTTCCAAGGCTTAGCTCCATTATGCACACCACTCAAATGTTTAATAAAAAGGTCCTGACCATATGGAATTTAAACAACTGGGATTCTCCTAGTGCCTATAGGCCCAGGAGCAGTGGGTAGGACAGCCTGATAAAGGACAGGGCTTGAAGCAAAACCATCCATGTCAGTAGGCTCAAGTCAACCCAAAGAAGCAGATAACACCTCATATAGACATACACTAAAGATCCAGTGGGGCTTAAACACCCCATCTATTTAGTCCCAGAGGTAAAGCAGGAAGTCTCCTTCTGACCTAGGATAGTCCCCGGATAAGGTCATTCTTGATGTGGGTCTGAAAAACACTAAGTTAGTCCTGGATTCTAGGGGCCTCTAAATTTCTATACCCCCACTTATAGTTTGGAAGGACTCAGACTCTGTAAAGATGAGCTATTCACCAACGCTTCCCCATGCAACTCTGGGACCTCTTAGTTCTCCCAAAGTGGGCCTGTAAGCTGGTTCAGCTTGTTTCTTTTCTCTGTGGTTTTGCTCCCTTTGACTAGAACGTCCTTTTCCCTTCAGGACCCAGCTGAAACATCACCTCTGACAAGTCTTCTCAGACTCCCTCCAGGCAGAGTTAAGCTCTCTCTCCTTTGAGTTTTTGGAGTTCTTGGTTGTGAACCTCTACTAGCTCAAGTTTCACAATATTGTACTTATTTACATGACAGACTCCCCACTAAAAACAGTGCTCCCTGTGGGCAAAAAGACTTTCCCTTATTCCCAGTCACATGCTTAACAGCATGAGTGATCTGACCGATAAAAGCTGAAAAAATTAATATATGGATGAACGAAGATATTCATGAACATATGGATAAATACACAAACACTGAAATGGAGAAACAGTCTCAGATCCCAGCAGACACAGGCAACTTGGAATTCCTTTCCCTTACCTATCAGAATTACTGGTCTAACTCCTGAGTTACTCAGCAGGTTTTCAGGAACAATTACAGTCTCCCCTGCAGGAATGGGTCGAGGTTGTAAAATTCCAGTTAATGGGGTCTGTGGAACTGGGGCAGATAAAAGGGACTCTGGAAAAAAAGTTGTTTGACAAGAAGGATTAGACATGAAAGCTAAATGAAATACCATTGAAATCAACATAGTCTTAATACTTTTAATAGAGAAGTTTTAGAAGCCTAACGGTTCATTTTTTTTTAATTAAAGTAATTCATGTTTATTATATAAAATTAAAAGTGAGAAAAACAGAAGGAAAAAACCCCAATCATAATCACACCATCTGAAGATAACTAGTTTTTTCTTCTAGTTGTTTTTCCACATGCAATCTTTTGGATTCTGCTTTGTATTTAATTCCCTCCATCCCCATCCTAATTATCATGGTTTATTTACTCATCATAGAAAATTTGAAAAATATAGAAAAGAGTGAAGAAGAATAAATTCATCATTAATCAGTATTATCCAGAGGCAAACACAGTAACATATTGGCATAATTCTTTGTTTATACAGCATCTCTATGTAGTCTTTAAAGCTATTTAAACAAACTTAAATTTTTAAAGAATCCATTTATGCCTTAGAATCGGTTTATTTACATTTGTCCGTGCTTAGTACAGCAAGGTAGACCAGCGTTTAAACATTTACCAGTAGGCACCCAATGGCCATGGCTTGGCTATTATGAAGGAGAACCAGTTGGTTTTTCAGGTTTCTAGCCACAGACTAAGCCATTCAGGCCAGAAATAAAAGGTGTATGTCACATAAAGGAACCAGATAACAGGAGAACATGTCTAACACCACAAATGGCAAAGCAAGCCCATTTGTGCCCTATGATGGTGGGTTAGTAGCATCATGCCCTACGTAAAGAATGGTTTATTGATACTGTGGTTCCAAACAAAGCCAGGTGGTGAATTAAGATCTGTTATGATGGCATATGCACTTTTAGGGAAGGCAGATGTGATGGGGACAAAATAGCAGCTGTGATTAATTTCCTTACATAATACTGGACACAATGGTTGGTTAAGGAAATTTATCTTCAAAGGTTCAGGAAAAGAATAGGAGTAGAAGATACCTCTGCTAATTCAAAAATACTGAAAATCCATCTTCTGTTGAAATCTTACCAGTTCTTGAAAGAGGGCGAACTGTAGGAACAGGTACAATTAAACCAGGTTGTGGGACAGGTGACCCAGGATACCATCCCCGGTGTCGTTTCTTTGGTGGCCCAGAAATGAACATGGTAGCTGAAAACAAAAAGAAAGATGAGCCTTGTCCTTAGCAGTGGAAGAAAGGAGAGAATTCAAAGTAACATGGAGCCTTTAATTTGATTATACTCAGAAAGTTTGAGCCACTCTTCTAGAGGTAAATATAAAATTAGAAAAAGTCACCCTAAGAACACCACCTAACATCTGTATGCTGTTTTACCTTTTACAATTTTACCCAGATTATTTCATTTAGTTCTATCAACAACACTGTGAAGTTGTAGGATAAGTATATTGTTATACCCATTTTGTATCTGGTGAAAGGAAGGCTCAGATTTGCCCAGGGTCACGCAATAGAGAGGAACCTTGATCTCTGTATTCTGGTCAGCAAAGCTCATGGTTTTTCAAGACACTTCCTTATACATTTGTTTCAACATTATTCTCTAGCTAGGCTCATCCTTGTAAATCGCTAAGATATTTAACCATTATTGTTCACACCAATCATAAACCTTCAAAACCTTGGATGAGAAGCTAAGGAAAAACTAGGAGTGCACTGTCAGGTAATTCATCATTCCAAACTCCATAGCACTTCTTCCATAATTAAGGTGCATTATTTCAAAACTCTAAGATGGATATTGTACCTTGGTCTCCTGATGCATAACTAGGTCTTGGTGACAAAGAGTAATTCCCTGGGCGGGCTGGAGTGGAGCTCGATGCACTGCTCTTCCCACCATGGCTACTGTTTCCATTAGCAGCATCTGTAACACACGAGAAAAACACTCAGAAAAGGGACTGGGCAGCACACTGTATTCCGTGATGCTGCAACCATACCATCAACCTCACCCTCCAGGATTCAAAGACATCTCACTGACACGACAGCCTGTGGTGTAAAATAGACTACGACCATCAGAATAGCACCCTTTTTAAAATGAAATGTCACCTAAAAATAATTTTCTAGGATCCCAAGAGATCTTTTAGAATCATTTTCAATGACGTCTTTGGAGATGGTGGGTGGAAGAAAGAGAACATTTTTTTTTTAACTTTGTATCTTAGAAATTTTCAAATACATACAAAAGTAGAAAGAATAGTATAAAAAACTACATACCTACCACCCAGCCTCAACATTTATCAACACATGGCCAATCTTGCTTTAGATAAATACAGATTAAGATACTTTGTCTCTCTTCCTCCTCACACAACATACTCACATACTGCTCTAGATTATTTTGAAGTGAACTTATTTATATTCTTTCATTCATAAATACTTCTGTATGAGTTTCTAAAAGAGCTCCTAAAAACATAATTATAATATTGTTATTATACTTAAAATTGACAGTGATTAATAATGTCAAATATCCCATTAGTGTTCAAATTTCCCCCCAGTTATCTCAGAAATGTTTTTTTTACAGTGGACTTCCTCCAATTGGGGTTCAAAAAGGATCTACACATTGAATTTAGTTTTTATGTCCCTTAAACCCACTTTTTAAAAGCTCACATTTATTAATATAATAAAAATATTCAGTTAGTGTTCGCATTTCATGGACTGTCTCACAAATTTTTAAAAATAATTTGTTTGAATCAGGATAAGGTCATACTGCAATGAGATTTAGGATGATGTCATTTTTGCTGAGAAGTTTTCCAGACTCTGTATAGTATCAATTGCATCCCTTTTTTTCCTCCTGGAACCTAGTTTAATCTATAAGATTCCCTTTCTTTTCCTTTCTTCCAATTAATTTGCTGAAAATCTGGCAGAATTTTTCATTTTCTGAATTGCTGATTGGCTATCTATGGCGTCATTTAACATCCCCTCAATTTCCTACATACTAATTGTTAGATATAGAGGCTTGCTCAGATTTAGATTTGGGTTTTTGGGCAAGAGTATCTCATAAATACTGTCATATTCTTCCATCAGCAGACACACAATAACTGGCTTTCTTTCTTCTTTTTTTTTTTTTTTTAAAGATTTTATTTATTCATTTGACAGAGAGAGAGGGAACACAAGCAGGGGGGTGGAAGAGGGAGAAGCAGGCTTCCCGCTGAGCAGGGAGCCCAATGTAGGGCTCGATCCCAGGACCCTGGGATCATGACGTGAGCTGAAGGCAGACGCTTAATGACTGAGCCACCCAGGTGCCCCGGCTTTCTCTCTTCTTGTCATGTTAAGATCGATCAGTGGGTTCAAGAGTTGTTAACCTAATTCTCAAATTATAAAGTTGTCCAACATTGGGGTGCCTGGGTGGTCAGTCGGTTAAGTGTCTGACTTCGGCTCAGATCATGATCCCAGGGTCCTGGGCTGGAGTCCCACATTGGGCTCCCTACTCAGCGGAGAGCCTGCTTCTCCTTCTCCCTCTGCAGCTTGCCCTGCTTGTGCTCTCTCTCTCTCTCTCATCCTCTCTCTCTCTGTCAAATAAATAAATAAAATCTTAAAAAAAAATAAAGTTGTCCATCAGCCCTTCATCTGATGGTTTTAGCAACCATGCTGGTTACTGCCAGGATCTATAATTTTATTAACTTTTTTAATACTGTAAAAACTTGGATTCCATTTGTTCAAGTCTATAATCTAACCAGAAGGTAGATCCTGCAAGAACTGTTGGAACAGAATAAGAATAAAAGTGGTCAGGATAAATTATGATGAATAACTGTTATAAAGTTTCCGAGGATGATAGGTTCTACCCAATTGTCAATGAGATTTCACACATCTTATACAGACTACATATTTACCAAAGAAATATAAGTGAGGAAAACATCACCTGCAGCAAAAGTCTTCCCTACAACCTGCAAAGATAAAGCCAGTGGCTTCACAACATTCTTATTCCGGGTCAGGTCCTGAGCTCCACTTAAATTGATTGCAGAATTAGCTGGACTGAGAATTGGTGAATCTTGAAAATGAAAGAGGTTGTTCAAATTAGAAACTATTTTATATGCAGGAAGGAAGTTAATTCAATAAGAATGAGAGAAAGCAGACTGTAAAATTTCAGTTTTATCTTTGACCTATTTTAAGAAAGTCAGTTTCTCTGTATTCAGGTTTTTGTTATGTGCTGGGTACTAGTCTGAGCACTTTAAATATATCAATTCACTTAATCCCTATAAAAACTCAACGAAGTAGGTAGTACTACCTTAAGGAGTAGTCGTCATTTAACTTGGTCAAAGTCATATGATGTGGCATCAAGGATATCATTATGTGCCATTTAAAACTATCTCCACAGTTCCCCTTAAAGTTGTATTTTAATGAAATATATTTATCTCTGTTCAGATGACTTTGTCATTTAAAAGGTGTCCTGCAAACTAAGACACTGCAATGTAGGAGAAAGCACTTTTCTCTGAAGGAAAGTTTGCTTCAATATTTGGAACAAACTTGAATTAATTTACCTATGTAATACCAGGTACATCCAAAAGAAGGTACCTATTTGGATTCAGAAAATAATTCAGCCCAGAAAAACCACATGCCATTTCAGAGACAGGCTATGGGGAACATAAACACTAAAGCCAACTAGTTTTCCAAAATGAGTATAGACCCCCAATTCCTGATTCCACTCTTCCAGAACAGCTTAATCAATTAATACCAGCAACTGTCAAAAGGGACTGTTAAAACTCCCTGAGAGTTTGAAAAGAAAAAATGCTCTAAAGAGCAGGATATTGATGGTACTACATTAGGAATATCTAAAAAATAAGTATTCAGGGTCCTGGGGTTGAGCCCTGCATCGGGCTCCCTGCTCAGTGGGGAGCCTGCTTCTCCCTCTCTCTCTGCCCCCCCTCCCCAACTCGTGCATGCTCTCTCTCTCAAGTAAGTAAATAAAACCTTTAAAAAAACAAGTATTCATACCACAGTGTGATTCCTGATCCTCTAATCAATGCTCTTCATAAGAACTAAAAAAACTGAAATGGTCCCCTACTGGCTCAGAAGAGTTAATGTGCCTCTCTGAGGGGGAGACTTTACCACTAGGGAGTGATTTTAAGTCTATAGGAAGAACAGAGGCCAGCAACTGGCTCATACAACATTACAATGTTGCAGGAAACTGGAAGACAGTTTTTCATGTCTTAATAGAGAACCTTACAGGATAGGAATCCCAGGTGAGTTTGCTGTTGGTCATGTTTCAGGCCACAGTTCTATTGTTTGGAACAAGGCTAGTAACTTACTACAGTTAGTTTATACCTATAATTTTAGCATATTTCTAATAGTCCAGGTAAACATATAGGTAAAATGTAGTTGGTAAATTATGAGGGGTGATGATTCACCTTATTTTTTCAAATCACTGAATTCAAATTAGCAGGGACCAACATTCTTAAAATAATGAAAAGGAACAAAGTTAATGTACAGAAATCAATCTTCATATATATAAGCAACAATCAATAGTTAGATAAAATGCCTAGGAATAAGCTTAATAAGAAATATACCCAACTATATGCCAAAAACTTTACATACTTCTTAATATAATGTGGGATTTGTTTTAACATATTGAGGGAAAGAAGGAGAGAGAAAGTAAGATTAAATAATACTGGCCATGTGCTCATAATTTTGAAGCTGGATGATAGGTCCATGGTGTTCGTTCATTATATTAATCTATTTTTTTAAGTTATTTAAATTTCAGTTAGTTAACATACAGTGTAATATTAGTTTCAGGTGTACAATATAGTGATTCAACAATTCCATACAATATCCAGTGCTCATCACAACGTGTGCCCTCATTAATCCCCATCACCTATTTAATTAACCATCCCCCCACCCACCTCCCTTCTGGTAACCATCAGCTTGTTTTCTATAGTTATGAGTCTGTATCTTGGTTTGTCTCTCTCTCTCTCTTTCTTTTTTTTTGCTTGTTTTGTTTCTTAAATTCCACACAAGTGAAATCATATAGTATTTGTCTTTCTCTGACTTATTTTGCTTAACATAATAACTCTAGCTCCATCCATGTTGTTGCAAATGACAAGATTTCATTCTTTTTTATGGCTGAGTAATATTCCATTGTGTGTGTGTGTGTATATATATATATATTGTGTGTGTGTGTGTGTGTATACATACCACATTTTCTTTTTTTATTTTTTATTTTTTATTTTTTAAAGATTTTATTTATTTATTTGATAGAGAGACAGCGAGAGCGAGAAATACAAGCAGGGGGAGTGTGAGAGGGAGAAGCAGGCTTCCCGCGGAGTGGGGAGCCCGATGCGGGGCTCGATCCCAGGACCCTGGGATCATGACCTGAGCTGAAGGCAGACGCTTAATGACTGAGCCACCCAGGTGCCCCACATACCACATTTTCTTTATCTATTCATCAGTTGATGGACATTTGGGCTATTTCCATAATTTAGTTATTGTAGATAATGCTGCTATAAACACTGAGGTGTATGTATCCCTTTGTATTAATATTTTTGTATTCTTTGGGTAAATAACTAGTGGTGCAATTGCTGGGTCATAGAGCACTTTAATTTTTAACTTTTTGAGGAACCTCCATTTCCACAGTGGTTGCTTCAGTCTGCATTCCCACTAACAGTGCACGAGGGTTGCCCTTTCTTCACATCCTTGCCAACAGCTGTTGTTTCTTGTATTGTTGATTTTGGCCATTCCGACAGGTGTGAGGTGATATCTCATTGTAGTTTTGATTTCCATTTCCCTGATGACTGGTGATGTTGAGCATCTTTTCATATGTCTACTGGCCATCTGTATGTCTTCTTTGGGAAAATGTCTATTTGTATCTTCTGCCCATTTTTTAATTGGCTTATTCGATTTTTGGGTGTTGAGTTTTATAAATTCTTCACATATTTTGGATACTAACCCTTTATCAGATATGTCATTTGCAAATATCTTCTCCCATTCCATAGTTGCCTTTTAGTTTTGTTGATTGTTAGTCTATTTTTATATGTATGTTAACTTTTCATATTAAAGATTTCTAAAAATCAAAAAAATACTTGTGAAGATCATGAAAACAGACATGAACAAATGTCAAGACATACCATGTTTCTGAGCAGGAACATTTGATGTCAAAAAGATGAAATCAATCTAAGTTAATTTACAAATTTAATGTGATCCTAGGAAAATACCAACAGGTATAGATGTTATTAGAATTACTATTAAAATTATTACAATGTTTAAAGTAGGCAAATTGATGTGATGTTGATATAAAAAAATAAACACACCAGGATAGCTGGAAACATTCTGAAAAATAAGAGAAATGAGGGGAGTCTAGTATGATGATATAATAAGACTTACTAAAAAACTTCAGTCAATAAATGCTATGGTCTTGGTGCATTAGTAAATGGAATAATAGAATAAAAAAGACAGAAATAGATGCAAATACACAAGAGAATTTAGTATAAGATAAAGGTAGCATCTTAAAGCAGCAACGCAGATGAGCCATTCAATAAATTGTATTGAGGCAATTTGATATATAAGAAAAAAATTAAGATGGACCCACATCTTATACTAAATACCAAAGTCAAATGGACTAAAGACACACACTTAAAAACTGAAGATACAGAAATAATAGGAAACAACACAGAAGAGTTAATTATCACCTTAAAATGGAAAAGGTCAAACTATTGTTCAAAACACAGAAGCCATAAGAAAAAGGTTTATATATTCAGCTACACAAAAATTTAAGAAACCTGTTTGACAAAACACACCATAACCAAGCAAACAGTAGCTCGAAGACAACTGAAGGGGCCATATTGCAAAATATAGACTTTAAGACAAAAATTATTATTAGAGAAAAAGAAGGATATTTTATATTGATAAAAGAGCAAATCCACCAGGAAGACATAACAATTAAAAACATATATGCACCTAACAATAGAACCCCAGACTCATGAAGCAAAGACTGAAGAAGTGAAGGGAGAAATAGGCAATTCAATAGTAAGAGGTAGAGACTATAATACTCCACTTTCACCAAAAATGAATAGAGAAACTAGGGAGATAGATCAACAAGGAACAAAAGACTTAAAACATTATAAATCAACTAGGCTTATTGATATCAAGAAAACATTCTTCTAACAAAAGCAGAATACACATTCTTCTCAAGTGCACAGGGAATATTCTCTAGGATAGACAATCTGTTAGATGATAAAACAAGCCTCAATAAACTTAAAGGAAATGAAATCTTACAAATTACATTCTCTGACCTCAATGGGCTCAGAGAAGCAATCAATAACAAAAGGAAATTTGAAAAATTCACAAATATGTGGAAATTAAACAACACATTGCTAAATAACGAATAGGTCAAAGAAGAAATCACAAGGGAAATTAGATACCACTTTAAGATAAATGAAAGTGAAAACACAATGTATGGAAACTTATGAGGTGCTGTTAAAGTGTTCAGAGGGAAACTTATGGCTGTAAATGCCTATATGAAAACAGAAGAAAGATCTCAAATAAATAACTAACCTCTACCTTAAAAAACTAGGAAAAGAAGAGCAAACTAAATCCAAAATAAGCAGAAGGAAATAATAAAGACTACAGCAGAAATGAATGAATAGGGAATACAGAAACAATAGCAAAAATCAACAAAACCAAGTTTGTTCTTTGAGTAGATTAATAAAATTAAACTTTTAGCTAGACTGCCCAAGAAAAAAAGAAAAAAGATGCAAATTTCTAAAATAAGAAATGAACAAGAGGGCATCACTGGCAACTTCACTTCTAAAAAAAGTTATGAAGGAATACTGTGAACAACTGTATGCCATTATGGACTGAATTGTGTCCATTCCCCAGCCCCCCACCCCAGCAGAAAACTATTTTTAAGCCCTAATGCCTAGTACCTTAGAATGTGACAGTATTTGGAGATAGGGTCTTTAAAGAGGTAATTAAGGTTAAATGAGGTCATAAGGTTGTCAATCTGACTGGTGTTTTTCTTTTTTTAAGATTTTTATTTACTCATTTGCAAGAGAGAGAGAACAGAAGGAGAGTGAGAGGGAGAAACAGACTCCCCACTGAGCAGAGAGCCTGACATGTGGCTCGATCCCAAGACCCTAAGATCATGACCTGAGTTGAAGATAGATGCTTAACCGACTGAGCCACCCAGGTGCCCCTGACTGGTGTTCTTATAAGAAGAGGAAGAGAAACCAGGGAAGCGCACACACAAAGGAAGGGCCGTGTGAAGTATAGCAAGAAGGCAACTATCTGCAAGCCAAGGAGAGAGACCTCAGGAAAAACCAACTGTACTGCACCTTGATCTTTCTTGGACTTGCAGCCTCCAGAACTTTGAGAAAATAAATTTCTGTTGTTTAAACCACTCAGTCTGTGATATTTTGTTATGGCAGCCCTAGCATACAGATATTTAATTAGATCACTCAGATGAAATGGACAAAAAGAAAATACTAAGGAATAGACTACAAAATGACTAGGGTTAATAAATGAGTTCACCAAAGTTCCAGGATATATCAAGATACAAAAATCAATGAATAGCACTGAGAGTCCAGAAATAAACCATTGCATTTTATGGGCAATTAAATTTTGACAGGAGTGCCAAAAAAATTCAATGGGTAAAAAACCAGTCTTTTCAACAAATGATTCTGGGACAACTGGATATCTACATGCAAAAGAATAAACTTGGAGCTCTTTCTCACACTATATACAAAATTAACCAAAAATGGATTATAGATCTAAATGTAAGAGTTAAAACTATACCACTCTTAGAAGAAAACACAGAAGTAAATGTTCATGGCCTTGGATTAGGCAATGGTTTCTTAGTTTTGACACCAAAAGCACAAGCAACAAAAGAAAAAATAAAGGAATTGAACTTTATGAAAATAAAAAAAAAATTTGTGCTTCAAAGGACACCAGCATGAGAGTGAAAAGACAACCCACAGACTGGGAAAAATATTTGCAATTCATATATTTGATAAAGGACTTGTATCCATTATATATAAAGAACCCTTACAACTCAAAATAGAAAGATAAATAACCCAACTGAAAAATGGGCAAATGATTTCTATAGACATTTCTCCAAAGAAGATGTACAAATGACCAATAAGCACATGAAAAAATGCTCATCGTTTGCCACTGGAGAAATACAAATCAAAACCACAATGAGATATTACTTTATGCCCACTAGATTGTCTAAAATTAAAAAAAAGACAGACAATGAAGAGTGTTGGTGAGGATATGGAGAAATTGGAACCCTCACACATTGCTGGTAGGAATGTAAAATGGTACAGTCACTTGGGAAAATAGTTCCTTAAATGGATATATATAGTAATCATATGACCCAGCAATTCTACTCATAGGTATGAAATGAGAAATAAGTGAAAACATATTTCCACACAAAAATCTATACACAAGTGTTCACAGCAGCATTATTCCTACTAGCCCCAAAATGGAAACAACCCAAATGTCTATAAACTGATAAATGGATAAATAAAATGTGGTATATTCATAAAATGGGATTCTTTTCAGCAGTAAAAAGGAATGAAGTACTGCTATATACTACAACATGGATGAACCTTGAAAACAATATGCCAAATAAAAGAGACCAATCACAAAAAGCCGTATGTTGTATGATTCCATTTATATGAAATGCCCAGAATAGACAAATTCATAGAAATAGAAAGTAGATTTGTAGTTCCCAGGGGCTGGGAGCAGAGGTCTGAAATTGACAGTGACTGATAATGGATACACAGTTTCTCTTGGAGTGATGTAAATGTTCTGAAGTTTATGTGGTGATGGTTGCACAATTCTGTGAGTATACTAAAAAACATTAATTGTACACTTTTAATGGGTAGATTGTAAGATATGTGAATTATATCTCAATAAAGCTGTTATTTTAAAAACACTATAAGAAAAATTATAAACCAGGGATAATATTTATAACTCACTATTACACTATGGTCCTGTCAACAAAAGTCAGTAAGAGAAAAGATTACTGTTGGAGATCCTTTGTTGCCCCATACCACTTCCCTTTGGCCCATCTTTGACTTCAGCAGGAGCTATGGTGGATGGTTTTGTGTAAGGTCAGATTCCTGGGGGCAGCATCTTACTTCAAGCTCATATCTAGCTTCTTTGAGTTTTTTATCTCAGGGCCTTCTTCAAGGCCTCAAGCTCTTAGCCCTGTGTGTGGTACAGAAGTGTGAGGAAGTATAACAACTTGTCCTAGCTTTCCATCCTTTGGAAGGATAATTCTGGGAGGCATTCTGCATGCTTCTTAGAGAACCTGGTAGATTCAAGTCTTCCTGGTTTACAGCAACTACACAGAAAACACACTCTTTTTTGGCTTATTCCTGCTTGCAGATATCACTTCCCAAATAAACTACTCGCACCCAAATCCTTCCTTTGGGCTCTGATCCCAGCAGAACCCAAACTATGACAAACAAGTCAAGGTAAAGGAACTTAGAGTTCATAGAAAGAAGATGCAAATAGTTTTTAAACAAATGCAAAGATACTCAATGTCAACAAGGAAAATGCAGATTAAAACTACACTCATATTATTTTTCACCCGTCAGAATGACAAAATCCAAAAGTTCAAAAATAAACTTTGTTAGTGAGCCTCTGTGGAAATACAAACTGACACATATCTTCTGGTAGAATTCTATGAACAGTAATTTACAGCATTTATAGGAATTATAAATGAATACGTTTGATCCAGAAATTCCTGGGTATTTATGTACATGTGAGAAATAATACATGTGGGGGTTATTCATTGTTGCATTGTTTAAAAACAATATAAATGCCCATCAATGGGGATAAGGTAAATAAATTATGGCACATGCACACAGTGTGACAGTATGCAACACTAAAACATAATGAGGAAGCCCTTTATTGATTTGGCAAGATTTCTAAGAAATAGTTATATGAAAAAGCGAAGTGCAGAAGAGTATGTACAAAATGCTGCCTTTGGAGTAAAAAAATGTATAAAAATAAGAATCCATGCTTGTGCCTGCTTGAATAGATATAAAGAAAATCTAGAGAGACACATGAGAAACTAGTGACAGTGATTACCTGTTTGGTGGGGGCATGTAGAAATGAGGGGGGATGGAAAGAGAAACTTCACTGTGTATACAAGAATACAGCACATATTTATGTATGCATGTATATTTTCTAAAATGTAAATGTTTCAAAACAGTGTAATAAGTGTTTTAAAAATATAGAAAATAGTTATGTGTCTACTGACAACTGGCATCAGAAGTACTGAATTGTACAAAGTGAGCATTTACTTCAGTATTAGATTACACAGTGATTTTGTTTATTTATTTATTTATTTATTAAAGATTTTATTTATTTGACAGAGAGAGACACAGCGAGAGAGGGAACACAAGCAGGGAGAGTGGGAGAGGGAGAAGCAGGCTTCCCGCGGAGCAGGGAGCCTGACGTGGGGCTGGATCCCAAGATCCTGGGATCATGACCTGAGCCAACGGCAGATACTTAACCAAACAAGCCATCCAGGCTCCCCTACACATAGTGATTTTATTTTATTTTATTTATTTATATTTTTAAAAAGATTTTATTTATTTATTTGACAGAGAGAGAGAGATAGGGAGAGCAGGAACGCAAGCAGGGCGAGTGGGAGAGGGAGAAGCAGGCTTCCCACCAAGCGGGGAGCCCGATGTGGGGCTCGATCCCAGGTGCCCTACACATAGTGATTTTAAAGGATAATTCCACGGATGGAACTAGAAGGTATTACGCTAAGCGAAATAAGTCAGAGAAAGATAAGTACCATATGATCTCACTGATATGAGGATTTTGAGAAATAAGTCAGGGGAAGGGAGGGAAAAATGAAACAAGATGAAACCAGAGAAGGACACAAACCATAAGAGACTCTTAATCACAGGAAGCAAGCTGAGGGCTGCTGGAGTGGAGGAGGGTGGGAGAGATGGGTGGCTGGGTGATGGATATTGGGGAGGGTATGTGCTATGGTGAGTGCTGTGAATTGTGTAAGACTGATGAATCACAGACCTGTACCTCTGAAACAAATGATACATTATATGTTAATTTAAAAATTAAAAAAAGGGTAATTCCATTTCAATGAAAACTGCTTTTGCCAAGTTACCAATGATCTAATTCCCAAATCCAGGAGACACTTTCAGTACCTAACATACTGAATTCCACTGCTGTGTTTATTTATTTATTCAACAATTATTTATTGAGCACTTACCATGTGTCAAGAAACTTGCTAGGATTTACTGGTTAAATGGTCAACAAGGTGAGCGCTGTCCTTGTGCAAGTTTTCCTCTGTCTACTAAAGTACTGGTGTTCTGCACCCTTTTATTTATCTCAAGACAATCTGGTAAGACTCCAAGGTTTCATTTTTATTTTTTGAAAATTTATTTCATGTATATCATTTGTCTTATTTCATTTCATTAACAAATTTTGGAACATACCAATTATAGAATAATCAGAAAGGACAGATGTGCATTAGATAATGTCAGGGTGAACTTTCTAAAATGTAAATCCTATTATGTTATTCCCTAATCTTTACCACCTTGCACATGCTTCTATTCTTGAATTTATCATGGATGGTGGACATTGGCATATTTAGCATTTAAACACTAGTGGTTTTGATTATTTGGAAGTAGCCTCCAATGTCCAAACTGTGACAGCCTGTGATCCTGCTCATACTCAGACATGGTTAAAACCCTGGGCTGTTGTGTAGTACCTGGTGTTTAGATAACCAGTAAGCAGCTGATTGCCTGATTCTCTCTACTAGTGATTTCACATCCATTTAAAGGAGGACCTTGTAAGCACTGGAAGAATCACAGACTTGGAAAGTTCCTTGAGCAAGTCACAGCTCTGCTCTCTATGTTGTGGTTTGTAACTTCTTGTTTCTCCCACTAGGTCATGAGCTCCTTGAGGGCATTCCCAGCTCCTGGCACAATGTCTGTCATATCGTGGCTAAAGAAATAAAATGGGGGAAAAAAGCCAAAACAATCTCCTTATCCTCTTTATGCAATAGTTCAGTAACTCTCATCCCTGGGGGAAAATTTTTTCTAAAAAAAAAAAGGAAGCCATTTACGTAGTAAGTAGAAAGAGTTCAAATTCTGATTTTGCCATTTACTAGCTCTTTTTCACCAAATACTAACCCTTTTCTGAGATTCTGTTTCATGACCTGAAAAATGGTACCTACCTCACCATAACAGTTAACATGTTTAGCACAGTGCCTAGAACACAGGAGATATTCAGTAAATATTCGTTTTGCTAAACCTTTTTTTTAAAAGTAGGCTCCACACCCAATGTGGGGCTTAAACTCATGACTCTGAAATCAAGAGTCGCATGCTGCTCTACCACTGAGCCAGCCAGGCACCCCTATTTAGCTAAATCTCATTAAGGGTTTTCCAGATGATTGAGAACTTAAATCTTTATCACCACTCTTTCTGCCCTTGACACTTGCATAAAATGTGGACCTCATAATTTGCTTCTTTCCCACACAAAGTACATGACTTTGTATATGGACCTATTTTCACATGCAGACTGCAATTAGTGTTCTTCTAATAAGATACCATATTCCTATTAATGCACTATGAGGCTGCATTAGTTATTTATGTCAGCTGTGTTTTACTTTTGACTCAATTGAAACACAAGTCCCCCTAAAATTAATATTAAACAACATACTTCCTAATCTGTTCTTATGCTTTTGATTTTTTAACAGCTTTAAGGATGATTAACAATAAATGCATATACTTAAACAATTTGAAAAGTTTTTACATATAGATATGGCTGTGAAACCATCACCACAGTGAACATATTTATCATCCCCAAGTCTCTTTTTTAAATTTTTTTATTATTTTTTAAAGATTTTATTTATTTATTTGATAGAGACAGTGAGAGAGAGAGAGAGAGAAAGAGAGAGCACAAGCAGGGGGAATGGCAGGCAGAGAGAGAGGGAGAAGCAGGCTCCCTGCTGAGCAAGGAGCCCAATGTGGGGGCTCAATCCCAGGACCCTGGGATCATGACCTGGGTTGAAAGGAGATGCTTAACAGACTGAGCCACCCAGGCGCCCCACTCCCAAATCTCCTTGTACCTCCTTGTAATCCCTCCCTCTTGTGTATCCCTTGCTTCCCCATCCCCATGCAATCACGGACCTGTTGTCACTATAAATTAGTTTGCACTTTCTAGAGTTACTTATAGATAGACTAACTCAATATTCCTTTTTCTTTTGTCTGGCTTTTTTCACTCACCATAATTATTTTTCACTCACTCATTATTGTTTATTGAGTTGTATTACATTGTATGGACATATAGCAATGGATAAATATTCACCTGGAGGAACATTTGGGTTGTTTCCAGTTTTTGCTATTACAAATAAAGCTGTTATGAACATTTGTGCACAAGTTTTTATATGGACATATATGTCCTTTCTCTTGGGTAAATATCTAGGAATGGAATGGCTAGACTATATGATAGGTATATGTTTAACTTTTTTAAAGAAACTACCAAACTGTTTCCCAAAGTGGTTTTACTATTTTATGTTCTCAGCAGTGTATTTAGTTCCAATTCCTCCATATCAATGTTTGGTATAGTTAGCCCTTTAATTTTAACTATTCTAATAAATGTATAGTGATAGCTCACTGTTTTATTTGCATTTTGCTAATGACTAATGGTCTTAAGTATCTTTTCATGTGCTTAGTTGCCATTCATATATCTTTTGTCCATTTTAAAAACTGGTTTATTTTCTTATTATTGAGTTTTTTAAAAGTCTTTCTTCTAAATACAATTCCTATATAACTTTTTCAAGGATTTTCATCCAGGCTGTGGCTTGTCTTTTCATTTTCTTAATAGTGTCTTCTAAGAAGAATTTCTTAATTTTAATGAAGTCTAATTTATCAATTTGTTCTTTTGTGGATTTTGTTTTTGGTGCTACATCTAAGAAATCTTTGTCTAACCTAGGTCACAGATCCTTTTTCCTATGTTTTCTTATAGAAGTTATATATTTTGTAGTTTTCTTCTTTTTTTTTAAAGATTTTATTTAACCATTTGACAGAGAGCACAAGCAGGGGGAGCAGCAGGGAGAGGGAGAAGCAGGCTCCTGCTGAGCAGAGAGCCTGATGCCGGGGCTTGATTCCAGGACCCTAGGATCATGACCTGAGCAGAAGGCAGACGCCCAACGACTGAGCCACCCAGGTGCCCCTATTTTGTAGTTTTACAGTTAAGTCTATCATCCACTTATTTTTTCAAGTGGTGTGAGATGTAGATTGAAGTCCATGTTTATGCATATGGATATCCAATTGTTTCAGCACTATTTGTTGAGAAGGTTATCCTTTCTTTACTGCATTGCTTTTGTGCCTTTGTTAAATGTACATATATGCGTGTGAATTTATTTCTAGATTTCTATTCTGTTCAACTGATCTATCTGTATGTCTTTACACCAGTACCATGTTGTTTTGATTACTGCAGCTTTAAAATCATTCTTCAAATCAGGTAGTGTTAGTTTCCAATTTTATTCTTCTTTTTCAGAGTTGTTTTGGTTATTTTAAGTCATTTGCATTTCCATATGAATTTTAGAATTAGCTTGTCAACTTCTACCCAAAAAAAGCCTCTGGAATTTTGGTTTGGATTGTGTTGAATCTACAGGTCAATTTGGAGAGAACTGACATCTTTTTTTTTTAAGATTATATTTATTTATTTGAGAGAGAGAGCACAAGACAGGGTAGGGTCAGAGGGAGAAGCAGACTCCTTGCTGGGCAGGGAGCCCAATGCGGGACTCGATCCCGGGACTTTGGGATCATGACCTGAGCCGAAGGCAGTCGCTTAACTAACTGAGCCACCCAGCGCCCAAGAGAACTGACATCTTAACAATGTTAGTTTTTCAGCCCATGAACAAGAGATAGCTCTCCAATTTATTTAGGTCTTCTTTACTTCCTCTCAGCATTATATTCTAGTTTTCAGGCTATAGTTTTTTCACACCTTCCATCAGATTTATCCCTAAATATTTTATATTTTTATTATATGTAATATTATATGTTTATAGGTATTATAAATGGTAGTTATTTTAAAATTTTTAATTTCTGATAGCTTGTTGTTGCCATAGAGAAATATAATTGATATTTGTATATTGATCTTATATCCTGAATGTTGCTAAGCTTACTTATTAGTTCTAATAGCTTTTTTGTAGATTTCACTGAATTTACTATATAGATCACCTGTGGTCTATAAAAAAAGACAGTTTTATGTCTTCCTTTCCAATCTGGAGGCCTTTCTTTTTCTTGCCTGACTACACTGCTAGAATCTGCAGCACAATTGGATAGAAGTGGTAAGAGCAGACATACCTGTCTTGTTCTGATCTTAGGTATGCTCGCTGTGGGGTTTTTGTAGATGTTCATTATCAGGCTGAGGAAATTCCCTTTTTTTTCTAATTTGTTAAGAGTATCAGGAATAAATATTGGATTTTGTCAATGTTTTTTTCCTGCATCTACTGAGATAATTATATGGTTTTATTTTTTAGTTTGTTAACATAGGAAACATTGATATTCAAATGTTAAACCAACCAAGCATTCCTGGGATAAACTCCACTTGGTCATGATATATTATCCTTTTAATATATTATTGGATTCAATATACTAAAATTTTATTTAGAAATTTTTTTGTTTATGGGATGCCTGCATGGATAGGTTAAGCATCAGGCTCTTGATTTCGACTCAGGTCGTGCTCTCAGAGTCATAAGATTGAGCCCCCTGTTAAGCTCTGTGCTGGGCGAGGAGCATTTTTAAGATTCTCTCTCTCCCTTTCCCTCTGCTCCTCCCACACTCTCTCTCTCAAAAAAAAAATTTTTTTTTAAATTTATTTCATGAGGACATTGGCTTGAGCTTTTCTTATAATGTCTTTGATTTTGGTATCAAAGTAATGTCAACTAAAATGAGTTAGGAAAGTAGTCCATTCTCTTCTATTATTTGGATGAGTTCATGTAGAATTGGTATTATTTCTTGTTTAAATATTTGGTGGAATCCACCACTGAAGCCATCTGGGCCTGGAGGGTTTTTTTAGGAAAGATATTAACCACATTTTTAATGTATTTAAAAGACATAGCACTATTTAGGTTATATATATACATTTTTAAGATTTATTTATTTATTTGAGAGTGGAGAGCAGGGCAGAGGGAGAGAATCTCAAGCAGACTCCCCACTGAGCATGGAGCCTGAGGCGGGTCTACAACTCACAGCCCAAGAGATCATGACCTGAGCCAAAACCAAGAGTTGGACTCTTAACCAACTAAGCCGCCCAGGTGCCCTGGTTATCTATTTCTTATTTAAGTTTTTGTAATTTGTCTCTCAAGGAATTTGTTCATTTCATCTAAGCTCCCAAATTTTTTGGTATAAAAAGTTCCTAACATTCTCTTATTATCCTTTCAATATCATTCAAATAGATAATGTCACCTCTCTCAGTCCTAATATTAATAATTTGGATTTTCTTTTTTTTTCTAATAGTGTGGCTAGAGGTCTATCAATTTTATTGACTTTTTCAAAGAACTAGTTTCTAGTTTTGTTAATTTTTTTCTATTGTTCTTCTGTTTTGTTTTTTTTTTTAATTTCACTGATTGCCACTTTGATCTTTATTAATTCCCTTCTGATTACTCTGGGGTTAATTTTCTTTTTCCTAGTTTCTTAAGGTGGAAGCTGAGTTCATTGATTCAAGATCTTTTTTTTTTCTTAAAGATTTTTTATTTATTCATTTGAGAAAGACACAGAGTGAACAAAAGCACGAGGATGGGGGAGGGTCAAAGGGAGAGGGAGAAGCAGACTCCCCACTGAGCAGGGTGCCTGAGGCAGGGCTGGATCCCAGGACCCCAGGATCATGACCTGAGCTGAAGGCAGGTGCTTAACTGACTGAGCCACCCAGGCACCCCCAAGATCTTTCTTGTTTTCTAATGTAGGTTTTAGTGCTATAAATTTCCCTCAAAATACTGCTTTAATGGAATCCCCAAAATTTTATTTGCTTTTGCATTTCCATTCAATTCAAAATATTGCTAATTTCCTTTCGGGTTTCTCTTTTGATCCACGGATTATTTAGAAGTGTATTATTTAGTTTCCAAATATTTGGAGATTTTCCAGAGATCTTTCAGTTACTGATTTTTTTTCATATTTTTTTATTATGTTATGTTAATCACCATACATTACATCATTAGTTTTTGACGTAGTGTTCCATGATTCATTGTTTGCGTATAACACCCAGTGCTCCATGCAGTGTGTGCCCTCTTTAATACCCAACACCAGGCTAACCCATCCAGTTATTGATTTCTAATATAACTACATTTTAGGTAAAGAACATACTTTGTATTATTTGAATCCTTTCAAATGTATTAAGATTTGTTTTATGAGCTTTTGCACAGCAAAGGAAACCATCAACAAAACAAAGGGACAATCTACTAAATAGGAGAAGATATCTGCAAATAATATATCCAATAAGGGGCTAATCTCCAAAATATATAAAGAACTCATATGACTCAACACCGAAAAAACAAACAATCCAATTTAAAAAATGGACAGAGGATCCAAATAGACATTTTTCCAGAGAAAACATACAGATGGCCAACAGACACATGAAAGATGTTCAACATCACTAATCACCAGGGAAATGCAAATCAAAACCACAACTAGACCTGTCTGCATGGCTAAAATAAAAAAGACAAGTGTTGGTGAGGATGTGCAAAAACAGAAACCCTCGTTCACTGTTGGTAGGAATGTAAATTGGTACAGCCACTGTGGAAAACAGTATGAAGGTTCTTCAAAAAATTAAAATTAGAAATACCATATGAGCCAGTAATTCCACTACTGGGTATTTCCTTAAAGAAAATAAAAACACTAATTTTAAAAGATATATGTACCCCTATGTTTACTGCAGCATTATTTACAATAGCCAAGATACGGTGCAAGCAAGCAAGTGTCCATCCATAGATGAATGGATAAGGAAGATGTAGTGAGTGTGTGTGTGTGTGTGTGTGTGTGTATGAATACACAATGGAATATTATGCAGCCATAAAACCAATGATATGCCATTTGAGACAATGTGAATGTCTAGAGGGTATAATACCCTAGAGGGTATTATGCTAAGTGAAATAAGACTGACTGATAAAGACAAATACTATATGATTTCATTCATAAGTGGAATCTGAAAAACAACAACAAAAACAAACGAGTAAACAAAGTAGGATCAGACCTATAAATACAGAAAACAGACTGATGGTTGCCAGAGGAGGTGATGGAGGGCTGGGCAAACTGGGTGAAGAGGAGGCTTCTAGTTATGGAATGAATAAGTCATGGGAATAAAAGGTACAGCATAAAGAATATAGTCAATAATACTATAATAGCAATGTACTGGGACAAATGGTAGCCATACTTGTGGTGAACATAGCATAATGTATAAATCTGTTGGATCACTATATTGTTTATCTGAAACTAATGTAACATTATATGTCAACTACACTAAAAAAAAGACTTATTCTATGGCCCATAAGCATGATACCATGATTATTTTTGTTCCTCTGTATGTAACATTTCTGTTTTCTTTGGCTTGGTAAATGTTCTATGTGAACTTGAAGAGGATGTGTAGCTTGCTGTTGTTGGGTGGAATGTTCTATAAATGACAATTAGGTCAAGTTGGTTGATAGTGTTTTTCGAATATTCTATATCCTTTCTGTTTATCTGTTGTATCAATTGCTGAGAGGAAAGTATTCAAATACCTGGCTGTAACTGTAACTGTGGATTTATATATTTCTTAAAATAATTCTATCAGTTTTTGCTTCATGTATTTTGAAGCTCTGTCATTAGGTGCATAAATGTTTAAGATTGTTCAGTCCTCACGGGCACCTGGGTGGCTCAGTCAGTTAAGCATCTGACTCCTGATCTTGCCTAAGGTCTCAATCCCAGGGTCATGAGTTCAAGTCCCGCACTGGGCTCCATGCTGGGCATGGAGCCTATTTAATTAAAAAAATAAAAAAGATTGTTCTGTCCTCTTGATTACTCGATCTCTTTATTATTATGGAATTACCTCTTTAATCTCTGGTAATATTCTTTGCTCTGAAATCTATTTTGGCCGATGTTAATATAGCCACTCAAGCTTTCTTTTTTTTTTTATTTTAAAGATTTTATTTATTTGACAGAGAGAGAGAGAGAGAGACATCAAGAGAGGGAACACAAGCAGGGGGAGTGGGAGAGGGAGAAGCAGACTTCCTGCAGAGCAGGGAGCCCGACACAGGGCTCGATCCCAGGACCCTGGGATCATGACCCGAGCCAAAGGCAGACGCTTAACTGACTGAGCCACCCAGGCGCCCCGCCACTCAAGCTTTCTTTTGACTACTGTTAACATGGTACTTTAAAAATATTTCTACCTTTAACTTATTTGTACTTTTATTTTAATTGAACTTCATGGTAGCAGCATAGAGCTAGATCTTACTTTTTCCCCCCACTCTCATAATATTTGCCTTTGAATTGGGGTGTTTGAACATTTACATTTAATGTGATTCTTGATGTGGTTAGGTGTGAGTCTTTCATCTTCTTATTTGTTTTTTACTTGTCCTATCTATTCTTTGTTCCCTTTTTCTTCTTTTCAGTCTTTTTCCAGATTAATCAAGTATTTTTTATGATTCTATTTTATCTCCTTTCTTGCTTATCAAATATAACTCTTGGGTTTTTTTAGTAGTTGCTTTAGGGTTTATAGACTATGTCTTACCACAGTCTAATCTTAAATGGCACTATGCAACTTCACATATAGTACTAGAACTTGATAATAGTATACTTCTGTATCCCTCTTCCTGTCCTTTATGCTGTTGTCATGCACTTTACTTTTCCATATATTATAAACATCACAATATATTATATTTGTATAAGTCAACTATCATTTAAATAGATTTAAATAATAAGAAAAAAATTGTATACCTTTTGTAGTTATCACTTCTAGTGATTTTCATTCCTTTGTAAAGATTCAGATTCTCTTCTGTCTGGTATCATTCTCCATCTACCTAAATGACTTCCTTTAGCATTTCTTGTAGTGTGAAACTGCTGGTAGTAAATTCTTTCATATTTTGTATGTCTGAAAATATCTTTATTTCACCTTCAGTTTTGAAAGATATTTTTGCTGAGTATAGAATTCTAGATTGATGGTTATTAGCTTTCAGTTGCTCCGTCTTATGTATTTAGAAATATGATGTCATGCTTATTTTTGTTCCTCTGCATATGTCTTTTTCTCTTGCTGTTTTTAAGGTTTTCTTTTGGTTGGTTTTAAGAAAGTTTATTATGATGTGCTTTGGTGTAGTTTTCTACACGTTTCTTGTGCTCAGGGTTCATTGAACTTCTTGGATCTGTAGGTTTATAATTTTCATCAAGTTTGGAAAGTTTTGGCCATTATTTCTTCAAATATTTTTTGTCTCCCACATCCCCACCTCTTCAGGCACTCCACTTACCAGTATATTGGGTTGCCTGTAGTTGTCCCACAGCTCACTGATGCTCATTTTATTTTTTTCCTTCCCATGCTTCATTGTAGTTTCTATTATCATGCCTTCAAGCTACTAATCTTTTCTTCTGCAATGACTAATCAATTATTAATCCCAATCAGTGTATTTTTCATTACAAATACTGTACTTTTCATCTCTAGAAGTTTGATTTGGATCTCTTTTTTAATTGATCCTATTTTTATTTTTTTATATACTTATTTATTTTTAAATAATCTCTACACCAAATGTGGGGCTCAAACTCACAATCTCAAGATCAAGAGTTGCATGTTCTTCCAACTGAGCCAGCCAGGCATCCCTGGATCCTTTTTATATCTTACATGTCTATTTAACTTTTTGAACATTTGAGATATAGTTATAATAACTGTTTTGATGTCCTTATCTGCTAATTCTAAGATCTGTGTCAGTTCTTGGTTGGTTTGGTTAATTAGTCTCCTCAGTATTAGTTGTGTTTTCTTGCCTCTTTGCATGCCTGGTAATCTCTGCTTGGATGTCAGGCATTATTAATGTTCTCTTGTTGGATGTCGGATTATTTTTTGTATTCCTATAAATATTCTTGAGCTTGGTCCTGGAACACAGTTAAATTACTTGAAAACCATTTGATCCTTTGGGGTTTTATTTTTTGGTATTTTCAGGCAGGTCTGGAGCAGTATTCAGTCTAGAACAAAGTATCTCCCTTACTGAGATAAGACCTTCCTAAATACTCTATCCAGTGCCTGATGAACAATGAGGTTTTCCTCTAGCTGGTGGGAACAGTCCCTGTTCCTGGTCCTGTGAGAATGCTGAGCACTGTTTCCTCTCATCCTATTGGATGGTACTTTTTACCAGCCTTGAGTAGTTTCCTTACTTGTATGCATCAGTCAGTGCTGTGTTCAACATTTGAGGGGACCCTCTGCACATTCTGTCTGTTCAGCTCTCTCTTTTCTGGTCCTTGGTCCTATGAACTCTGTCTATTTTGGTGTCCCTGTACTCTCAGGGAGAGTTCCTTCTACAGGGTGCTCCCCCACAGTTCCCCTTCCTTGTCTGGAATGGTCTGGAAACTCAAAGCACTGAGCTGAGGTGATGGAAAGACTCACATTATTTGTTACCCATCTCTCAGGCATCACTGTTTTTTTGTTGTCTGATATAAAGTTTTTTAAAAGTCATTTTTCATGTATTTTTGTTTCTTTGTTTTTCTTAGTTATTTCAGGTAGGAGGGCAAATTCAGTCCCTTTTTACTCATTTTGCCCAGAAGCAAATGTTAAGTTGGTCTGCTATTGATTTTTCAACCTAGGTTCTCCCCCTCTTCTTTTCCTGCACCTTCTGTCCTTAAAATCTGAGACACATGAACATTTTACAGAATTCTACATAGAGATCAGTATCATCTTTATATTCCTGATCCTAGTACTCAGTAATTGACCAATAAAATTGTCAGTAGTGAGAAGAGAAAGTTCAAATTCTGGTTCTGTTGCCTTCTAGCTGTATCTTGGACTTGACTATGCTAAGTACTGGCCCTTTTTCCTACACATGCATAGAGTGCTGAAGAGAAATCAGGAAAAGCAGATATTTTCTACTGAGCTATAAATTTGGCTTAATCCTGAGAATTTTTAAATGTTTAACTATGAAAAATATAACATAAAAAATTGAAAAATAGAAACAAACATGCTAAAAATCTCACTTCTACAAACCATTGTTTTTTTTCTGTCAGTATATACCCTTCTGTGTTTTATCTGCATCATACTTTGAACATGATATAACAAAAATACACTTTAATATTACTTTTTTAAAGATTTTATTTATTTACTTGAGAGAGAGAGAGAACAAGCAGGCGGGAAGAGCAGAGGGAGAGAGAGAGAGAGAGAAACAGACTCCCTGCTGAGGAGGGAGCCTGATGTGGGGCTCAATCCCAGGACCTGGAGATCATGACCTGAGCTGAAGGCAATCACTTAACTGACTGAGCCACCCAGGCACCCCCTTATGTTTTTTACTTAATATGATTACATTCTATGTGGTTGCATAGTGCCATAATTATCTTTTTTAACATCTTTGTCACGCAGGCATGCTATGATTTATTCAGTTGTTTCTATACTAAGGTAACTTCTCCTTTTTTCGTTAATATAAAGAATAACTTCAGTGACTATCTTGACTTTCCTTTTAGGTTATTTTCTTGTCAAATCACCTAAAGTGAGATTACTAGAGTAAAGGATATAGTTTTAATGTTCTTGTTACATATTGCCAAATAGTTTCATGAAAGATTGTGCCACTGTTCATCTCTACCAGTCTGGCTGAGAGTGTCAGTCTTAACATATTCTTGTTAGCACTGTATATTATCACTTGAAATGTTATGGCTAATGTAATTAGTGAAAATTACTTTTCATTGTTATTACTTAGTTTCTTCATTTCTACAAAGTAGGCCATATTCCTTATACCTGCTAAATAGTGGTGTTTTTTTCTTCTGTAGGGGAGGAAGAGAGGTCTCACAAACATTCGTGGCCCTGCCTTGGAAGGGTATGAGCACTGGTTTTCTTTTCCCTCCCTCCCCTGCATTCATTCATCAAATGTTTATTGAGCCTTTTCAGCAGGCCAGGTACTATGCTAGGCTCTGGGGACAGAATTTGGAGAAGAAGGCAAAGCTACAACCCCTGCCCAAGACAGAGCCTACATTCTCTATGTCTGATTGGGAGTAGGCAAATCTGCTGGCCAGTGTTCCCACCACATTTGGAAAAAGCAGACTTTGTTTCGGCAAAGCATTAACTTGAATATTTACAAGGAACTAAGTTTAGAAAAACCTGCCAGAGGAACTTTTGATTATACTGACCTCAAGGAAGTTTAGCAGCTAAAGAAAGACAAATCTAAAGGGGAAAGGGACAAACATAGCTACATTTTAGGGACAGTTAGATGATACATTCTAATAGAAACTGCTTTCTAAATGGCTGTCACCAGGGACAAAGAAGTTTTACTGGGAGAGAAAGGAGGGGAATGGAGACAAAATAAGAAAACTATGTGAGCAAGGCAGGCATCATGAAGTAGTATGATGGCAGCATGAGAGCTCTAAACTCTTAGAAAGCAAAGGAAAGGAGGGGAAGAGTTTGCAGCAAGGAAAAAAGATTGAGCATGTAGAGATTTTTATTAGGGTTAGTTCTGCCTCCCCCCTTCCTAGAGACCAAAGTCAGCTGTGAGGCTCCACGCTGTAGCTCTACCACTATAGCAGTAACTCACCACAGCGGGAAATATAAAAACTCAAAAGAACGAAGATATTATTATTACACCATAGTATCCCTGGCCTGTACCACCTACTCTCGAAGTGTGAGGACTGTATACATTACATGTGTGTAGTCTGAGTGGATAAATCCACCTTTTTTCCCTATTGAGATCAAAATACAAAAAAGACCACGTGAAATATTTATGTATTGTTTAAGGAATAATTACAAAGCAAATACCTATGCAACCAACCACCAACCAAGGCAAGGAAAATAACAAAATGAAATACTCCCAGCAGCCAGTACCCTCCTTTGTGTTCTTCTCCATCCCTTCACTCTCCCTTCCCTCAGAAGTAAACATTGGGCTATGTATTTTTTTTTAAGATTTTTAAAATTTATTTATTTGAGAGAGAGAGACAGAGTGACAGAAATAGTGAAAGAAAGCACAAGCAGGGAGGAGATGGAGAAGCAGGCTCGCACTGAGCGGGGAAACCAACATGGGGCTTGATCCCAGAACCCTGGGATTATGAGTCCTGGGATCATGACCGGAGCCGAAGGCAGACACCAACTAAGCCACACAGGAGCCCCCATATTCCTAAAATAATTTAGTTTTGCCTGGTTTTGAACATAATAAAAATGAAATCATAATGGATGAGTTCTTTTGTAAATGGCTTTTTTGCTCAACATGATGTTTCTAAGATTCCTCTATTGTGCTGTATGTAGGTACTGTTCGTTCCCATTGCCAAATGATATTTCTCTTTCTCTTTTTTTTTAAGATTTTATTCATTTATTTGACAGAGAGAGACACAGCGAGAGAAGGAATACAAGCAGGGGGAGAGGGAGAAGCAGGCTTCCTGCTGAGCAGGGAGCCTGATGCAGGGCTCGATCCCAGGACTCTGGGATCAAGACCTGAGCTGAAGGCAGATGCTTAATGACTGAGCCACCCAGGCACCCCAACGATATTTCATTATATAAATGTATCACAACTTACTTAACCATTCTATTGTTGATGAACATTGAGTTGTGTCCATTTTGAGCCAATTGTGAAGAACACTGCTATGAACAGTCTTGTATGTATCTCTTGGTACACATGTGTAAGAGTTTATGGAGTAGAATAGCTGAAGCATAGGAGATGCACACTTTCTACTTGGCTATGTGTTGCAAATGACTTGCTAGGTGTGGCATCAATTAACACTCCTACTACCAGCAGTGTTCTTGTTGCTTGAAATCTTTGCCAAGATTTACTACTGTTCTACTTCAACCTATTGCCAATTTGGTGTGTGTATAATGGTATCTCATTGTATTTTTAAAGTAATTTCCCTATTTACCAAAGTGGTTAATCATCTTTTCATGTAATTTTTGGCTCCTTGTATTTTGTCTCTTGTGAAATCCTTTTTTCTGTTGATGTGTCTTTTTCTTATTGAAAAAGGCATTCTTTTTTCATAGGCATTCTTAATATGCTCTTCGTACTCCTCCTTTGTCAGTTTTATGTGTTACACGGCTTCTCCTAGTTTATGACTTGATTTTTCACTCTCTTCAGGGTGCCTTTTAAGAATCAGAAGGTGTAATTTTAGCATAGTGAAATAGTCTTTTCCTTTATGTGCAGCACTTTTTGTTGCTACTTTTAAGATATCTACAATATCTAAGATATTCTACAATATTTTTTTTAAATTCACCATTTATTTTTAAAGGCATTAATAAAAAGCTTAACATACTTTATACTAAGAAAGTTACAATATACAAATGGGCTGAGTTGAAATTTTCACAGATTGACTTTTCTGTACTACACATGATGAGTTTCTTTAATTACTCACATTTCCATTGTTGAGTTATTCAAACCGATTATTCCCTTGAAACACATGGCTGGTTATTTAAGCATGAGTCACATGCAACAAGGGGAAATGCAGGTGATTATACCACCCAACCAACTGTTCATGAAGAAGAAGATGAAATTTTGTTCATGTTGACCATGGCACATCAAATACCTTCTCCTTGGGAGAGAGCTGCCCCTATTAGAGAATATTGTATGAATTACTTCTTAATTGAAATGTGAGCACCTTCCTTCTTTTTAGTTTTGTTTGAAACCCATATAGTAACCAGTATGATAGCCACTCATGTACCAAGAGATTAACATACTTCCCAAAGCATCAGCGTCATCAAAAGAATCTGGACATATGGGAGGTGGTGGGGGAATTATTGGTGGTCCAGAGGAAATGGAGGCAGCCAGCATGATAAGAAGTGTGGTGGTGGTGGAGGTGGTGGTGGGCCACTGAATTTTAGACCAGGCTTTCCTGGTCCCAGTCCTGATCCTGGCATGGGGGGTGGTGGAGGGAGAAAAGAGTTCCATGGCGCAGCTTTTGACTTGATGTTATCTGGTTTATTTCCAGGAGACCTAGAGGAATTCTCACTTTCATCTGTTGAAATTTGACTTTCATTTTCATTCTCCTGAGCATTCTGTTCTACATTATTATCTACCTCAGAGGCTGGGGAAAGTAGATCAGACATATTTTGCTCCTCCCTATTTCCATATCCAGTATAAACCACAATGCAGGTTTCCCTCTTAAAATCAATTGATGCAATGGTAGCTGGGTAAACGCAGCCGTCTTCTGACCAAATGGCAGAACATTTGTCACCAACTTTCCACTGCTTCAGGGGTGTTGTAGCATTCTTTTTTTTGGCTTTTATTCTTCTTAGCAGGTTTTCTTTTAGGTGCGCCTTTTGGTTTATCTGAAGCTTCAGAAATGTCACCATTCTTTAGAGCATGCTGGCCGGTGCCACACCAGAACAACACCGAGTCCTCCTGCTCCGGGACGCTGCCACCTCCGCCCAAAGCCATGGTGAGCCTACTCTTCTACAATATCTTCTAAAAGTTTGATAGTTTTGCCTTTCACATTTAGATCTTCCAACTACCTGGAACTGATTTTGTGTATAATGTGAAATAGGGGTCCAGGTTTTTTTTTTTTTTCCGCATAGGATATCCGATTTCTGAGCACCATTTATTGAAAGAAAATGTCCACTATCTGCAAGTCACCTCAATTAAGGATGAACTACCCATATGTTATGTGAATCTGCTTTTTGGGCTTTCTACTCTGTTCTGCAGCTCTGTGTCTATTCCCTGTGCCAGGTCCACTCTGTTTTTATTAGTAAAGGTTAATGAGCTTTATGCATTATAGGGCAAGTCCTTTCATATTGTTTTTGGTTCTTTAATACACAAAATTAAGATAGGGCTTATGTTCCTTTAGGCCTACCGTGGCTCACAGAAATGAAAAGCCCATTTCATGGACAATACCTCTGTCTCCAATAATAGGTCCAACTTCCCCATTAGGCACAGAAGGCACAATGCCTTGGGTCTATAATATTTTTAGGGGCTCAAGAAAATGTTTTAATTTATTTTAAAATCAAAAGAAAATAATGAACTTTTGGTTGAAGGAAGTATTTTAACATATAATACTAAATATTCATTTTTATATCAACACAGTCATAAAACATATTTTTAAGTACTTTTCTAGGGAGAAAGGGTAGGCAAATGTGCCCAGTGCTCGTAAAGTGGCCCTGCCTGATAGTGTTCTTAAAAATTATCCTATTAGTCATAAGGGCAGAACTTAGGTGGTGCATCTCTATCCTGCCAAATAGGCTGGGGCATAAAAACATGTTTCCTCCTAATAGTAGATGAGCATATCATCTTCAGTTGGAAAAATTGTACACACCAGTAAATTAATAATCACCCAAATGCTAACTTTAAATTTGAATAAAAATGGAATACAAATAATATTTATTTTCAGGTATTTGCCAGGTACTAGGTACAGGGATAAACAAATGAACATAGAGCTTCTAGCATATAAGAGAAATACAGACCATTAACAATTATAATTGGGAGGAATGTCACACAAATAGAAGTATGGTAGAAAGGCTGAGTTAATCCTTAGTTGCAAAATAGGTGTTATTTTTGGTTTATCGAATGCGGAAACCAAGGCACAGAAGTGATTTATCCTGAGTATCAATGAATATATTCAGATGTAATATTTGAATATCAGGACTTTGACTCCAAGCCATGTGCTGTTTACCATTTCACAGTAAATAGTCAATAAATTAGGGTGTATTGCACTGAATAAGAAATAGAAATAGAATAGAAACCAAAGGGTTTCTTCTTTCTCTATTTAATCTTTTTTCCCATACCTTTATTTAGGTATATTTTACAAATCATAACATTTACCCATCTCAAATGTATACTTAGATGATTTTTAGCAACTTACCAAGGGTGCAACCACCATCATAAATCAGTTTTAGAACATTTTCATCCCCCCCATAAGAACCCGAATTCCTATTTTCAGTTAATTTCTATTCCCACCCCCTGGTCTAGGCAACCAGTAGTCTATTTTCCTGTGTCTATAATTTGCCTTTTCTGGATATTTCATATAAGCAAAATCATACAGTGTAAGGTCTCTTTTGTCTAGTTTCTTTCACTTAGCATAGTGTTTTTGAGGTTCATCCATGATTTAGCATGTGTCAGTAGTTTGTTCTTTATTATTATTATTTTTTATTGCTGAATGGTATTCCATTATATGGATATATCACATTTTTGTCTATTCGTTCATGAGCGGATTGACATTTGGTTGTTTCCAAATTTCAACTATGACCAATAATGCTGCTAAAAACATTTGCATGCAATTTTTTGTGATGATGTGTCTTCACTTAGATACTCAGGTGGAACTGTGGGGTTACATAGTAGTTTATATTTAACTTTTGAGAATCTGCCAAACTGTATTCTAAAGTGGCTGCCACATTCTATGTTCCTACCAGCAGTGTATGAGGGTTCCAATTTCTCCACATCCACAGACTTACTGCCATCTGTCTTTTTGATTATAGTCCTTCTAGCGGGTGTGAAGTGGTATCTCATTTTGGTTTTGATTTGCATTTCCCTAATGACTAATGATGTTGAACATCTGTTCATGTGCTTATTAGCCATTTGTACATATTCTTTGAAGAAGTATCTATTCCAAATCTTTTGCCCATATTTTGACTGTATTGTCATCTTATTATTGGGTTTTAAGAGTTCTTTGAAAATTCTGGATACAAATTCTTCACTAAATATGTATTTCACATAATTTTTCCCATTCTGTTACTTGTCTTTTCATTTTCTTGATGTTGCCTTTTTAACTGTAAAAATCCTGAATTTTAATAAGGTCCATTTTATCCATTTTTCCAGAAATAAATCCTTATATTTATAATCAATTGATTTTTTTCAAAGATTTTATTTATTTATTTGAGAGAGAGTGAATGAGAGAGAGGGAGAGAAGGGGAGAAAGAATCTGGAGCAGACTGCACTGAACACAGAGTCGGACGCAGTGCTCGATCCCACAGCCGCGAGATCATGACCTAAGCTGAAACCAGGAGTCGGACACTTAACTGACTGAGCCACCCAGATGTCCCTATAGTCAACTGATTTTTGACAAATACAATTCACTGACAAAAAGATAGTCAGTTCAAAGATGGTGCAGGAACAACTGGATATCCACATGCAAAAAACGATGAACTTAGATGGTCACTTCACACCATACACAGAAATTAACTCAGAATGGCTCATAGGCTTTAGTGTAAGACATAAAACAATAAAACTTTCAGAAGAAAACAGGAAAGAGAAACTCAAGATCTTTGGTTAGGCTAAGATTTTTCATCGATTCTTGAATTCTTGTCCCGATCAAACATAATACATGTACACACATGTGTGTTTGTATGTGGTATGTGTGCATGACGTAGGTAGGTAACTATATAGCCACCTTTAGTCAAAATGATAAACTATTTTACTGGGATTGTCGACTAAAATTTGAATTATCAATGACATAACTACGTTGAAAACAATATGCAAGGGAAAATGGTGAGCCAGCCAGAACAGAAAATCCAGACTTTGGCAGGTAGCATTTAAGACAAAGATGTGTAAATAGTAAATTAATCCCTTCTTCAAATACTATGCAACATGTCTACCTACATTTCAGGCTAAGAAATGTTGATTACAGGAAGTCACTGACCACTGATTAAGAAGACAATCTCCTATAGAAGGATGAATCTCTATCAGTTACGGAGATGCTGCATACTCTAATGTTTGCAATGATTTCGTAACACTAACATGAAATTCCTAAAGCCTATTACTTTCAACATGTGTAGGAAGAAAGAAATTATTGTTGAAGACTCATAAAGATAATTCATCAAGAGAAAAGTTTTAGATACAAAGCCTCACTTTAAAGGTACTTTCTTCACAACACGTGCCTTCCTTAATACCCATCACCTGTGTTGTGATGAGCACTGGGTGTTATGCGCAAATAACGAATCGTTGAACACTACATCGAAAACCAATGATGTACTATTGTTGGCTAACTGAACATAATAAAAAATAAAAAAATAAATTTCCATTAAAAAGGGTACTTTCTTCTATTAAATTCTATGGATTGCACTTAAAATTGTCTTTTTAAAAAAGATTTTATTTATTTATTTATTTATTTGACAGAGATAGAGAGCACAAGCAGGGGGGGCGGCAGGCAGAGGGAGAGGGAGAAGCAGGCTCCCCACCGAGCAAGGACCCCAATGTGAGGCTCGATCCCAGGATCCTGGGATCATGACCTGAGCCGAAGGCAGACACTTAACCGACTGAGCCACCCAGGTATCCCTGTCTTTTTTTTTTTTTTTAAGACTATCGATTTTTGAGAGAGAAAGAGAGTGTGTGCACGAGCGGGGAGGGGCAGAGGGAGAAGCAGACTCCCTGCTGAGCAGGGAGCCCGATGAGGGACTCGATTCCAGAACCCTGGGATCATGATCTGAGCAGAAGGCAGATGCCTAACCGACAGCGTCACCCAGGCACCAGCACTTAAAAATTGTTAATAGCTAATTTCATATTCAAATAACCACTTTCACCTCTACAAGGGATACACAAGAATTATGGGCATAAATCTTGACCACCTGTGTTCACTGTGAGTCAGTCAGTGCTTTATCTGTGTCTTCCCATGGCAATTGATGGAGCCTTTGCTAAAGCCTGAATCTTGATTTCCTCTATTTCAGAGCAATATTTGTTTTCAAAATGTATTTTCTAATATAATTAAAACTGCATTACTGCTTGTTAACATTTTAATATATTTTCATTATTTTCAGGTACAGCTGGTTATTTATATATCTAACTGTCCCTTTTAGGAAAAGTAACATGTTTCATTGTCTTTTATCCCCTGTATGAGTGGTTTTTAAATCATTGGAGCCATTGGTCAAATGTTGGAACCCTGCCTTCCGGCATCTGACAAGGGTTTTAGAACACAGCAAATGCTTCAGATGTTTTGTAATAAAGTAAATATTCACTTTTTATGTAGTTTTAAAATCACATTTCCCTAGCCCCAAGGTCTAATGGAAGAAAATACACAATGAAATCACCCAAATTATTAAACTAATATTCTAGGAGAGACATATAGGTTTATCATTATTGTAATGAAATGTAACTGTAATGAAAGCTAATTAATGTTTCAATGCCATGAGCCAAGTGCCAATTTTTTTTTTCTTGAATACCTAGTAACACCATGTTCTCTCATTTTAAAGAGATATGCTCTCTCTTCTTACATAAGAGCCGCTATCTAAATCTCTCAATTTAAAAATCAGACTTTTAAAATCCCAGATGAAGTAGACTTAGCTCAGTGCAGACACACAAAGAAGAGCCCCAGACAAAGTTAGCCTTTTTTATCATAGCTAAGGTTACTAACATCTTCTAATAACTACTTATTTCTTGAAAATAAGTAGAAACAGTTTATCAGCTCATCAGAATTTCACATGAATCTGAAAGAGAAATGCTAAGTAGTGAAATAAATGAAGACAGCCTTTTTTAACTTGCAGTTAAGAAGACACTGGCAAAGCACATATACTGTGAAGTGTGCATATCAGATAAGTAAAATGGGCACTTTACAAAAAACAAGTGAACGGAAAAAAAATTCACAAATTCTTTTAAAATACTTTCCTTCTTGCCTAAGATATAACCTAGACTGGTTCTAAATAATTTTCTCAAATACTATCTGCAGTGATCTTTTCAGTTACAGCCCGTCCAGCCCTTCAGCCACCTGGAAACATCCAGTCCCACCTGGAGCCTTATCCTGCCCTCAGGGCCTGGACCAGTGCAGTCCTTACACTGGAGGAATTTTTAGAAGCCTTAGACTAGCAACTTATCTGCTCAGTATCGGAGTGGCCATTTTGCTGATGCTACTCTAATACTGTAACCTAGTTTCAGACTAAAATTTTGTCTTGTTATTTGTAACCAAGCCTCTATCTTGAACCACTAGAAACTCAATCCTGGATTCTTCCATTGTGATCCTTAGTCCTACCTTGGGACCTTACTTAGTATCCTAGTTGGTGCAATATTCCCTGTAATGTTCTGTGGGCTTAGTTTAGAGCCCTACCCTGGAACTCTAGTCTTCATGAGTTATGTCCCCAATATATGCCACCTGATAGCTGTGACACAGACTCTCCTCATGTCTGGATTTCTACCTATTGCCCACTGTCAGAGTCTTCTAGAGACAGGCCCTATGCCTGAGCTAAATTTCTTACTCTAATAGTAACGCAGGTAATACCTCTGTTTTAAAATATTTCTATTCAAACCAGTCCACAGTAAATTTTAAATGCATCACTAAATATTCCAAAAGAAAATATCCCATACCTGTCTGAATGAATCCTGATTTGTATCCATTAGTTGTGCCATTTTCCGGAGTCACAGTTGATGATACCGAAGAGTTTGGTTTCATAGAGTGGCAAGTAGCAGAGGATTGTCGGCTTCTACATTCTGGGAAGGAGTAAGAATCACATTATGGGAGGAGACCAATACTCTGTTAATACAGGTGATGGGAACACAGACCATAAAATCTCTAAAATAAACTGCTCCTCCTTAAATGGCAACCATGTTCCTTATCAGAGGCTCCCCCTCCTCAAATTCTGACTCCAACAGAATGTTCAAGATGGTGAATTCACTTTGTCTTCCTAAGGCCAGATGTCATGTTTAGAAAGAAAAAAAAAAAAAAGATCAGACTTTTGTTCTTCACAGATTAGTTACCAGGGGAAAAATTACTCATAACCAATATAATCATGCTAGTTTTATGGGTAAGACTGAGGCTAAAATATCAGTAATTTATTAGAAAAAAGCAATAAACTTTCAAATGCCAGTTAACCTCCTGTCAGGACCGATTTAAGTGTGGAACAGGAACCTAGAATCCATGTAGAGTTTTTTCAACATTCTCACCTTGACTTTATGTCCAAAAGCTGAAGCAAAGAAAAAAATTTATAGGTAGAAGAGAAAAATTAAAAATGCTCAAATTCTTAATATTCTTACTTTTTATTAAAGGAAATAGATACATAATATTCAAGGTGATTTCTGATCATGCAACACCAAGCTTCATTTTAGGTAAGCCAATATTAATGGAGCTCTCCTGTAATACTTTAAATAATATTTTGAACTGAGTCAGTTAGATAGCAAATATTATGACACCCTGTGGGGCTGTACCTTCCAACTAAATTATACTACATGTTATACTTTATTAGACTTAATTTAAAGGTAGCATGTGAAAAAGAAATATAAATGGTTGCAAATGACAGTTAATTAGAGAGGGTCCTTTAGAGAGTTTCCAAGTTTATCAGATATCTGCAAGGGCTGGAAGCAGTTTTCTATAACCTTCATTGCTAGGACCTTCCTTGAAGAGTTACTGTACTTTGGCCTAAAAGGGTATCTCCACATTATGTGTATTATATGCATATATTTATATCATATGTCTGCATATCTGTATATATAGATACATACACATACACAATTCTAACTCTAAAATAGCAGCTGCTATAAATGTGAGGCCTCAGATGCCTGGCTGGCTCAGCTGGTAGAGCATGCGACTCTTGCTCTCAGGGTTGTGTGTTCAAGCCCCACGTTGGGTGTAGAGATTACTTAAGAATAAAATCTTTGAGGGGCACCAGGGTGGCTCAGTTGGTTAAGTGTCCGACTCTTGACTTCAGTTCAGGTCATGATCTCGGGATTGTGGGATTGAGCCCCACGTTGGCTCTGTGCTTAGCGGGGAGTCAGCATCTCTCCCTCTGCCTTCCCCCTCCCCCATCCCACTCACACATGCTCTCTCTCTTAAATAAATAAATAAATCTTTTTAAAAAAACTATAAAAAATAAATAAAATCTTAAAAATATTTTTTTTAAATATGAGGCTTCAAAAGCCACTCAGAATTATTGTACCTGGCTTGGAATATGCAGCCATTTCCTAAGGAATTATATAATGTCATTTCAAATGCAACCAAGTGTAATTACAGTAGAAGACTTAGAGGAAAATCTGCAGTTGTAATTTGGATTTATTGTGCTATTTCTCATAGGTCAAAATCTTGCACAGACAACAAATGGAAACATTAAAGACAATTATTATATCACCTTTAATAATATTAGTAATTAAGAAAAATCTCAGCATCTAAGTAACTGCTCAAAAATGAAGGATTAGATATTCCATTGCATTAGAACAATGAATAGAATTTGTGGCAAATCCTATCAATCACATGAAGATGTGACGTTTCAACTGGATTCAGTTCTATAAATAAGTTAGTTGAGTTCTTCTTAACTTAAAAAAAAAAAAACTTCGCCAACTTAATAGTGCATTTCCCCAGGTATTGTGAAGAAAGCATTATTTGTTCTAAAGGATACATAGTTCTAATGAAAACAGAAAACTATATATGCATGAGAATTACCGAACAACCTAAAAAAATAAAGTAGAAAGAGCATCTAACCAGGAAAATGACACTTTGAGGTCCTCTCTAAATGACAGAAGAGCTGGAAAGAGTCTGTCTGCCCTCTACCCTCCCAAGAGACAAAGAGACATGCACTTTTTTAAACCCAGACAGTCTCTATTAAAAATAGGAAGAAGCTACTCAAATAACCTGTCAGAGAGCTTTACATCTTTGGATAGCCTTCTGAGCTTGGGAGATTTATCTATACCTGAATTCTGACCCCTGTACTGGCCACTTGTTATTACTGTAGCATCCTCATTCCCTTCCCTTCGGTTTTTCTCCCAGAGGTTGGTGCTACCTTTCCAGCAGATAAGAGGTCCCTTCGACAGTACACCCTGGGAGCTTCTGACTAGGTAGTACTTTAAGTGCTTCTGCTTCTTTGGCTGGGTGGTGAGCTTCAAGTTAATATGGTTGGAAAATTCCGTGAAATACCGAAATCCTCTTTCTCCACAGCCGATACAGTTTCCAGAAAACCCTGAAAGAAGGAAAACCAAAGTTACTGGTGAACTTGTAAACTGATAACAATACTTTTACATACAAAAATGTAGAGAGATATTCAGTCTTTTTGACCCAATAATTTCTTAATTTCAAGTAAAAAAAACCAATTTTTTTAAAGATTTTATTTATTTATTTGACAGAGACAGTGAGAGCAGGAACACAAGCAGGGGGGAGTGGGAGAGGGAGAAGCAGGCTTCCCGCCGAGCAGGGAGCCCAATGTGGGACTTGATCCCAGGACCCTGGGATCATGACCCGAGCTGAAGGCAGACGCCTAACGACTGAGCCACCCAGGCGCCCAAAAACCAATTTTTTAAGCAAAGTTATTTATAAAGACTGACAGTAATTTAAATTCTGCTCTAAAAGGATAATGGTTAAGGAAACAAGAGTGGATAGTATCATGTGATAGAATTCATATGGTCGACATAAAAATATCAAAAAGTTTGGTCCTAGAGATGTCCATTATTCCTTTCCCCCACACTCCCTTCTTAGAGAATCTGCTGGCCCTGGTTCTCTACCCTACGCACCCTGTGGACTTGCCTTCATGGCCACAGCTGATTAGACTGTGCTAATATCTGACCCACTCTGCGACAGTCAGAATCTCCTGGAGTTTTAAAATAAATACAAAAAGAATCAGTCAGAGGGTACTAGACCTTGGATTTGTAAGGTCTTATAAAATTGGAGCCCAAGTTGGGGGTACGTCCAACCGCCTGTCAGCTAAGGGATGGGAGAGCACAAACTGAGAACCATGAAGAGGAAGCTGGTCTGCAGACAGGAAAGTGTGGACAGTGATGGGCAAACCCAGGTACTGCCAACTTTCCAGTTTCTATGAGATCGAGCTGTACTCTCTCACATGAGTTTGCTGAGAGTCCCATTTCCTCTTTCTTCACCTCCCTGTACTCAAACTAGCTTATTATTCCTTTAGATCTAACAACCAAACAATTCTCACTCAGATTAATCAAACAAAATAAAACTTTCAGTGACCTGCTTAGAGCAGGGGACACAGAAAGAAAAAGAAGTGGAGAGGGCTAAGACAATAAGAGGACATGCTTTGCTCAGTTGGAAATCAACTCCCAATACACAGAGGAAAGCTGCACGGAAAGAGCATGAGTTCCTCTCGTTGTGACAGATGAGGACACCACATATGTACTGCCATGTAGCGAACAAGGACAAAAAAGCTATAAATGAGAAAGGGCACTCCAAACTCCATACATACTATATCCTTCTATATACATAACTAACTTAAAATAAATTTACTGGGGCGCCTGGGTGCTCAGTCTGTTAAGCGTCTGCCTTTAGCTCAGGTCATGATCCCAGAGTCCTGGGATGGAGTCCTGCACTGGGCTCCTGATCAGCAGCTCTCCATCTGTCCCTCCCCCTGCTCGTGCTCTCTCTCTCTTTCTCTCTCTCAAATAAACAAATAAATAATCTTTAAAAAATAAGTTTACTGATGAAGTGATACTCTCTTTTTAAACCCCAAAACAACCTGTTACATAATTAACAAAGATCTAGAAAAAGAGAAGAGAAAGGCCCCAGGATTAAAGACAGAATATTTCACAAGGTACCAATCTCAGAATGCTGACAATCAAGTCCAAGCATTTAGAAATGGCAGCCCAATTTATTATTATTTATTCAGCAATTGTTTATTGAGTATCTACCTATATACCAGGCATTGTGCGAAACTGGAAAAACAGAGATAGTTGTAATTTCTGGTCAGTTACATAAAATTAGTAATTCTGTATAATTAGTTTATTACTATTATTTTATAGAATTATAAACATTGATGTAATTTCATAAATTATTTAAAATATATTCAGAGATGGTTTGCATTTGAGAGCATTTGGCTATCTGTCCAATACTTTAGAGCTACAGGCCAAAAAAAAAAAAAATTGTCAATGGCTACCTAGTTCACCAAGGTCACAAGCCATCTAACCATCCATCTCTCCATGCATCCATGCATCTATCCAACAAATCCATCCATCCATCCATACTTATACTCTACCATGTGCTAGGCTAGGTTTTCAGCATGGAACAAAGCAGACAAAACGACTGCCTCCATGTAACTTACATTGAGGTATGATCGTCATGCCTTGATGGAAAAGTGTTTGATTGGCAAGGCAATGTAGCACCCAAATACAGTAAAATGATATAAGAACACTTCAGAAAAATAATTAAAACAGTGCCCCCCAATAGATCCAAGTAGATCTATTGGATAGATCCAAGTAGTTCATAAAAGATTAGTGTGAGAATTAGAATTAACAAATTACAGAGGTGAGGTTTTGTCATTTATCTTTTCTTTTGCTTATTCTCTGAGGTGAAAAGCAAGAGAGCAAAAGTAGGAAGAAAAGCAAAGCAACCAGATAATCTTCAAAGAACAGAAATGGCACATTAATGATGAGAATTAATAATATTAAAGAGATAGAATTCTACAGCTCATTTTTAAAACTCTGTATTGTTTCAGTACTAACCTTGGTTCAAGAGAGATTATATCTGCTCAAAGTTCTTGTTGTTACCGTTGTTGTTGTTATTCTTGTTAATCTTGTTGTTATTCTTACAGCCAAATTACCTTTCTAGTTTTTCTGTCAATCAAGTCTTCCAATTGCATGGTAGATTTGGGACACATGAATGAACTGCCAACTGGATCAATATATATATTGATCCAATATAAATATAGATATATTTTAAAGATTTTATTTATTTATTTGAGAGAGAGAGGGAGAGCACAGAGGGAGAGTGAGAGGGAGAAGCAGACTCCTCCTGAGCAGAGAGCCTGATGTGGGACTTGATCCCAGGACTCTGGGATCATGACCTGAGCCGAAGGCAGACGCTTAACTGACTGAGCCACCCAGGCACCCCCGGATCAATATATTTTTTAATCAATTTCCCCACAGTCTTTTGAATCTGCATAATTTATATAAAAATTTAGACAAATGGATATTGGTGTTCACTGAGATTCTAGTATATTTGAAGCTTAACATTTTTTCCCACTATATCTTAATGCATACTAAAATAATCCATCATCAGTAAGAATGTTGGATGGATATTTACTTTTAGACAACAGAGATTGAACATATAAAAATCTCAACAACATACTTATCTAAGAGAAAACTTCAACCGTTTTGTTGTATTACACTTTCAATTTGGAAAGTGGTTAGTAAAAAATTATGTCCATTCACAAGACTAGAGAAAGTAAGCAAAATTCCATTTCGATAAGGGTATGAATAAATATGACAGAGTGGAGAATAACTACCATGTAAAGAACAAGTGTTCTGTTCTCAGCATGGATGCTTGATGGGTGCTTTGTAAACATCATCATTTAATCTTTACAACCCTGCAAGGTAGGCATCATTGGCCTCTTTCTATAGATGAGGAATCTGAGACCTGATAAGTAGCCTGCTCAAGTTCTGAAAGTACTAAGTGGTAAATCTGGCATTTTAACCTCAGTTCCAACTCCCAATACCTATGGTCCTTGATCTCATATACCTGATTACCTATAATTATGAAATCTATTATTCTGATAGTGTTTGTTGTGTCCTTCCTATGATATATTCTAGGAGGATTCTTCTAGTCATGAAGAATCATTGAATAAGAAGGCATCATGAGAGATTTTTGTGTTTGTAGTCAGAGCCACATATCAATTATTCCATTAGATGACACTATGATGCTTTTATTTAAGTTTATTTATTTATTTTTAGTAATCTTCACACTCAACATGGGGCTCAAACACACGACCCTGAGATCAAGAGTTGCATGCTCTTCCAAATGAGCAAGGCTCCCTGATGCTATGATGCTTTTATTTTTTTATTTTTTAAAGATTTTTATTTATTTATTTGATAGAGAGAAAAAGCGAGAGAGGGAACACAAGCAGGGGGAGTGGGAGAGGGAGAAGCAGGCTTCCCGCGGAGCAGGGAGCCAGACGTGGGGCTCCATCCCAGGACCTGGGGATCATGACCTGAGCCAAAGGCTGACGCTTAATGACTGAGCCACCCAGGTGCCCTGATATGATGCTTTTAAAATGCTAAAAGGAAGTTTCCTAAAATTGTTATAGCACAAGCCAACTAGGTTACTAGTTCTGAACAGCCTACAATGATTTTTGTCACACAGAACATTTGGAACACATAGTGTTGGATAAATGAGTGAACAACTGAAGACTTGGAAACTTCTTTGCTAATGTAGTCCAATGTGTAAACTTTACCATTAGGCTTCCGTGTTAAACCATCTGCTCAAAATCACTAAAAGAAAAGAAAATTAACAACTTTTTATGAAAGCCTTATGGAAATTACCACTTCTTTTCCTGTGAACCAAGAGAATGCTTTGAATTATAATGCAAGGAACCTTTATAAAGCATGGGCAGGGTTATTTTCTGACTCAAGATACTGATGTACGTATTTCTAAACTTTCCAATAATACCGTATAACTAGGAAAAATGCATCAAACTAAACAAAAACAGCTTAGAACCAATACAATTCTTGATTTCTTGGCCCTCTCCTCTCTTTTTCATTTTTATTGTTACTTGTGCCAAAAGCATCTATCTGATGGCATCTACAGTTAGAGAAATTCTGAGAAACTCCAGAGAAACACAGCAGCAAAGAAAGCAACAAAGCTCATGTGACATCTTAATTATTAAAATTAATTAAAAAATAAATCCACTCTTGGGCGCCTGGGTGGCTCAGTTGGTTAAGCGACTGCCTTCGGCTCAGGTCATGATCCTGGAGTCCCTGGATCGAGTCCCGCATCGGGCTCCCTGCTCAGCAGGGAGTCTGCTTCTCCCTCTGACCCTCCCCCCATCTCATGTGCTTTCTCTCTCATTCTCTCTGTCTCTCAAATAAATAAATAAAAAATCTTAAAAAAAAAAATAAATAAATCCACTCTTTATTTTCCATGATGTAAGAAAGCTAGGTTGTGAAAAAAGCACAGACCCAAACTAATACCAGGCAGTAAAACAATTCTGAGATACAGTTATGTATTTTACATCATATATCTCTTCCTAGTTATTTTGGTTGAACTCATGCTAAATATAAAATGAGAATCACATCAATCAAGTGTAGTTAGGAATAATGGGTGGTATGGAAAAACTAGCAATAACTTACAAAGTGGATAATCCACAATTGAATAATTGAGAGTTGACGACATCAGGTCCAAATCAATGACTCTATAAAGAGTGAATCCTACTTTGCTTCACAAAGTATTAATTTTTTAAAAATATTGTTATTGGGGTGCCTGGGTGGCTCAGTCGTTAAGTGTCTGCCTTCGGCTCAGGTCATGATCCCAGGGTCCTGGGATCGAGCCCCGCATGGGGTTCCCTGCTCGGCGGAGAGCCTGCTTCTCCCTCTCCCACTCCCCCTACTTGTGTTCCCTCTCTTGCTGTGTCTCTCTGTCAAATAAATAAAATCTTTAAAAAAAATAAATAAAAATAAAAATATTGTTATCTATTTATTTAAGAGAGAGAGCATGGGAGAGACAGCACAGGCAGAGGGGAGGGGCAGAGGCAGAGGGAGAAGCAGACTCTGCGGAGCAGGGAGCCCAACATGGGACTTGATCCCAGGACTCTGGGATCATGACCTGAGCCAAAGGCAGACACTTAACTGACTGAGCCACCCAAGCACCCCCAAAGTATTAATTTTTGATAAATCTCATGCCATCCATTAAGCCTGGTTTAAAAAAGTCTCTTCAAGATGGGTGTTTTGAGAATGAATAAAAAAATAAAAGGTAATTTTTAAGAAGTTACTAAAAGAAAAAAATGTTCCATACTTGAGTTAAAGTACAGAATTCCCAACTAATTCTGTGATTTTTTAAAAGAAAATTCTGTGATAATTTAAAATAAACTTGTAGTTTAACTCCTTCATCTTAGAAGGGATTTTATAAGTGTGGAATACTCACCTAAAAGTGCATTTTTCCCATGATCATCTGGTAGAAATCGCTTGTCTACAGCACACACTAGGATGTGTTCAGGAAGATTGGGAGACTTGGCCCCCACCAGGAGGAATCCTGCTGGGATGTCAATTTGTTCCATACACAGAGATACCAAACGCAAATCCTTTCCCGCTTGACAAAAACCTAAAAACCAGTAAAAAAGGACACAGTGAAATGTTTGGAAAGGTTCTATCTTCTTATCACCCATCTGGAGAGTGGATTTACCTGTGGGAATCACTATTAAGGCCTAAATTTAAAGTCCATATACTCCAACCAGAAGACAAATCTATCATATGTGCCCCTCTGAGGGGAGCTGAAAAGACACAAAAAGGAGGTATTTCTGACGGGTTCAGTCAACATTGACGACTTTATATTTTCTGATCCACAAGTAAGCAAATGATAAATATACACAGCAAACTTTGAAAAATGTATGTAATTTTTATGTGCATATAATACAGTATTTTTATACTTTCAATGCAAGTTCACTTCTGTAAATGGTGACTGTCATAGAAGAGGGAGGCTTGGGCGCCTGGGTGGCTCAGTTGGTTAAGCGACTGCCTTCGGCTCAGGTCATGATCCTGGAGTCCCAGGATCGAGTCCTGCATCGGGCTCCCTGCTCGGCAAGGAGCCTGCTTCTCCCTCTGACCCTCCCCCCCTCATGTACTCTCTCTCTCTCATTCTTGCTCTCTGAAATAAATAAATCTTTAAAAAAAAAAAAAAGAAGAGGGAGGCTTTCCATTTCACACAGGAAGAGGCTGTACCTCCAGGTTTGGTGGCTTATAAATGAATGGCCAGAACTAGAACCCAGAACTGTGAGGACAATCTTCATGAGCTACAACATGACAACATATGACAAAACCTTACATAACCACTTTATGTACCATAACATATTACACTAATTCATTAGTTCATCATTTATTAAAAATCATTTGCAACAGATACTGCCATAGGCCGGGGGATCGAGTTGAACAAATGTACCTTCCTTTAAGAGCTCGCATTATAGTTAACTGAAAAAATGTATAAGGAACCAATAGTCACAAAACAATATTACAGAGGACAGCTATTTTCTGCTGCAAGGCACCCATTTTACATCTTCTGGGAGAAAATCAGACCTCCCTGAACTCTAATTACATGATTCCTCTTGGAGAATTGTGATATTCTAGACTGACCGAACTGGCACCTGGTCCAAGCTAGCTAATATAATACCCTGCCTTTCCCACCATAGTTGATTAGTCAGGGGCACGTGACATAAACCAAGCCATTCAAAGCCTTTTCTCTAGGAATTCTGAACATGGAGCCAGAGTGTGGCTTAGTTTGGTCTGCGGCAGCTCAGTTTCTTGCCTTGTGAGAGAAATCTGTCAGCACTGTCAGCAGACAGCAGGTTCAGGGGGAATATTCTGGCAGCATTTGGGCCCCTGAAGCCCAGTATATGTGCTTTTCCCATGGTTTGACCGTGAAACATTTGCTTAGGAATTCTTTGAATAACTTCTTCATTCTCTCTAAAGCTAATCTCAGTTGGGTTGGGGTTCACTTGCAACCAAAAGAGGGTGAATAAAAGTATGATAAATACTATTTCAGAGAGTTGTGGAAGATGAAGCATGGACATATAACTCTCTGCATACAAACCAGAAGAGACCATCATTATTGCCCAATACAAAGTAGGGAATAAACCATGCTAAATTCTTCCAATATCGATTCATTGTATGATGTTAACCAAATGCCAACAAACAAATGGATGTGATCAGTTAGTATATGAAAAATAATAAGAAAACAACATCCAAACATATGGTTTGGCTCATCAAATCTCAAAAGCAGACATAATGGAATTGGAAGAAGTCAACAGAAGAAAGACTAAGATGATATGACAATGGGGTTAACCATTTCAAGCTTACAGGTCCTCTTTTAACACTAAAAACTTTCAAATTCAACTTTAGTGCTTGTGAACTGAGAAAAACAATAGCAGAATGTTACTGTAAATTCTTTAACAATTTTGAATGAATCTATATTTTATTATTTACAATATCACCTATATGTATTTGAAAAACAGTAATTTGTACATGTGAATCATATTGTTTATTTAGTTTACAAACATTTTGGGGGAAACTATGGATACATAAAACCCCTAAAAAAAATTCTGCTGCCCTCACCCCATTTAAGGGACAGGACTCACAGGTTTGAAAGTGGGGAAATGATGATGATGATGGTATCGATGGCAGAAAAACATATGGAGCACTTAACATAAGCCAGGTACAGTGCTAACCACTGCATAGATTATCTTATTTAATCCTCTCAACAATTACCAACTCCTTCCAAAGATGGAAACATTGAGGCTCAGAAAGGTTAGGGAACTTGTCTAAGGTTACATAATGAGCTCAGTAATGTCAGGGATATAAGAGATGGGAAGTTTACTATATAAAAACAGACCAAAAAGGGACACCCGGGTGGCTCAGTCATTAAGCGTCTGCCTTCGGCTCAGGTTATGATCCCAGGGTCCTGGAATCGAGCCCCGCATCGGGCTCCTTGCTCAGCAGGGAGCCTGCTTCTCCGTCTGCTGCCACGCCCCCTGCTTGTGTGCTCTCTCTCTCTCTCTCTCTCTCACACACACAAAAGCAGACCAAAAAGTATACTACTAACCTTGGCAAAAGAAAAGCTAAAAACAATTATAATCCAGATCTAAAACCATGAGAGGTAAGCATAGATATTTAACCAAATTCTAAAATATTACATCTAGGAGGCATTTTAAAGTGCTGAAACACTAATTTCTTTAATCAAAGGAATTATTAATTTGTGTAGACAGTAAACCTAGAAACACATTTCCCTAAGAAATAGCACCTTCATCATGACTTGCTCCAAAAGGCAGACCACATATCTTCCCAAAAGGTATAGATAAATTCAGTGATGAGAGGTTCATGATTACCTATTGATGGAAAACAGGATGCTTGGGGAGCTGTCTTTGTCACTAAGAAGTAGTAATACAACCTTTCTACAACTTTGACTCACACCACATTAGAAGGAATGGACTGGATGAAATGATGAATCTGTACCAATTTATATGAATTTGCAAATTATGAGCTTTTTAGAACATCAGAGCTATACAAAACCTCAAGATTATCTGATACAGCATCTCCCAACAGGTAGTTATCAAACTCCCAGGGATTTATAAAGGTATTCCATGATACTTGGAATTATAAGTCAAACTCAAATAAATACCATTACCAGTTTCTAAAGACTAATAAATAATCATTCTAATATCCTAGTTTTAAAACAGAATGTTCTGAGGGCCTTCCCTGCTACACTTAAAAGGATAGTGGAAACCAGCTGAATGAACTCAGGACTCATTTGTTTGAACCATGTATCAGTATGTGGCTTTGATTTTCACACAATTTTTTAAGATTTATTTATTTATTTGACAGAGAGAGAGAGAGAGAGACAGCGAGAGAGGGAACACTAGCAGGGGCAGTGGGAGAGGGAGATGCAGGCTTCCCGCAAAGCAGGGAGCCTGATGCGGGGCTCGATCCCAGGATCCTGGGATCATGACCTGAGCGGAAGGCAGACGCCTAACGACTGAGTGACCCAGGCACCCCCACACAATTGTTTTTTTTTTTAATTTTATTTATTTATTTATTTATTTATTTGAGAGAGTGAGACTGGAGAGAGAGCAAATGAGAGGGGGGAGGGTCAGAGGGAGAAGCAGACTCCCTGCTGAGCAGAGAGCCCAATGTGGGACTTGATCCCGGGACTCCAGGATCATGACCTGAGCTGAAGGCAGTCGCTTAACCAACTGAGCCACCCAGGCGCCTCCCACACAATTGTTTTTATTATCAGCCATATGTATTGATATGTCACTTAATTTATGCTTGTAATACACTGCTGGTTAATGATGGGAAGCTCAGGGAGCACTGATTGTGTAAATAAGCACAGTCATTTTATAAATGTGTCTAAAGATGCTCTTGCTAGAAATGAAAGTTAGATTCAATCCCAACACCACTCATTAAATTATAAAATTATATAAAATGCACCAATATGTTTCCAGGACACCAAAAAAAAAAAGGAAAAAACAATGTTAAAGGTAAAATTTAGAGGTTATAATCCAATTTGGCTTTTCATGTAAAAGGGAAAAGCTGACCTCATTCTGCAGCCTTTTCAGGAGCAGAAATTCTGCAAGCATCAGCCTGAAACCCTTTCATCATATAGAGCAAAAATGCAAAAATTATAAAAATATACTACTATACCTTTTTAATCCTAAAATATAAAAATTCCAAAATTTGGGCATTAAAAGTAGATTTTGATTTCCTTTTTTTTTTGATGCCAGAAAACATTTAAATATACTCAGCCCCCTGAAAAGCTATATTTTATTTTTGAATTTGTCAATGAAATATGCTTTTTCTTACACAATTAACTGAATAAATAGTAATTACTGAACAATTAAATGTAGACAATTTTTTTCTCATATGCATGAATAAGATCAGAGTATATTAACATACTGGTCTAAAATAAATACTTTCTACTTAAAATCAATTCTTTACAACATGCCATGTAGTGACAGAATTAGGTTTTAAATTCCTAAGGAGTTCAAAAGACTACATAGTACTATAAAAGAAATTTGTGAGTCAAAGATTGGGTAGTACTAATCTATTTAGTATGTAAATGAGGATACGAGGGCCCATAAAGGTTAAGAAGATGGTCTAAGTTCAAATAGTAACTGGAAAAGGTGGGACTAAAACCTGTCTTGACTCTAAACTGATGCTCCCCCATCACTGACATTAACATCTGATTCACACATAATGCTTCACCTTCCTTTGATCTGATGTAGGAGGACCCTCTCCTATTGTTTCTTCCTTGCCTATTTTTTGGCTAAGGCCTACTACCCAACTTTCTAGCTGAATCCCAGGAGGCACTTTCCACACCAGTTCCTGCCTGTGAGCCATGGTCTGTCGGCACCTACCTACCTCATACTTGCTGATGAATCCTTAACATTCACTGTTTTTCTGATGAGATTTCTAAAAGCAGTACATTGCAGCAAAGGGAAATCAAGCGGGAAAGTACAATTTTGATTCTGGGCTTAACAGATAGAGTCAAGAAGACATAGTGTGGAGAACACCTGAAGAAAGCAGGATTTTCTACAGAAGAAAGATGATTTCAGAACGATTTCTGTGGCAAAAAGAGAAATACACAGTCTGCCCAAATTAAGAAGTACAAATAGTTTTCAGTATTCCAGCCTTTCAGGGTTTTCCCACTTATGATATGAGGACACCTAGAGGACGAAAGTAATAATTATTAAACAATGACTGTATTCTAAAAGCATGTTTTCTACTACTCTCCTCCTTAAAAAAAAATTTAAGCGGTGCTTATGGCAATGAAAAGAGAAAATGCCCTATTTATGCTTAAAAAAAAAAAAGCTACAACAATGAGAGTATATAAAAGGGGCACAAGAAGCAACTGAAGGTGCTTCCAATGTCCAAAACTGGAACAATCTGAGGAACAAAGTAAAGTAGTATTGGATTATAACTCAACATAAAATAAATATCCATGAGTGCATAATGATATAAAGGACTGAATAAACTGATAAGTAGGGTGGGGGGGGAGACTAATTCCCATGCAGAATTTTGAATAATTTATGCAGATACTCTGCCCTCAAGAAGGTGGAACATGATTTCCTATTCTTTAAGCGTAAGCTGAGCATAGTGACTTTTTTCCACAGTATGGAAAGTGGGGGAAAGCATGGAGATAACACTACCTCCACCAGGTGATCTAGGTCAATAACAACAGTCATAAATCATGTTGATAGAATGTACCCTTGATATAATATGATGAAAATGGCACTTTACCTTTGTGATCTTCCTTCCCCAAACCCATAACCACAGTCTAATCAGGAGAAAAACATCAGACAAACTCCAGTAGAGGGTCACCTACAGTATACCTTACCAATAATTCCTAAAACTGTCAGAGTCATCAGAAACAAAGTCTGAGAAACTGTCACAGCCCAGAGGACTCTAAGGAGACATGATGACTAACTAATTTAGTATCCTGGTGAGATTCTGGAACAGAAAAAGGATATTAGGTAAAAATTAAGGAACCCAAACTATGAACTTTAATTATTATTAAAATTAATAATAGGGGCACCTGAGTGGCTCAGTTGGTTAGGCATCTGCCTTGGGCTCAGGTCATGATCCCAGGGTCCTGGGTTTGAGTCCCGCCTCAGGCTCCCTGCTCAGTGGGGAGTCTGCTTCTCCCTCATCCTCTGCCCCTTCACACCACCCCACCCCCCGCTGGTGCTTTCTCTCACTCAAATAAATAAATAAAATCTTTTTTAAAAATTAGTAATAATGTAAGATGTCAACAATAGGAGAAACTACAGGGATATACTCTATACTATTTTTTCTTTAAATCTAAAACTGTTCTAAAAAAATAAAGTCTATTGGGCACCTGGGTGGCTCAGTAGTTAAGCGTCTGCCTTCGGCTCAGGTCATGATCCCAGGGTCCTGGGATCAAGCCCCGCATCGGGCTCCCTGCTTGGCAGGAAGCCCGCTTCTCCCTCTCCCACTCCCCCTGCTTGTGTTCCTGCTCTCGCTATCTCTCTGTCAAATAAATAAATAAAATCTTAAAAAAAATAAAATAAAGTCTATTTTTACAATGTCCTATTTTATCATCTTGCCTTTCGTGTTACTCACCAACATAAGCCACTGGGCCAATTCAGTTAAGAGGAAAGCGAATAGGAGAGAAAGAGAAAGCAAGGCTGAGTCCAGTAAAAAGGGTCAGGAAGAAATCAATCCAAGGCCAGAAATGGTTGCAAAATCAAGAAAAAGTTCCTAAGTTTAGTTTGTAATTATTCTGAGAATACACTCACCTGGCAAGGGTCTGGCCTTTTGCTATGATATCTTTTAACTGTTTCCTCTAAACAAACCCTCATTCTTGGGATTCAGATCAGCTAATTATATACAAAATATATTATCAGGGATCTCCAATTAAGAAAAAACATTATGCAAAAAGCAATATTTAGTTTTTTTTAAGACTGAAAATAAGCTCTGTGTGTCTATAAAGAAGAGTGGGTAGCTTAAGAAATGTGATTATATTTGAAGGTCTGTAGGATCCAAATATCTGGTGAGGCAGGTAGTTCTAGTTTCTAGAAATATGTCAGATTAATAATATAATAAAGATCAATTATTCAATCTCAAGTAAAGCCTCAAACAAAATGAAAAGAAACCTTATTACTCCCCTGTAGGGTAATTTTGAATCACATCTGAACTAATCCTGAAAGAATCTTTATTTTAGAGGCTTCTGGAAGACCTGGGGAAGAGTGCCCTAAGGAAGGATCTAAGCCTGTTTACTGTATGCAGGGAAAGAAAGATAAGTTATCGATGTGGGCACACAAATAACAATTTATTTGACAACTTGCCCCTAAATTGAGAGCAATACTGAAATGCTGCCTTAACCCCAAGACCTCTGCAGCAAATTATTTTAATTAAGAAAAGGAATAATGGCAGACGGTCCTTCTTTGTAAACTTCGTCTGCATTTCCTTAAGAAAATAGCCAAGGTTTTCACTTCGCAGAACCAGATTTGCATTCTCCAATTATCTCTAACTGGAAGGTTACAGAGTAATCTAAGCGGGGGGAGGGGACCATTTACCGAAACAGCTGTCAACACAAACTAAAGTAATCAAAGCAGTATTTGGAGGCCTCAAATTTGGTTGCCCTTCACCTCTTTAGACAATCAACTGCCTCCCAGCAGGGTGGGAACCTACACTATTCCAATAATTTACATAAGAAATTAGCAACCAAAATTTACATCTGAAAGGTAACCCTAGAAGCCCATCAGGTATTAAGTATCTGCTTATCTAAATTGCCTCTAAAAATAGCTTTCCCTTCCTTTAAGTCTTAGGTAAATAGAGGATTTCCCACGAAGGGAAGGTGGTATGCTAAGACAAGTCCAGGCATTATATTGCCCAAATTCACCATCATTTCTTTTTTCTTTTTTTTAATTAACATAAAATGTATTATTTGTTTCAGGGGTACAGGTCTGTGATTCATCAGTCTTACACAATTCACAGCACTCACCATAGCACATACCCTCCCCAGTGTCCATCACCCAGCCACCCCATCCCTCCCACCTGCCTCCACTCCAGCAACCCTCAATTTCTATAAGAAAAATTTCAGGACTGTTCTGTCTTTGGAGGGAGAGGGCTCTTGGAACTACCCTAGACTGAGCCAAATTAAAACAGCTATGGACAAACTTTAAACTATCAAATTATAAACTATGCTTTTTGTTTTTAATGGCCACCTTCCGGGGAATTAAAAGGGGGAAAATACAGACATGTAATTCATTATAAGAAATCAAAGTAGCTGATGTAGGAATCTACCTGTAGGACTAGTGTTTTCAAGTTGTTTTGGAATGTGAATTTATACTTGAGTGGGATCTCCCCCCCAACACACACACAAGGAAAATTGCACCTCCAAGTTTTAACCTTCATCTCTAAAATTAACAATACCTTCCCTTACACTTTACATAACCACTACACGGTAAGAGTAGTGTTCTCGTGTTTTAAAGTTCAAGAAATATTTGCTATCTGTTAGATCATGGTGTTTATATCTTGGTGTGCACTAAACAGCTTTCCACACCTGACTGTTAGTAATACCAGTGTCAGCACCCCCAAGAGGCAAAAACATGCTCAGAACATAGGAAAATGGGGAGCCCCTCCCCCATTTTTGGTACAAAATTTGATATTTCAAAACTATCCCCTAAAGCTTTTACTCTGGTTCTATTAGATTCTTACATATAACAAGATTCTCAATGACAATCTAACAATATTTTAAGCATAATTTCAATGTCTGGTTGTTAACTGTTAAGTATGACTTGACTGATCAATAAATAAAAGGTACAAAAATGGATATAAAAGAGCTAAGTGGAAACCCAATCTGGTCACCTTCTACACAAATATAGGTTTAAAGGCCTATATGACCAACAATAATGAGTAAATTGATATATATTATATTAAGTCTGGGCAAAAGAAACCAATCACATGTGGAAGAAAATTTATAAGGAATGATGTGCTAGAGGCAGGCCCAGGTGCAGATAGGCTACTAGAATTAAGGATTTTGAGCTTTTTACAGTTTATCAGATTCTTTTGAGAAGGGAAGGGAAGGGAAGGGAAGGAAAGGAAAGGAAAGGAAAGGAAAGGAAAGGAAAGGAAAGGAAAGAAGGAAGGGAGAGAGAGAAAAGAAAAAAAGGCAAGAGAAAAATCAAACTTTCAAACAGTGCACATTTATCTGGATTTGCACATTTGAATTTCTAGTTTATCCCAGATTATTTGCAATTCAAGCTTTGTAGGGAGAATGTCCTGCAATATTACCCCTCTCCTCCTACCTCCTCACCCCCAAGATTTGCATGCATTGTAATCACCCCATGTGGGGTATAAAAGCTGTGCCCTGGCTAATATGGATAAAGTAGAATCCGCATACTAAGTAGGCTGGGATAGCCAGAAAACAGCACATACACTAAACAGAGGGAAGAGAGTATATTTTAAGTTGTGACATTATCAAAACCATGAAATACTGAGAACGTTTTATATTTGGATTTCCTTTTTAAAGTGTGGTTGAAGCCTTAGTGGAAGAGGAAGTTGACAAAATAAATAAAATGGGGTTATCAAAATATGTACATTTTTATCTTCTACAAATAACACATACTGTATAACTGTTCAAAATAAATGGAAAAGGTAAATATAAAACATCTAATATATACATTATTATTTTGAGGGTGGAAGAGAAAGAAGTAGGAAGACAGGACACTATTTTTTTAAAACAGTTTGATTCGCATTTCTGGGATTTCTTTTTTTTTTAAGATTTTATTTATTTATTTGACAGAGAGAGACACAGCGAGAGAGGGAACACAAGCAGGGGGAGTGGGAGAGGGAGAAGCAGGCTTCCCACAGAGCAGGGAGCCCGATGCGGGGCTCAATCCGAGGACCCTGGGACCGTGACTTGAGCCGAAGGCAGACGCTTAACGACTGAGCCACCCAGGCGCCCCAAGACAGGACACTTTAAAAGTTCCTAAAATAGGGCGCCTGGGTGGCTCAGTTGGTTGGGCGACTGCCCTCGGCTCAGGTCATGATCCTGGAATCCCGGGATCGAGTCCCGCGTCGGGCTCCCTGCTCGGCAGGGAGTCTGCTTCTCCCTCTGACCCTCCCCCCTCTCATGTGCTCTCTCTCTCTCTCATTCTCACTTTCTCAAATAAATAAAATCTTTAAAAGAAAATAAAAGTTCCTAAAATAGTAGTATTCCTGCAGGAAAAACCCCAATCTGGGCCTAGGCTTGCTTTGCCACATATCATCTCAGAGAAGTTACTCAACTGCTCCGAATCTTACTTTCTTCATCTAGAAGATAGAACGATAATACCTGTCTTTTTTATAGACACCTGCTGTGAAATCATAGGAGATAATGTCAGTGAGAGCATAATCATTCCTCATTCCTTTCTGTAATTACTGGTTTCCAGCCTTGAGCACCACATGCATGATTGGAAACTAGCCAGACAATAAAGAGGGATCAGAAAAAAAAACAAAAATGAAACCTACCATCTGTAGTGCAAGACCCTTCTGGGGCAGGCTTTTGTGAATAGGGAATCGGTGGGCTATTTGAATCAGACATTTCTTCATCATCTTCGTCATCTTCCATTTCATTAACTGTTAGATTGTTAGAAAAATCCAGGCTTCCATTTTGAGTGTAGCGGTGCACCAAATCTTTATCCAGATCCTCCACCTTGGGTTTTACATCTGGGTGAGCAAATGAATCACAGCTAAGTTAATAAAAAGATGTTTATGGAAAAATAACCAAAAGAAAAATTCATAGTTCTAAAAGATATTGGAGGACTGGGAGATGAGCAATGTCTAACATTTAATCAATTTACTTCAGAGGTCCCCAGATTTGGAATTTTCACTTCTTTTAAAAGGAATCTAGAAATGTGTGGGATTGAGAAACTTACCTGCAGATGAGAAAGGATGCTGGTCAGGGTCCAAGTACAGCTGGGAAAAAATTGGCCGTGGTACCACACTACTACATCTGAGAGACGCTTCTATGGAGTTGTGGAGAGCTTCCTCAAATTGAGCAGATTTCAGTTGCCCAGCATATGAATTCCCCATGGTCTACACCACCCCCCCAAAAGAGAAAGAGGGAGAAAGGAAAAAATTGATATGATTAGAGGACTCTATGTCTGCAAAGTACACAAAGGGCTGATATAAACTATATCCATATATCTTGTTAAGATTCATACATGAACTTTATCTATATTTCTTAAGACAATTTGTATCAGTTATCCATTACATCACTTTTGCTTTTTGTCTTTATAATCCAAACCCATTTCAAAAAGACCCTTTAGAGGAGCTTATATCTGAGAATCAAATGGTAATAAATGCTTTCAGGTTCTCCAACCAGTAAATCAAGATTGACCTGTTAATTGTGAAGCTGAACATGATGACAATGGGACCACAACTCCTCCTTAAAACTAGTGGGCTCCCATAACCCTATACCAACTCTATCAGTACTTTTAGAGTAAATCTCTAGTTACTTCTCTCTCTACTAAAATCTTCTTACCCTGGCACAGTGGGGGGAGATGCTTCTCTGGGGAAAAAAAAATGAAAGCTTTATGATAATATACTTAATTGACAAATTTCTAAAAGAAAGATTTAAACCTTTTAAACCCAAAGAAGTCATTCATGTATTATTAGTATTTATTTTAAAAAAGTGTTTTTTTTCCTTCATTTAAATCATAATCTCATTTGGGACCCATTAGGAAAAAGTATAATGTAGGAAGTTCTAAAGTCGTGGCCTTTACTTCTCATAACTAATATTTGTATAGTTCTTGCTAGTTACAAAAATCTCCATGTATATAAACAATAACTACAATTCATGAGGTACTAACTATTGGCTACACCAACATTTCTCAAAGTGCGGTCTGAGGTCACCAAAACCCTTTCTGGGGTCCAGGAGGTCAAAACTCTTTTCCAACTTATTACTAGGATAGTATTTGCCTTTTTGACTCTCAGTCTCTCATACGTGTCCAGTAGAATTTCCAGAGGCTGCATGATGTGTGATACTGCAACAAGTTGAATGTGGAAGCAGACAGACCACACTTCTTGCTAAATTTTTTTTAGAAAATACAGTTCTTTTTCACAAAATATGTTTTTTATGTTGACATATAATGGGTTTATTATTTTAGTTAATATGTGTTTTAAATATTTCTTAGTCTTGGGGCAGCTGGGTGACTCAGTCGGTTAAGCGTCTGCCTTAGGCTCAGGTCATGATCTCCAGGTCCTGGGATTGAAACCTGCATCGGGCTCCCTGCACAGCAGGGAGTCTACCTCTCTCTCTTTCCCTCTGCCCCTCTCCACCACTCATTCTCTCTCTCTCTCTCTCTCAAATAAATAAATAAAATCTTTTAAAATTTTTTCTTAGTCTTGTGGTGCCTGGGTGGCTCAGTCATTAAGCATCTGTCTTCGGCTCAGGTCATGATCCCAGAGTCCTGGGATCCAGCCCCGCATCGGGCTCCCTGCTCGGCGGGAAGCCTGCTTCTCCCTCTCCCACTCCCCCTGCTTGTGTTCCCTCTCTAGCTGTGTCTCTATCTGTCAAATAAATAAATAAAATCTTAAAAAAATTTTTTTTCGGGCACCTGGGTGGCTCAGTTGGTTAAGCGTCTGCCTTCAGCTTAGGTCATGATCCCAGGGTCCTGGGATCGAGTCCTGCATTGGGCTCCCTGCTCAGTGGGGAGCCTGCTTCTCCCCCGTCCCTCCCCCTGCTCGTGCTTTCTCTCTCTCTCTCAAATAAATAAATAAAATCTTTAAAAAGAAAAAAAAATTTTTTTCCTAGTCTCAATTTCTAATAAATATAATCCACATGAGCAAAACTCAATAATTTTTGAGTGTAAAGGGATTCTGAGATGAAAAGTTTGAGAGATGTTGAGCTGGATAGTACACTAAACAGTTCAAAAAAATTATTTTACTTAATCCTTAGTATTCTGAAGTAGATAGGGCCTCTTCTCATTTCATAGATGAAAAACTAAGGCTTGGAGAAGCCAAGTGACTTGCCTGCTATCATCCAGCTGGTAAAAGTCAGAACCGGAACTCAGAATTTAGCTGTGTGATGATAAATCCTGCACTCCTAGAGTACAGGCTCAGCTTGGATAAATCTCATTTCAAGAAAGGCAATTTGAGGGGCGCCTGGGTGGCTCAGTCGGTTAAGCGTCTGCCTCCGGCTCAGGTCATGATCCCAGGGTCCTGAGATTGAGCCCCACATTGGGCTCCCTGCTCAGCAGGGAGCCTGTTTCTCCCTCTCCTTTTGCCTCTCCCCCTGCTTGTGCTCTCTCTGACAAATAAATAAATAAAATCTTAAAAAAAAAAAAAGAAAGAAAGGCAATTTGAGGGGCACATGGCTGGCTCAGTTAGAAGAGTGTGCAACTCTTGGGGCGCCTGGGTGATTCAGTTGCTTGGGCAACTGCCTTCGGCTCAGGTCATGATCCTGGAGTCCCGGGATCGAGTCCCGCATCGGGCTCCCTGCTCGGGAGGGAGGTCTGCTTCTCTCTCTGACCCTCCCCCCTCTCATGTGCTCCCTCTCTCTCTCTCTCAAATAAATAAATAAATAAAATCTTAAAAAAAAAAAAGAAGAAGAGTGTGCAACTCTTGATCTTAGGGTTGTGAGTTTAAGTCCCACATTGGGTGTAGAGATTACTTAAATAATTAAAAATTTAAAAATTTAAAAAAAGAAAAGAAAGGCAATTTGAGAATATCTTAGTCCCACTTATCCCATCAAGGAGAGGGACAGATACTAAATTTCATCTGGAACTCCAACTTTGATTGACTCTCTGGAGGGAGTCCCTAGAGGACTAATTAAGAAGGACCCTGAGCATGCATCTGGGCTCAGCAAGAAAAGAAAGCCAAGACCCAGTGGTGATGACTCAGCAGAGAATGGGTGATGCATAGCACAAACTTACTGTCGGGTTTCTCAGATTTATATGCATGAGCTCCATAGGAGATTTTGGTGGCTCTGAGCTGCCTCTGTATAGCAAAGAAGGCCATTTATATGATTCCTGGTAGCAGTGAGTAGTATTCAGAGATTTCCATCGGAGTAGCTAAGTTTATCAAAGCTTTGTTAGAGATACTTATGATTTGGAGGAAAAGCTGGAATTATATTTTGGCAAACCTTTCTCAAAATAGGTAATAAGAAACTAAATGCCATGGATTTAAATTAGTAGGTTCCTCTTTATAAGGAAAAGAAATTTTGTAACTATATGAGGTGATGGTTAACTAAACTCATTGTAGGAACAATTCCACAACATATACCTTTATCAAATCATCATGTTGTACATCTAAAACTTATACAGTGTTATGTGTCAATTTTATCTCTATAAAACTAGGAGAAATAAATTACTAGGTTTCTTTCTTATAAAAAGTACATACCCAAAAACATATGTATGATACTCAAAACTGTAAGTGGAAGAAAAACAACAAGGTCTGTCAAATAAAGTTCTCCTGAAATACCAAGTTTTTGTCCAAGCTTCTAAGACTCCCCATTAGTATAACTATAAACAATTTAAATTTTCTAAAGCTCAATAACAATTTATTTTTCAGGAGAACCTCATGGGATCAAAACAGGGTGGGGTTGCAGGAGAAATATGCTGTGTCACCAGTTTATGTATGTAAGTCAAAATTCAATAGCCATTTCACCTTTCTTCTTTGCAGAAGGGAGAAAACTACCAGCACAGCCATGGGATTTCTTAACTGTGGAGAACAATGGAATAACTTCAAAGGTGGACCTTTAGCCTTTCTCCAGAGCACCAAATGCCTGGAAATCTTGCCTCTACTTAACTATTACCTGCTCAACAAGTTATCTTCCTTTTATCATTGAAAACCTTGAGAACCATATTCTCTAAGAGATCTTTTTAGTTTAATAAAGAAGTGCCCAGTTGTACATGGAGGACTACATAATTTCAATCTCTTTAATTTATAGTTTAAGGAGCAATATAACAGATACATATATGTATGGCAAATAAATATTGTGCTGAATAAAAATATTAAATCAACAGAAAATGGGTGATCAAGTTTCACCATCATAGAAGATATACATAATCCAACAAGAGCACTAGCAATATTCAGGGGAAGACAAAGGGAAGTACCCATGAAACAGTTGGAAGAGTAAAAGGAAGTGACTGATTATTCCAAATGAAAACATAACTGGGCATTTTTCAAATGATAATGATAATGTGAAGAATTATAAAACTGACCCTAGACTTCTTTAGTGCTGAGTATGGAGTTCTTCCCTTTATTAGTTCAAGTTCAATGCTACCCAATTTCCAGTTCAATGTTTACCAAAAGAAAGGTAGAGTTCAGGGAAGAAGCCTTGTTAGTGCAATGTATTCTTAATATCATATGCTATAATTTTTAGGGTCACTGAAACTATTGGCATTATTCACCTAGACTGCCAGTGTTCCTTTCATCTGAATCTCAAAGATCTCCAGTGCCTGAGATGGCATAACATCCCACTGTAAGTCACTGTGAATAAATCCAACTTCAGGTCAGAAAACAGAGAACTACTTTTCAGAATTTTCAGAATCAGTTGTTGAATCAAATACAATAAGAAAGCAAACCTGTAATTTCTACATATACATGCGTAACTTATGTATCGGGCTTACATTAAGGACTACAGACCTCTGAGATGCTAATAGACACTCTTGTGACATTAAAGAAATCTCTAAGAAAGACATGGTACACAATATGGGCTCTTTCTGCACCACTAATTCTTTTTTTTAAAGATTTTATTTATTTGAGACAGAGAGAGAGAGCACACACAGAGAGAGGGAGAAGCACGGTCCCTGCTGAGCAGGGAGCCTGATGCGAGGCTCCATCCCAGGTCCCCAAGTTCATGACCCGAGCTGAAGGTAGATGCCTACCTGACTGAGCCACCCCAGTGCCCCCCAATAATTCTTTCTGAGAGAAAGGGTGGGGAGTGGCTGAGGGAGAGAGAGACTCTTAAGCAGGCTCCTCACGCAGCAGCATGGGGCCTGATGTGGGGCTAGATCTCACCACCCCGAGATCATGACCTGAGCCAAAATCAAGAGTTGGACGCTTAACTGCCCCATGCACCACTAATTAATTGCTCAAAATGCAAGTAAGATCAAGTACAAACCACACCATTGTGGTTTGGTGTCTTTATGCACTAGCCTTTTCCCTTTTCTACAGAAAAATAAAAGGGCTGGAGTAGAACAGTCAGCTTCCATCACTGGTGGCTTTAGGAACAGGCAATGAAGAAGTAAGGAAAAGGGTAGCTTGGGAAAAGGTACCTGGTAATGGCTCCATGGCCTCTTCCAAATTCTCCTTTTTTCTGTTGAAAAGGGAAAGGAGAAGCAATACAATTTGAGGGAGACTACTTCTTGATCTGTAATGTTTTTATTTCCATTTTGTCAAATGTTTCACGGTTAATAGTTACTGTATTATTAATACAATAATTACTCTTGTAGTAATTATGAAGTACACAGGACAGAGGAAGAAACATTTCCTTTAACTTGATCCCTAAAGACTTTTTACAATTAAAGCATTAGATAAGGGGCGCCTGGGTGGCTCAGTCGGTTATACACCTGACTCTTGATTTCGGCTCAGGTCATGATCCCAGAGTCCTGGGATCAAGCCCCACGTCGGGCTCCCTGCTCAGCAGGGAGGATGCTTCTCCCTCTCCCTCTGCCCCTCCTCACTGTTCATGCTCTTTCTCACCCTCTCTTTCTCAAATAAATAAATAAAATCTTTAAAAAAATAAAGCATTAAGATAAGATTTAGAATACATATTCTTATTTTTCAAATGTTAAATTTAAGTTATGTGTGAAGCACGTAGGCTTCTATGGTAGGCATCTAACAGGCAGGTGATATGCTACCAGTTGCTGCTATCATTATTACTATTACTGGTAGCGGTGGTCCTTGTCATTGTCAAGAAATGTGAAAGGAAACATTCTTCTTTGGACAATTACAAGTAACATGGAGAGCTTGCTAACTGCCAGGTAAGTACTCTATTGTCTCCATTTTTTTTTCACATTTTTAAAATTTTATTATGTTATGTTAATCACCATACATTATATCATTAGCTTTTGATGTAGTGTTCCATGATTCATTGTTTGCATATAATACCCAGTGCTCCATTCACTACGTGCCCTCTTTAATACCCATCACCAGGCTAACCCATCCCTCCACCCCCACCCCTCCAGAACCCTCAGTTTGTTTCTCAGAGTCCATCGTCTCTCATGGTTCATCTCCCCCTCCAATTTCCTCCCCTCCCTTCATTTTTCCCTTCCTACTATCTTCTTTTTTTAACATACACTGTATTATTTGTTTCAGAGGTACAGGTCTGTGATTCATCAGTCTTACACAATTTGCAGCACTCACCATAGCACATACCCTCCCCAATATCTATCACCCAGCCACCCCATCCCTCCCACCCCCCACCACTCCGGCAACACTCAGTTTGTTTCCTGAGATTAAGAATTCCTCATTATCAGTGAGATATGATGCTTGTCTTTCTGATTGACTTATTTTGCTCAGCATAATACACTCCAATTCCATTCATGTTGTTGCAAATGGCAAGATTTCATTTCTTTTGATGGCTGCATAATATTCCATTGTACACCACATCTTCTATATCCATTCATCTGTCGATGGACATCTTTGCTCTTTCCACAGTTTGGCTATTGTGGACATTGCTGCTAAAAACATCGGGGTGCACGTACCCCTTCAGAACCCTACATTAGTATCTTTGGGGTAAATACCCAGTAGTGCGATTGCTGGGTCGTAGGGTAGCTCTATTTTCAACTTTTTGAGGAACCTTCATACTGTTTTCCAGAGTGGTTGTACCAGCTTGCATTCCCACCAACAGTGTAGGAGGGTTCCCCTTTCTCCGCATCCCCTCCAACATATTTCCTCCATTTTTTTTTAAAGATTTTATTTATTTATTTGAGAGAGAGAGAATGAGAGATAGAGAGCACGAGAGGGAAGAGGGTCAGAGGGAGAAGCAGACTCCCTGCTGAGCACGGAGCCCGATGTGGGACTCAATCCTGGGACTCCAGGATCATGACCTGAGCTGAAGGCAGTCGCTTAACCAACTGAGCCACCCAGGTGCCCATATTGCCTCCATTTTTAAGAGAGCTGAGGCACTTGCTCAAGGTGAAACAAAAAGGAGATGGCAAAGACAGGAGTAGAATCTAACCAGTTTGGCTATGGCAACAGCTCTCTTAGGCTATCTTAATCACTGAGATCCCTCAGCTGTTTAAACACCTACAATAATAACCTAATTGGGTAAATGGATACTCTATAAAATATTACTAAATTGCCAAGTCAAACTAAACAAAACAAAATAAAACAAAACGAAACCAAAACAACCCAAGGAAGATTCTTGTTTTTAGCCGATTTGTCCTTGTCTCTATATTTCACAGCTACAAGACAAGGCTGAAAAAGGAGTTTTAGCTTAAGATATGGGGTTAATAGGCACAAAGCCAAGCAACAATTTTAAAAAGTCAAAATAAAATAGAACTACCCCTCCCCTCAAGAAAAAGATCCCAAACCTCACTGTATTAGATGAAAGGGAAAGATAAACAAAGGGTAAATTATTTAACAAAGAATAACCAAATACATATATAGGGGAGACAGCATAGGCCCGCCCTTAGACTCCAAAGCATCTGATGGTTGGGCTGCATGTCCCCTAATTTTGAGAACACTCTTGTTCATACCCTTTTTTCCCCATTGCTTCCAACTTTGGAAGACTTGGTCATGTTTCATTAATCAATTATGTGGCAAGTCTAGAAATCAAAAACATTCTTATCAACTCCCTAAAATATTAGGGATGTTTATATAACTTAGTTTCCTCCAGTATTTTCCCCATCTGAAAAAGTTTTATTTTCTATTAAGGACAAGAGAAAGTTTCCTAAAACCCAAATGATAAGAAGGAATGAACTTGAGAGTGTACCTTCCTTGACTTTCTTCTTACAGCAGTTTAAAACGTACTAGATTTGAGATATGGCCCATATCTTTTGAAAAAGTAACACAATTTCATTTCTATTTCCCTCTTCCATCTGCGGCAGACCACTTAATCTAAGTAGGTAGAAGTAAAAAGTAAATTTCTGACATTAATAATATGATATGAATTTACTGGAAATTTTAAAAACAATTTTTCTTGTAAAGTTAATGTTGTTACAAGCAGAAAAAAAACTGGGAAGTACACACAATAATGTGTTAATAATGTTTATCTATTGATGTTATATTGTTTTTAAACATCTTTTTTTCAGGGCACCTGGCTGGCTCTGTTGGTAGAGCATGACTCTTGATCTCAGGGACCTGAGGTCGAGCCCCTCGTTAGGCATAGAGCCTTCTTAAAAAAAAATAAACTATCTATTTTTTTCTTTTTTCCAATTTTTAAGGTAATGAACACTATTACAGTGTAATATAATAAAGGAAAGGAAAATATCATATAATGAGTGAGCTAATCCCAACTCTATGACTATCCTTGAACAAGCAGTTTAAAACATAGACTTATTACTTAACAACTGGATTTGCAAAATGAACATCCCTTCACCCTTTCCTGGTGCTTCAAGATCCCAGGGAGACTACAATTCATTCCAGTGCTTAGACTGAGAACTTCTCATCAAGATTTGGAGTTTCTATTACTACCTTCTACCATAATACTCTAAACTATTTCCCCCCCAGTTATGATATACTTGTATTGGCCCAATCATCTCCCTCAAAAAGTTCCTCTTTTGATCAAATATTTTCAAGGTACTACACTTGTTCTATTTATAAAAGTTGACTTTTATTTTATTTTATTTACTTAGAGGGGGGAGGGCAGAAGGAAAGGGAGAGAGAATCCCAAGCAGCCTCAATGCCCAGTGCGGAGCCCGACACAGGGCTTGATCTCACAACCCTGAGAACATGACCTGAGCCAAAATCAAGAGTCAGACGCCTAACCTCCTGAGCCACACAGGCACCCCTAAAAGTTGACTTTTAATACCAACCATCTGGAGAAAATAAACATCAACTTTAAAATATATAGGGAGAAAAAGGATCATTACAGTTAGTGACAAGAAAGAAGGAGAAAAACACGGATTTTAAAAAATCATGTACGTGGTTGAAGAAAATCTAAGGTACTACTTCAGGGTTAGTCTAGTTTTAACAGCAAGATTGGCCATGGAGAAGATAGGCAGGGATATATATTTTTAAAGTAATAATTCATTTAAAAAATATTTCAGATTTGTATTTCCAAGCACTGTCTACTGAAAAGTTTGAGAAGCAATGACAATTCAATAACAATAAGCACTTCCTAGTACCCTGATTGTGGTTTTCTACTACCATTCCCCACTGAAAAGAATCAAAGCTCCTTGAAATTATGGCCAATTCCAGGTCTGGGGCAGGAAATGCACTTGAACAGAGAGCAAAGAAGCTATCAAGGGGTAATGGATCACGTCAAAAGACATGAGTCAATATGAAATGTTCCCATAGGCCAAGGACTAGAGAAATTGAACATAAAAGAGAAAAATGCAATGCAGTGAAACATATTTAAAACATAAAAACTCACAAATTAATTTTGCTACTCAAGGAAAAAAAGAGAGATCTCCTCTTGGAAAAAAACAAACAAAACAAAACAAAACAAAAAAAACCCAAAGCATCTACTTGAATGTGGCTAAAAGGAAAGGGAAAGAGGGAAATATTTATTCTGCTCTTCCTGTACTTCAAAGTAACCAAATAGTCCTGGTTTTTGAGAGTTTTAATATTTTTAATGAAGAATTTCAGCTAATAAATGTGGAAAGAATGACAGAATTATAAAATACCACTTTGCAAACCTTAATACAAAATTCATTTAGGCAATGATAATAAATGGGGGAACTTTATAATACAGGGATAAGGTTGACACCTCCTGAACCCACAGCTCAAGTTTAGCAACACTAATAGTGAAGCAATGAGACACCAGGAGCCTTCCCACAAGAGACAATAGGAAGCACACACACTACGTAGGAAGTATTTCTGCTGATTTGAATATAGTCAAATCCTTACATCTAAATTCTATTTATAGGATGGAGGAACAAGTAAAGAAACAAGCAAACTCAGAATAGGGACAGGTAGAGAGAACAATTGATCTAGTTTCTGCAACAAACCAGGGTTATCTGGTTTATAATTTGGAATTAGGGGGACACCTAGGTGGCTCAATCAGTTAAGTGTCTGCCTTCAGCTCAGGCCATGATTCCAGGATCCTGGGATCGAGCCCCACATCAGGATCCCTGATCAGTGGGGAACCTGCTTCTCCCTCTCCCTCTGCTGCTCCCCCTGCTTGTGCTCTCTCTCTGTGTGTCAAAGAAGTAAATAAAATCTTAAAAAAAATAAATTTGGAACTAGGATTCAAGTTTAGACTAAAAGTCTATGTTTTTTCCCCCACTAAGACATGCTATTTGATGTAGAAACAAGGTAAGCATGAAGATGATACATTGTTTGTGGTATGTGTGTATATTTGGGTTTGGTTTGAGTTTTTTGTTTTTAAGGCCCAATTTTTTTGTCTGTGTGCCAGACATAGTACTAAAAAAAGCCAACCTCGTGTACCTTGTCAGTTTTCTGTTACCCTTTACTCTATGATGTTGTCACTTGCTCTCTAAACTTTAACAGTTATCCACCCAGCCAAGCAGCACTTATAGAAATCCTATAGCTGTAGAGTCAGATGACTTTAATTCAAATCCTATACCCACTACCCATATGATATTGGGCAAGTTACTTAGTCTCTCATCTGTAAAATGGGGTAATACAACCAATATCATAGATTTTTGTGAGAATACATAAGATTTAATGCATATATAACATTTTTAGAATAGTGCCTGGCACAGAATAAATGTGAAAAAAGAGTAGTAATAGGGGCGCCTGGGTGGCTCAGTCGGTTAACTGTCTGACTCTTGATCTTGGCTCAGTTCATGATCTCAGGGTCCTGGGATTGAGTCCTGCTTTGGGCTCCACACTCAAGGTGGAGTCTGCTTGAGAGTCTCTCTCTCCCTCCGCCCCTGCCCCCACTGACATGCACATGCATGTTCGCTCTCTTTTTCTCTCTCAAAATAAAAAAATAAAATCTTTAAAAAAAAAGAGTAGTAATAGGTTGGGTTTTTTTGTTTTTGTTTTGTTTTTGAGCATTGTGCTACATTGAAGATACTAAGAAAAGTAAGATGCACTTCTTCCCTTGCGTGTATTAGGCATTACAATAGATTCTGGGGCATTGTTCTAGGAACAAATGGCCATCAATGTAGAAGTTCCAAAAGCTGCTATTTGGTAGTATATACAATTTATTTATTAAGAATTTTACAGTCACATATACAAATTTATTGTCCCTCACAGTTATCAGATTCTTTGTATAAGAAAATTACTTGTAGTGATAAATCACTAAATTCTACTCCTGAAACCAATATTACACTATATGTTAACTAATTAGAATTTAAATATGAACTTGAAACATGAAAAAAAAAAGAGCATTACTTGTTATAGAGCATTACTGCTCACACATCTTTTCTCTATTAAAAATATTCACTGGGGCACCTATGTGGCACAGTCGGTTAAGCATCTGCTTTTGGCTCTGGTCAAGATCCCAGAGTTTTGGGATCAAGCCCCACATCAGGCTCCCTGTTCAGTGGGGAGTCTGCTTCTCCCTCTGCCTCTGTCCCTCCCCTCCCCCTGCTCTTGCTCGTGCTCTCTCTCAATTAAATAAATCTTTAAAAAAAATAATCACTGATGACAGTGATAATGGAAATCACACATGGTTCGTGCAAGTTCTCACAGTCTATAATCCAAAATTAAAAGCAAGCATATATTCACATTTCTCTCTCCTTTGTGCTCTTTTTGCATTTCATTTATTCTTTGAAATTGACATTTGTTGCACTTGATTATAATTAGTTGAGTCTAGTGTTTGACTCCCCCATTAGATTATGAGTTGTCAGGGGAAATATTTTGTTTAAAACTAGAATGAGTAAAAAAAAAAAAAAATGAATACATCGAGCTTTTTGTGTGTCTTATCTAATTAGACATTAAATGAATTTGAAGAGATATTATCTCTCCCAAGCACATTCCAAAAAAGCACAAAGCTAACCATGCATTCAAAACAAAAGTGTGTTATTCCAATTTTATTCATCCTCTTTGCTGAGTCTTTAGAAAATGCAAATAGATTAAAAGACAAAATTTCCAACCTCTTTTAATAGTTCTGTACATTTAAATCTGGATGAATCTCTTTTGACAGTTTCTGAAGCCAAAAGTATTTTAGGTACTGAAATAAAAGCCCTGCCCTACTAACTTTATTCTAAAACTAACCATTTCTACCAATATACTTATGGATATGCAATATGTCTTAAATTGTTATGTAAATAATTACTGTAAGATGCCAACTAATTTCATATAATTATTAAAAAGTGTCATAATTAAAAGATAAAGTACAATGCTATTTTTTCTTTGCAATGAAGAGGTACATGTTTCTACTGGAAATCTTTACTTTCTTCCTTGAAATACCAGAAATTCTTCTGTAAAATAAACACATCTCATCAAGACTCTCTGGAACTAGTATAATTACCAGAGGCAATCCCTGTGTAAGATCAAAGAAGCAAAACAATAATAGGCAACGTGTGACCTCGACCATGTCACCAGAGACCAATTTTTCAACAGGGAGAAGAGTCAATAATCCAGAACAGAAAACATTAAATAACCAGAAATGCTTCCAAAGTGTGGTTTACTGCATCCATCAAGGCTGCCACACTCAGAGAGTTCAGAGTCTCTACGGTTTCAGAGAACAGACTTGTGGGGATTTATCACAGCAATTATTCAAATCTGCAGAAAACACCAGAGGCAAAAAACCAATTTCCCAAATGCAGAGTAGAATTTCAAAAGATAACCATAATAATTTTCCAAATTTCATTGGATGCTTTAAAAAGTATAATGGGAAGAGCGCAGAGGACTAAATCTTTTTCATAAAACATTCACCTAATTTCTCTTAATTTCCCATCCCCACTTAGTTTTCCCAAGAAGTTGTTTGGAAAGTGAGCTATAAACATTAACCAGATAAATATAATTAGTAATCATACATTGAAGACTTCTGCAGGTTTTTGTTTTGTTTTGTTCTGGTAATACTGGGTCCCTGGATCCAGAAACAGGACTTCTTTGGTCTCCTTTGTAACGTATTTAGATGACTAATAAGAATTATAAGGGTGCAAAGTGGGGTAAAGAAATTCCCATTCACAGTAATTACAGTAAAATAGAAGTATATTTAAATTTGACTTTTAAAAAGCATCACAGATAAAATTGGGTAGAATCAGCAAAATCTGATTGTTTTCCTTCGGACCACAACCAAACAGCTATGTTCTTTCAAAATTAGATGTGACTTAGGGACTGAAAAAATTTATCTGAATTTTTTAACTTGCAAAACACCCATTCTGCTGGTAATTCAGAGAGAAGTAAAAGGACTTAGCTTAGATGAAAAAGTGCTGGAAATTCAAAGCAACTGTGAACATTGTGTTTATATGGATTTGTTACTTCTGCTACCTTCATCTTTCCACTCTGTCATCTGCCCCTGTCTTTCCATCTTCTTATCTTATTAACATTGCTAATTGTATTTGTCAGTTTTGCCACAATTTCAATGCTACTTAAACAGCTGTGGGTTTTCTCTAGGCAATTATCAGTCACTACACTTAGGTTTCTAAATTAGTTGTTGAAAGGCACTTTAACCTTGAGAAAATAGACACTGAGCACACTGCATGCATGCTGAGCCTTACATTTATGCATATGTTGCTTTAAAATGAGTAATTATTAAGAGATTGAAAAAAAATCACACACAAGTGTAACCCACAAATACTGTAAATTTACAAATTAGTAAGAAAATGCTTAACAAAGCCTATTATATACTAGGCATCATTTCATCTTTTTCCCCTTACTGTATATATAGTAATATATGTTCTCTATGTATTTGTACATGTATGGAGGGAATAAGCTGAACATCAAAATACTGCCAATTCCTCTAACAGTACCCTTTTACTACCTATCTGCCAGGTGGCCAACAGCTTTCAAAGGTATCCATAATCATGGAAGTGGTATCTTAAGGTCATGGGCTCTGGTAAAGACAGCTCTCACAACATGCGGATCCCTCCTCCCCCACCCCTTTTCCATTTCCCTTCAAAAAGAAAAATTCTTTATTATACTTGCTTTTCTTATTCTCTATTCTTGACCCTGACATTGATTTTCTTCTTACTACTATAAAATGTACAAGAAACACATTCAAGAAGAAACACAGGTTTATGGTTATTCATCAACTGATACCCACTTCTATGAAATACAACTAAATTTTTAAAACCTCTTCTGTAATCTAGAAACATTATATTTCATGTGCCATTTATTCCCTTTATCCATTAAAATAAATTCTAAGGTAACTTTTCAGAGTTAACAAACTTTGGTGTTTTTAAAGGTTTGTAATGTCCTGTTTGTGGGTCAGTCAAAAGCTCGTTAGAATAATCTTTAAATTAATGTAGGCTTGCTCCTTACCAGTCTCTCCCCCACCCTCCACTTTTGGCTCTGAGGAAAGAAAAGGGTGGTAATTCAACAGTGCAAAATTCTTCACTGAGAGACAAACATTAAAATGATAAACATTTTGGAAAGCAAAGTATACTTCAAACCCTCACTGTTCTTTCAGACCTATATTGACTCTTATAGTAGTTGCCAACATTTGGTAAGGATTATCCTTCCATTAGACAAAAGCAAGCATTCCTTAGATAAATCAGGAGTTTTTGCCATGAGACTCATAAAACCTTTTCACAACACAGATTTTCAAGAGAATCCTTTAAGGTTTTAGGAGGCTGCTCCTTTTACTAAGTAACAAAATACACCCCATGGTGTCTCACTGACCCCACTCAGCTGTCCTTTGACCTCTTCAATTGTTGAAGCCTAACTCCTGGGCCACAGAATTTGCCTCCCATATCAAACAGGGGATGTTGCTAACTCCTAGCACCTGGTGTAACAAAACGCAATGGTTCCCCGCTCTTCTATCTCCTCCACTCCCTCTCTGATCATTTTCCAGATGTTCCAGGCCCAAATGTTAAGCCAACACTAGGTTCCAGGGTCTGCATGGTCACCAAGGCACAAACAGGGACCACGCTGAAGTGGTAATGACCCTCTTGTTCTTTTTGGCCTCAAAAGAATTCAGCAGGAAGATCTTTGCCTTCTCTTGGAAATGCCAGGCTACTCAAACGTGTTGGAACATCCAAAAGGAGACATGCAGTCTTAAGCTATGCTTACACAGAACAAGAGTTCCTTAAAACAGCAGCTCCAAATCCTTAATCCTGAGCAAATGTTTAATTTTCTTGGACATAGGGAGGAAAAAAAAAGGCAATATTTTCTAAACTAAAAGCCTCCTAAAAATAGAAAAAAACCCTTTCAATGAAATTTTTAAAACATACATCTCAAGATAGTGTTATATGATAAACATTTTAATACAGTCATTTTATATGGTTTGGGTTTGTTTGTTTTTTTTTTTTTTGCAGAGGCCAATGATCTAGATTTCTCTCTTATTAAACAATTTGAAAGATAAAAAGCACAGTCAACAAAGGGGAATCAAAAACTGAATTCTTATTGTCTTAATTTAGGTATACAGGAAATATAACACAGAGGCTGTTGCCAGAAAAAAAAATTATTCAGAAATACTGAATAAGCAAAAACTTAATGCTGAATAAGGGTTTTTTTTTTTCTTTTGGTGGAGAGGATGGGGGAGGGGAGAGGAAAGCAGAGGGAAGGAAATGGAAGAAGAGCTCATAGAAATATCTGCTTAATCAGTTTAGGAACCAAATATAGTAGCTTTATTTAAATTCTAAATATAACTTCCTAAAACAAATTTGATCTTGAAAAATTGGGGGGCGGGTATTATAACTGTACAATACCTTGGTTTATTTATTAACATTTTTGAATCACGTTCATGATTAAGTTGGGCTGTCAACACTTCAGGGAGCCTGTTGTCTAGATTTTACTTGCTTAAAGCTTTTGTGCACCTGCAAAAACATAAAAAAATAAAAATATTTATATTTATGTAAAGACATGAATTAGTTTCCAAATGCATTATATTCCAGAAAAAAATAATTTAAATATTTACAATTCTACAAGTTACAATTACAAATAAATTATCAAAGTCTTACATAACTCCATATACATCATAATGGGCAAATACAGGTATTCCTCCTTCTTAAATATTCCCAAAATAATCACTAATTATATATACTCAAAAATAATTTGTTGTTCTTAAGATATCCCCCCTACTCCTACCCTACTAAATGTAAGTTGAATAAATCTGTCAAGTCTGCAGTTTTGACAAGTGTTACCATATGCTAACAGACCCACAGACTATTTTTATTTTTAGGAATGAAAATAATGAAAGGCAATTTTCTTATTCTAAGGAGTTTGAATTTTATAATCTCTGATGCTTGGCCAAAATTTATCTCCTCAAAGAACTATAAAAAATTTAAGACATAACTAATATTGCTTAAAAGTATTTTTGTACTTTTTGAAACTAATGCTTTAATAATCTCCAAGAAAGAGAGGCTGCATGAAGAAAAAAAGAGTTACTGTTTTCTACCCTTTTGAGTAGGGTATTTCTAGGAGTAATTAAACTAAGTAATTATAATTACATATAACTGGTTGAAAATTACAGTATGCATATTATTCTCTCCTTTAAATAGATTATGGTCAATATAAACTATTGGGTGGAAAAATAGGAAATATAGTCATAAAACATCAAGTGAAATAAAAACTATTTGTTACTGATTTTTATATGCAACTGAGAAGTGTTTTTGTTCCTTTGTTACTGTGTCTAAAAGGAAAACAAAAGGGGATTTTCCTAAGAATATACTAATTTCAATATGCATAGTAATAGCACTAAAATATTTAAAGTAATATTAACTTATGCTTTCTAAAGAAATAGTTTTCAGTTTTATTGTCCTTTTATGCCAACTTGAAAGAGAGGAAAGACAGAAAAGAACCATTTTAGATTTTGAAATAAAAATCTTTTTCTTACCTCTCTTACTGTCAGAAGAATGTCTTCAGGCAAAAGAACAATTAAAAAAGCAAGACCCAGATTTTCAAACTCATGCATTTCCCACCCACACACAAATAGACATCTTTTTGTAAGTCAGGAGTCTTGCTACCTACATCCAAACCCAAGATTACCCCATCTGGTCAACAAGGTCAAACTGCATTACTGCCAATGAAACTGTATGACTCCATGAGGACCTTAATGATTTTTAAAAAAGGTCAGTAATCCAATTCCAGTAGCTTCAGAGTCTAAAATTGCTAATTTTTGGCCACGTGCTGCACACTTCACCTGCTAGTAATGACATTTTTGTATTTTCTTCTAATTACACTCAAAGCTAAGACCTTTGGCCCTGGGCCACAGACCCCTATTCAGGCTGCACACATTCTCTTAAACGACCTGATCCTTTGTTGTCACTCTTACTCTTTCATCTATTATTTACACCCATAGAGAAGGAAGAGACTCTACCATTTGTATAGCTTAAAGCTTCTAATCATCTTAATTTCTTTGCCTTTCAACCTATGGTCTTTTTCATAGACGAATGCCAGAAAGTTTGACAAAATCATTTTTTTCAACCACATCCTCCCACCTCCCTTTCCCCTTTCCTACTCTCTGACCAAGCTCCTTCCTATTCCTTCTCTTATATGGGCCCAGTTCTGCATTGGTCCAGATTTACAAATTTTGACTTTTGCTAACAAAATGAATTTCTAAATAGAACACCAAATTTCCACCTTGTTCTGACAGATCAATAACAATTATATTTCATTCTTTCATCAAAGAGCTCATTAAGTTAACTGAAAGTTTACTTAAAATAATGTAAAATATGTCCCCAGTCCCCCTAAGGCATGAGCAGAGATTTTTCAGACTCTCCCTGCAAAAATGTCAAAAAAATTAAACAGTAAGGATGTTGGTTATGTGGTTAATACTTTTCCAACATTTTAATATCTACAGTTGCTCAAATGCTTACAAGAAAAAAGTAGAGGAAGGAAAGAAAAATGGAAATACAAAGAAAACTTTTAAAGACTAGAAAAATTTTAAATTGTTAGGTCATTTTAAAAGACTACTAATTCTCAAACAGCAAAATCATCACATAAAACAAGGTATATCATTGCAATTTCCCAACACTTTTCCCAGACCTTTTTTTTTTTATGTCCAAATACATTTTGCAAATCCAAAGCAAAGAATTGTTTACCATGATACCGATGTCCCCCTCAGATCACGGTAGCCACCAAAAGACTCTCATTTCCAAGATGTTTATAAAATGACATATGATCCATCTTTGCTCTCTCTCTCTATTGCTGCGCTTACTCTTGATTTCTAACAGTATTTCCTTGTTGTCTGTCCTCTCTGCAGACCCTGAAACCCCTTGTCTTTTCTTATTTTCACCATTTGCTTCAACCAGCAGTTCACTGGAGACCCATCCATCTTGTAATGCCTAAAGTGACAGATGCTCTCAGGAACCACCACACTGCTGAGTGAACAAAAGATAACATCACCTCTAGGAACTCCAGAGAGAAATACAACTGCAACCTTAAGACAGGGGCTGACTTGACAGACATTGGACCATAAACCTCTTCTAAGCGAAAAAGAAAACAATTGCCACACACACAAAAAAATCTGACACAATCAAAGGCAGAAAAGAGTGATTATTTGTGGATTGCCTTTTCACTCTGCAGCTCACTTTTCCCTCCCAACGCTTTTATAATGGGGCAATTCACTTGCCAAGCGGCAAGAGAAGTTCTTGGGAAAAAAGCCTTTCTCAAGTATCTTCTTTTATTCAACAATATTCAAAGTGAAATTTGTTCATGTGTGTGTTTCAGTAAAGCTAAGGCTTATGAGATAGAGCATTCGTGAGCCTGACCTGTCTTGTTTGCATAAAGCAATATCTGGGCTCAGAAATGCTGACTCAGTTCTACTGCTGTGAAAGACATATGCATGCTTTGCAAATTAAAAACACATTAGAAATTAAAAAGCAATGTGTGACCCAATGTCAACAATATGTGTAGCTCATAAAAATGGCTCACCATTCATTCATCAGACAACTTCCAACTTGGGTTAAGACAGTTAACAAGAGGATTCTGGGAAGGACTACAGATCTCTTTTCTAACAAAGGAAGGGTCATATTAACATCTCCCAGCAACAAACTAAAGACAGGGACGCTGGTAGATACAGTGGACTCTGCCTGATGCCATCTAGGGTTTTTTTGTTTGTTTGTTTGTTTGTTTAAGCATCTTATTTAAAATCTTCATGCAGCAATAGGTAAATGTAAATTCTAACATTTCATTTTAATTTAATTCTAAATTTAGATAAATACAGTGAAGGGAAATTTTTGAAGAATAGAAAAACAAAAGCCGACTTGGAGGTCACTTAAGAACATTGTGTGATCAATGTCAATTACAGAGATTAACAACTGTTTTTTATAATAGGTATCAAGCAACACAGAGGGCAATCTCTGCTGCAGCTAAATACATTATTTTGAAACAGAGTAAATGATTCAAATATCTATGTTAAATCTGAAATAAAGAGGGAAATGCTCAAGAAAAGTTCTGTCAACCATATTTTTAAAAAGAATCATAAGCACATACCATGGCATTTCTTTAAGACAAGTATTTTAATTTTCTGTTAAAATTTTTGCACAAAAGGCCCTTAGTTACAATTATTTTTCTTTGAAGTCATTAACGACTCTCCTCTCATTCCCATTTTACTAAAAATATATAAAATTTAAAAGATATTTTATTTCATCTCCTGTGTTTGAATTATTTGTGGGGTAAAAAAAATGTTCAACTTGATAAATCAATATATCTGTTTCTTAAACATTTTTTAATGTATCCCTCATTTCCCCAAACACTTCAGTGTATCTGTACAAATAAGCTAGTACAAATATTTCGGAATCTCAGAATTTTCTGGTTTTTATTTTAATGCTGACAAAACAGATTGCATACTAAATAAATATGTACAATTTATATAACTCAATGAAAAGAAGATTAACTATAGACTGCTTATCAATATAAAACGGACTTGTTCTAATATGGATTTGATCTTTAACCAGATAATTTTGGTTTTTGTTTAACATACCCTGACCCTAAGTAATCCCCCCAAAACTGCTGATCCAAAAGTACCACATCATTCAACATTCTCAAACTTTGGCATTAATACCAAAAAGAGAGACATGACCTTGAAATGACAGTTCCATTGCCGAAGGCTCCCCCCACCCAAAAAAGCCCAATTAAATGACCTACTTTTAAACACAATAGGATCGATATGCATGCAGGAAAAGTACACCCCTGTGGAAAGTTCTTATTGCCTGATTGATCAAAAACAAAACAAAACTTTTCTTTTTTTAACGGCCCCTTCCAGATCACAGTCAGTGCCAGAAACCCACACAGGAAAAAAATCCATCAAAATGAAACCCTAAAAGGGTTTACCCTTCACCATCCTATTTGCACTTCAAAACCCTGTAAGTCCTTCAGTTAAACCCCAGGGCTGAACCATTTCAATAATAAGAGAGGTGGCCAGAGGTGATTTATCTCCCATTTGGCCTCTGGACAGAGCTGTAACGTCTACGAAGCTTCCCTTCCCTGAGTCAAACCCTCCCCCCAGGTCTCAGCCTTCATTTGTGCGGCTTTGGATCTGCAACCTTATAAACAACTCCTATGCCCCTTCCAATCAGATGCAAGAATAGTTAAATCAAGATTGGATACATTTTCTTGGCAATGCTTTCACAAAATGGAATGCTGCTGAGTAATCAGAGCTTTGAAAATACCAGGTTAAATTTCAGGTTCTCTTTGTTATAACTTGGGGAAGAAAAGAATCTTTCTAACCTTACCTTCTCTCTTCTCACATATGTTAATTGTTACCAGAACTTGTTAAACTTTTTCCAATTTATACCTGGATACTCTGAATGTTTTGGCCCACATCAGCCAACTTCCTGCAGTGATGTTCATCTAAATTTAAATCCTTGCATTGTAAAATATCTTAACAAATCCAAAAAGTAGAGATTCACAGGTCACACACTCCTGGGTCAAAAAGACCTTAAAAACAGATATCAGACCACTATGACTTAACTGATTTATTCTACGCTTGGTATCAAATATGTACTATAACTGTCATCACACAATTTTCCTCTAGTAAAATAAACATCAAACAATGTCAACAGTTATTTAAATTGAAACATAGGTCCCAGAAGTTATCAAATGTGAAACACAATGAAGTTATTCCTTAGAAACGAAGGGTATTTTGTCACTAAGCATGAATTCTCTATTTCAAAATTACATTCACATATTTCCGAAGAGGATGAAATATATATGTACCTTTCCCCTACCATTCAATGAGAGGTTTGTTTTTCTAATTGATTCTGATAAATTACATCTGAATGCCACAATAACAACTTGCACTAAATGATTCCACTGTAGTCATTCCAGTTTTACAAGTTGAAAATTTTCAAGTCACTAACTTCATGTAGAGATTCACAGGCAAATATAAATATATTTCACTTAAACCTAAAATCAGTTAAGAAAAATTTAAAATAATAAAATTAAATATATACTGATACTTAAAAAAATAAGAAAAACACATTTTTGTCAATTAAAAATTATTTCTGTTTTTGGAAGTATTTATCAATAAAAATTATATTTCTGCCATTAAAAGATGCACCATCAAGATCCTTATACCTCATTAGCAAACAGTTTTCATTTTCAGAGCTCCAAGTACCACAAATTCAAGAAAAAACAACTCTCACAGCAAATGACTTTATTACATGCTACCAGGTCAATGAATCTTGGATTTGTATTTGAAATAAGATAATAATTCAAACTGCATATATAAACCAGGAAAAACAGGTGACTGAAAAAAACTAAGAGACATGCATTTTTAAATCACTGAAACACTTTGGCACTAATAACAATATTCAGGAAAACAAGTATCTTAAACTACTACATGACATTTAAAAAAGAAAAAAAGCTTTCCTCAGATAATCAACAAGAGTAAATTGATCCACCACAGAGGAAATATTCAATCTTCATTAAATATTTACTCAGTGCAATAGGTTGTTAGGTCTATTTAGACCTCAAAGAAAAAATAGTTCCTGTCTGGTAGGAATCAGGTCTTGGGAGAATTGAATGGAGATAAGAGGGAGTTCCTCAAGTCATGACACTATATTTCAAATTGACAATGCTAAAAAGTGGAAATATGCTATAAAATGTAGAGTACTACTTTGAAATCTGATACAAAGAAAGTGATACTTCTTATTAGAGCACTGAGTAATGTATAGAATTGTGAATCACTATATTATACACCTGAAACTAATATAACACTGTATGTTAAGCATACTGGAATTAAAATTAAAAACTTAATGAAACAATAGGAGAAAAACAAACAAAAAAGACAAAGAGAGTGATACTTAAGGGACTATTAATTTTATTAGGTTTGACTGGGTAAGCAACTTCATTTCCTATTAATGTAGCACAATAAAATTTGGATGTTCAAATCTGCAGTCCCCAACTCTCCCACTCTGTAACTGTAGCCCCATCACCTATCTTCTCTGGGCCTCTTTCCTTATCCATAAAATGGGGCATAAAGTAAATACATTTCTAGACTGAAAACACTATGGTGATAATGGGGGCAGGAAGAGATCCCATTCACCATAGCAACAACAAAAACAATATGCAGGAATCAACTTAATGAGAGATAAGTGACATTTTTTAAGTTGCCAAACTTTAGGTGATTTAAATGAAAATTTACACACAGAGAGAAATGTGCTAGGTGTTTTAAAGAGAAGTCTAATCATTGTAAAAATATGTTTCTCAAACAAAATAATAACACAATTCCACTCAAAATATCAGTAGAATTTTGTGAGGAACATTATGAAAACATCCACAAGGGGTGTTAAAGGAAGATTATCAAAGGAAAGATGGGGGAAAAAGTCTCTTCAATAAAGGTTATAAGGGGAGGTAAGTCAAAATAAATGTTAAATCATATTAGGAGGAAAGAGCTTTTGGCCATTAAATCTATGTCACTAAATCCAATGAACTTTTTTTGGTTTTCCTCTAACATGTCCTCTTGGTAGATTTCTTGATATTTCCTTTTCTTTGGCTGGATTTCATCTCACAACCTTTCTGGTATTCCTCCTTTCCCTGTGCTGCTTCTCAATTTCCTTTGCACTCCCACAGTACACCACCCAGAAATGAAATGGAGTTCTACAGAGTTTGGTCTGTGGTAGCCATCTTCCAAGATGGCTTCAATGATTCTTGCCACCTGTGTGATCCCCTTCCCCACACTGAGTCAAGGTTGACTTCTGTGATCACTAAAATACCAAACAAATGACAGTGTGTAATTTCCAAGGTCATAAAAGATATTGCAGTTTCTGCCTTGACCTCTTGAATCACTTGCTCTAAGAGAAGGAAGTCACCATGCTGTAAGGACACTCAAATAGCTCTGTGGGTGGGACCTGAGGTTTCCTGCCAAGAGCCAGGAAACCTGGCCCTCCTTGCCTCCTCTCTGGCACCCTCCAATCATTTCTCTGCATTACAGCACAAACATAATCTGTCAATCCTTTGCTAGAGCCCTTCATGGTTTTATATTACTCTGAGGATAAAAATCAATATTGTAAATACCTCTGCCCATCTCTCTAGTCTTATCCTGCACTGTTCTCTTCCTAAATGCTGTGCTCCAGCAAGTGATCAACCTTTAAAGTTATGCTCCTTCTGCCTGTAATTTCACCCATCTTATCTTTTACTTTTGCCAATTAAAATCTCCTTATCCTTTTAGATCTCAAGCCTTGCTTCTCTGATCCCCTTAGTCCTTGCTAAAAGCTCTCATAGGACCTTATTCATATCCTTCCTAGCATTTTAGTCACTGATGAGCTATATAATTTGTGTGATTAATGTTTGTCTTCCCTCTTAAATTCTAAACTACATGAAGGTAGGGACTATGTTTTTCTGTGTTTGCCTATTACTGATATTAAAGCACCTTTGTGGTGTCCTCCTACATAGCAGGTACTCAAATACTGCTTGAATAATTTAATAATTTAAAATGTAGGGTTAGCATGAGAATGAGAAGCTCACTGGAGACAGTCCAAGTGAACTTTATTATCTATAAGAATTATTACATGACACCCACAGCTAACATCATACACAATGGGGAAAAACAAAGCTTTCCCCCTAAGGTCAGGAACAAGACAATGATGTCCACTTTCACCACTTGTATTCAACATAGTACTGGAAGTCCTAGCCACAGCAATCAGACAACAAAAAGAAATAAAAGGTATCCAAATTGTTAAGGAAGAAGTAAAACTCTCACAATTTGCAGATGATATGATATATATAGAAAACCCTAAAGACTCCATCTAAAAACTACTAGACCTGATAAATGAATTCAGTAAGGTCACAGGATACAAAATCAATGTACAGAAATCTGTTCTATATACTATTAATGAAGCAGTAGAGAGAGAAATTAAGAAAACAACCCCATTTACAACTGCATTAAAAATAATAAAATGCCAAGGATGAAACTTAATCAAAGAAGTGAAAGACCTGAAAGACCTGTACTATAAAACACTGATGAAAGAAACTGAAGATGATATAATCAAATAGAAGGACATTCCATGCTCATGGGTTGGAAGAACAAATATTGTTAAAATGTCTGTACTATAAAGTGTCTATACCAAAGTAATCTACAGATTTAATGCAGTCCCTATCAAAATACCAACAGTGTTTTTCACAGAACTAGAACAAACAATCCTAAAATTTGTATGGAACCACAAAAGACCCCAAATAGCAAAAGTAATCTTGAAAAAGAAAAACAAAAGCGAATTCCAGATTTCAAGTTATATTACAAGGTGAGAGTAATTAAAACTGTATGGTATGATATATTACTGGCATAAAAATAGTCACATAGATCAATAGAATAGAATAGAAAGCCCAGAAATAAACCCACAGTTATATGGGTCAATTAATCTTTGATAAAGGAAGAATGAATATACAGTGGGAAAAAGACAGTCTTCAACAAATGGTATTGGGAAAATTGGTCAGTTACATATAAAAGAATGAACCTGGACCACTTTCTTTCACCATACACAAAAATAAACTCAAAATGCATTAAGGACCTAAAAGTGAGACCCAAAACCATAAAAATCCTTGAAGAAAACCTACGCAGTAATTTCTTTGACATCAGCTGTAACAACATCACTCTAGATATCTCCCCTGAGGAAAGGGAAACAAAAACAAAAATAAACTATTGAGACTACATCAAAATAAAAAGCTCTTGCACAGTGAAGGAAACAATCAATAAAACTAAAAGGCAACCTACTGAATAGGAGACGATATTTGCGAATGACATATCTGATAAAGGGTTAGTATACAAAATATATAAAGAACTTATACAACTCAACACCCAAAAACCAAATAATCCAATTTAAAAATGGGCAGAAGACATGAACAGACATTTCTCCAAAGAAGATCTACAGATAGCCAACAGATACATGAAAAGATGCTCAACATCACTATAAGGAAAATGCAAATCAAAACCACAATGAGATTTCACCTCACACCTGGCAGAAAGGCTAAAATCAAAAACTCAAGAAACAACAAGTATTAACGAGGATCTGGAGAAAAAGGAACCCTTGTGCACAGTTGGTGGGAATGCAAACTGGGTGCAGCCACTGTGGAAGACAGTTTGGAGGTTCCTCAAAAAGTTAAAAATAGAACTGTTCCATGATCCAGGACTTGCACTACTAGGTAATTACCCCCAAAATACAAAAACATTAATTCAAAGGGATATGTGCACCCTTACATGTTTATTGCAGAATTACCTACAACAGCCAAACTATGGAAGCAGCCCAAGGTCCAGTGATAGATGAATGGATAAAGAAGATGTAGTGTATATATATATATATATAATGGAATATTATTCAGCCATAAAAAGAATGAAATCTTGCCATTTGGAATGACATGGATGGATCTATGGAGTATGCTAAGCAAAATAAGTCAGAAAAAGACAAATACCATATGATCACACTCATATGTGGAATTTAAGAAACAAATCAGCAAACGGAATAAGAAAAGAGAGAGAGAGAGAGAAGCCAAGAAACAGACTCTTAACTATAGAGAACAAATTGATGGTTATTAGAAGGGAGGTGGGTGGAAGAATGGGGGAAATAGGTGATGGTTATTAAAAAGTACACTTATCATGATGGAAAAAAATAATAAAATAATAAAAAAGTATTTTGGAGCTCTTTCTACATAAACACATAAAGATCTTCCTCATTCTTTTTTGTGGCCTCAGAGAATTCCCTGGCATGTATATACCATGATTATTATTTTTTTAAGGATTTATTTATTTATTTGAGAGACAGAGTACACAGAGGGGAGAAGGGCAGAGAGGGGGTGGGGAGAGAATCTTAAGGAGACTCCTTGCTGAGCTCAGAGTCTGATGTGATGTGGGGCTTGATCTTACGACCTTTAGATCATGATCTGAGCCAAAATCACGAGTCAGACGCTTAACTGACTGAGCCATCCAGGTGCCCCTATACCATGATTATTTTAAACTAGTCCCTTAATGATGGATACTTAATTCACAATCTTTGTTATTACTAAAGTTATTATAATAATCAACCCTGCACTAATTAATACACACTAATTTAGTACTTGGATAAATTCCTAGAAGTAAAATTGCTGGGTCAAAGGATATATGCAGTTTTAATTTTGTTAAATATTGCCAAACTGCTCTGGTTTTGTTTTGTTTTGGCATACACAAGGCAGTCTTCATTTCTTCCACACATTAGAAACATTCAATTGTAGTTCAGTTTTTCTAAGGTCCACACCAAGTAGGAAACTGCCAAAAGCAGAGAAAAGCTGGGTTGGAAAAAATCCATGATAATGAGGCACCAAGTGAGGATTGAACTAATGGTTGAACCAATTTACATTCCCATTAGCAATTTATGGATCCCTATACCTTCAACAATATAGAATATTATCTACTTTTGGATCTTTGTCAATTTGACAGATGAAAAATGGTATCTCAATGTAGTTTTAGTCTGCATTTCTCTTATTATGGATGAAATTATCTTTTCAAATGTTCAAAAGCCCTTGAATTTTCTTCTCTGAAATCTCCAGTCTTTATCTGTTTTTAATTTGGTTGTTGGTTTTATTCTTTATTTGTAGGAGCTTTTTATATATTAAAGAATTTTGTCCTTTGTGTATGATATGGGGCACAATATTTTCCCCCCATTTGCCATTTTGCCTTTTGCCTTTGCTTTTTGGTGTTTGCTGTTCTTTTTCCATGCAGACGGTTTTAATTTTTATATAATTTATCAATTTTTAAAATGTTAAGGAGTCACATGGAAACACAGAACTCTATCTATTTAAGTAAATAATCTATATAAGTCAGTGTTTATTTTCCTAGAGGCACTAAGAAGAGCAAAGGAGAGTAAGTTAAAGAAAAGAATCTATCTAAATAATTAGAACCCCAAAGATTTTTCTATTTTAAAAAGAAGTTTTTCAGGCTTTTTAGTATATCATTTTTTTAAGGGAAAAATAGATATTTCCACCTTACCCACTCTCTCTTGCTTTTGCAAAACAGGCAGAAACACACACACACACCACAAAAAACAGGAAAGTGGAGATGAAGAATGGACAAGGGTTTGAAGTAGCCAACAGGAGCCTGGGATGAAATTTTTGAATAAGTAGCTTCTAATCCTAGAGGAAACCAAATCAACATCTTTTGATCCATCTATTTCTTGATTCTGGACTTTAAAGTAGTAGAAGGGGTGCATAATTCTGGTAGAGGGGAGAGGACCATAGGCAAAAGTGTCAACTATGTTTTTTTTTCCCCCATCCATGTCTATGGATTTTCTCCTTCATACCCCAAATTCCAACTCCCAACCCTTTCTCTACCTCCTACAAATGTTCTACTTTTCTTTAGCCCATAGTTGAAAAATGTGGGACACAATCAGTGTTTATTACTGTCTTTGTTGGTAACTCCTACATTTACATCATTGGCCTTAAAATCTTTTCTGAGTTGTTGCTCTCCACCCAACTTCAATACATCAACTCAATATGTCCAAAACAAAACTCATAATTATTAGAGTAAAAGCTATTCCTAATTCCTGATTTCATTATTTTCATTTATTCACCTAGGAAGTACTGTGAACTGTGCTAGGAAGGATAATAAAGGCAGTCCCCAATCTCAAAGCGATCCCAATCTAGAGGTGAAAGATATGTAAATGTGTAAACGTTCACTAGAAGTAGGAACAAAGTACTGTAAAAGTACAGAGATTGTAGCAATTCTGTCCAGAGAAATGAAGAAAATATCAAAGAAGAGATGACTTTTGGGTGGCTTTAAAGGATTTATCAAACAACTGGGAGGACCGCTCAGGCCAGTAGAACAGAATGTCAAAGGCATAATGTATTTTAGAAATACTGAAGGTTCATTGTTGGAGGAAGGGGTTGAGTGACAAGTAGGTTGAGGACTCATTGCCCTCCATAACCCGCCCACAACCATTGCCACAATGAAAGAAGCAGAATCAGAAGCAGCAGCCACGACTGTGAGAGCGGGAAGAGACTGGAGACGAGGAAGATGGGAGTCCCATCAGACTACCCAGCCTTCTGGGCCCTCCCCGCATGGCCAATGGAAAGCCTGGTGATGTCAAGTCAGCCCCAAACTGGAATTCACCTACATATCCACCATCAGTAGAAGAGATGAATAAGTCATTGTGTGTGCATGCAATGGGATACTACACTACAATGAACAAACTCCTGCTACAGGCAACCTAGGTGAATCTCATAAACACGATGTTGACCTCTCTTCACAGAGGTCCTCCAGTATCAAGAGGACCAATGATTATACCACAATTGAGTCTCCTACCTCCTCTCTATGGCAGAAGCTCACTCTGAGGAGGCCTAAGCATCAGCTACGGCCCATTGGTCATGGTTGATGGGGGGCCAATGCTGAATCTCCTTTTCCCAGACCAGTCCATAAAGGTCCTTCCAGAGGAGGCTTTCCCAAAGAGCAAAGAAAATCCTCAAAAGCTCAAAAGTTGTTTTTTATCAATATCTGCCCACCCAAAGGATGGACCCCAGGTTATGGAAGACAAATCTGACCACCCTCTCTGCTGACACTTGGCCAAAAAGGGCCAAGGTCGATAGGAGGACCTCTGAGCCTTCTACCATCCAGGTGTCAGCAGACCTCCTATGTGAGACACTGCCTTCCCATCCAAGCTGGAAGGAGCCCTCTGTGACCCTAATGGGCATAAATTTCCCCATGGTCCTGTGATGGCTCTGTCAATGACACCCACCCCCATCGATCACCTCCCCCATTTGGGGCTCAGAGCTGTGTTTCATTACTGGTCTGCAGTGTGCACTCCTTTTTTTGATCTAGCCTCCAGAGACTTGCCTACAGAACCCCAACTTTTTTCCTGTCACCTGCCTCCTGGATCTTCTTCCCCCTCACCAACTGACTGCTAAACAGGAAACCTCTTTGGTGCTATTTCTTGTGCATGTGTCCAGCCAGCACCTGGTACTGCCCTCAATTCCTGAGAGCCAAGGAGCAGTTTTCTACCATTCTTTTCTTCTAGCTGCTTGTTTTAAGTCCTTTTTATGTGACACCCACGTCCTCTCCTCCATGTTGCCACTGCTCTGTGAAAGTCACTGGGTTGTCTGATCTGGGGTAAGTTTGGATGACTGGTACAGAGCTCCTCCCTGAAAGGCCACTCTCCCTGCTTTTGGATTTTGTAGTTTCTGTGTCAGTAGCATGATCTCCACTGCTCTGGTCTGTGATCACTGTGCTTTGTGAAACTGTGCATCCCCTTGTAGCCTTTCTCAGTGTCTGTGGCACTTCTGTGACTTCCCAACACTAGAGTAAGGTTTTCTGCCAAAAATGGCACCCTCCAGATTTTCTGCACCTCCCAACATGGGAGAATTGTGAATCTTTCCACAACACTGCCTCCCTGGTCCTCACCATTCTTCTCCTGGTGTCAGTTTTTCTGGGTTTGACACAGCCCATGAGATGCCCTTTAAAGTCTCTGACAGGCTTACACCATGTCCTCTCCAGCCCACTTTAGTTAGTCTCATCATTGGGAGGCTACCAGCCCTTCTGTCTGAATCCTGTGAATCTCTACGTGGCCCACCTCTGGGTGGAACCTGGACAGTACTGTCACCTTCTTCTCACCTTCTCCCCCCACATTCCTGGCACTGGCTGTTTTCTATGAAAACGGCAGTGAACAGGTTCAGTTTTGAATTGGCCCTAAGGAAATGAGTCAGGAGTTATGTGGGCAAGAGGAAGGGATGACAGCCATTAGAGAGCTGAGAATAATTTTTAACTTTTTTCTTTTTTTTTTTTTAACTAAGCTCCATGCCCAGCATGGAGCCCAATGTGGGGCTTGAACTCACAACCCTGAGATCAAGACCTGAGCTGAGATCAAGACCTGAGCTGAGATCAAGAGTTGGACGCTTGACTGACTAAGCTACCCAGGTGCCCTGAGAATAAATTATTTTTCTTTTTAACATTTTTTTTTTTGGTATAAGTAACAAATGTAGTGGAAACAAATAAAAAGTAGGTTGGGGACAGTCTGTAAGGGACGTTATATGCCAAATCAGGAATTTGAATTTTATGCCAGAAACAGGAGAAAGCCAATGGATTTTCAAAAAATTTTAATTTAATTTAATTTTCAAAAAATTAACATAATTAGATTTTTTAAAAATAGAAGATAACTCTGACAGTAATATGAAAGTTGGATTAGAGACCAGATAAAAGGTTTCTGAAGAGTCTAGGAGGAGTTGATGGAGATTGTACATAATCAGGGGTGGAAGGAACACAGAAGAGGAGCCCTTCAGGTAGGCAGTTAGAAATTCAGGACTCAAGCTCAGGAGTAAGAACTCAACAAATAGACCCTAGAAACAGACAGCTGCCACACAGATAACTGGTATTGGTACTGGGGAGATTACCTAGGGACTGCCATCGTAGAGAAAGTATGTAGAATAAGAGAGTCAAGGAGGGAAGTCTGAGAAACACCATCATGTGAGAGTCAAGCAAAGAAAGAGGAAAACCTCTTTGCAGATGAAGGAGCAGTAGGGAGAAGTATAAAGGAAACCAGGAACCAATGGGGTTGTGAAGGCCAAGGGACAAGAGAGTTTGAAGAAATGGGAGGTAGTCAACAGTTTCAACAGGTAGGGGAAGTCAAATAGGACCAAGAATGAAAATATGCCATGTAGCAATTAGTCCTTCAAGAAGTATGGTGAACTAGGACAGAAATCAGGGGGTAGCTGCTGGAAAGGTAGAATGACAGGAAAGAGACATTAGAAGAGATGCTCACAGGATGTGTTTCTTCCCTCCATGGAAATGGAGAGGTAGTGATACTGAAGAGAGGAGATGATTAATGGAATAAGGTCCTAGAGGGTAGAGAAAGGAGAGAGGAACAGATGGAGGATACACCAATGGCGGAACCACAGGGCAGGAGCCTGGGTCCCTGATGACAGCAGAGAAGCTTTAACAGCTATAGACAATTACCCCCAAACCTTGTTTATGCGGGAAAGACATAAACTCTGAACTTGATGTTTAGTGTTTCCTGTCATTTGCAGACAAATGTAATCCTAACTGATACAGGAGAGAAAAGTGTTGAAAGAATAAGCAAGCCCCTCTCAAAAGCATGAAGACATGAAATAGTGCAGTATGTTCTGAAGACAAGACCAGTCTGCAATTGCTAGACTATCAAAAGTGAGAGAGAATGGTAGGAAAGGAAGATGAAAATGTAGACCCAGGTGTGAGGAGCAGAGACTGGATCCTATGGATAAAAAGTAGCTACATGGAAGCATGTTAAAGAAATGACATGTTCCCATGTCAGCTTCGAATAGATTGTTCTGTGGCAGTCTGGAAGAGGCTCACGAGGAGGCAAAACAGGATGTAGGGGGAGTGCTTAGAAACTTCTACTATAGTTCTGGTGAGAGATCATGATGCCTGCATGGGTGAAGTTATGGTAGGGTTACAGAGGATGGAGAGACCTGAGAAATACTTAGGAATTAAATCAGTAGGAATTGATGACCAATAGCATGGACAAGTGATTCAGGGTGAAGTTTAGGTCTCTATCTTGCATTGCTTTTCTCCATTCCCACTGTTAGACCTCAATTCAGGCATACACTACCTCACATATTCATTCAATAAACATTTATTTAGTGCCTTCTCTGTGCCAGGTCCTGCAGATACAATGGTGAACAAGACAGAAATGGTCTTTGCTCTCCTAGATCTTAGGAATATCATTGCTGAAAGCTTCATATGTGATACTTCATTTAATACTCCAATATCCTTTAATATAAGTATTAGTATGTCCCCACTTTTCAGATGAGGTAACCCAGTCTAAGAAAGTTTAATAATTTGCTCAAGGTCACATGGCTTGCTGGTAAGTGGTGATACCAGGAATCATACACAGATCTACCTTTAAAGCCATGGTTTGGTTTGGTTTGGTTTGGTTTTAGTAGGCTCTAGACCTAATGTGGGGCTTGAACTCACGACCCCAAGATCAAGAGTTGCATGTTTTATGGACTGTGACAGCCAGGCGCCCCTAAAGTCATGTTTTTAATCACTTGACTATGTTCTCTCTCATGCAATTACAGACGATGTATTAAATACTGTAACAAGGAGTACAGTGGTTTGGAGTGATTACAGCCTCCTAACTGGACATTCTTTCTGCATTTGCATGTTTCTTAAGTGCAAATTGGGGAGAATGGTGGTACCTCCTCTAATTGAGGGCACTTGGAGGAAGAAGATGAGGTTTTGAGTGGAAGGTGATACATTCAGGTCTTAGATATATTGATTTTGAGATGGCTATGAAATATCCAAGTAGAGAGATCTAGCAGCAATGTGATAGAAAAATTTGAGGTTTAGAGGGAAACAGGGCTGGAGATAAAGCACTTGGCATCACTAATACTTAAAGGTCAGCTAAATCAAGGCAATTACTGGGACTCTTCAGGGACTCCTAGAAATAAGAAGAGCAACCTGCTAAGAAAAGGGCAGTTGGGTACAGGCTTAAGGAGAATGGAGTAGATTTAGAATAATTGATTAGAGACAAAAGAGAGGAACTCACAAAGGGCACTCAATTCAAAGTAATAATTAAGTTGTATTTAGGATTAGAGAGAATGAATTTATAGTTGATATCAATCTGCATGGTTGAGGGGTTCTCTCCAGCAGCAATAACCAACTCAAGAATAGGAAAACTTACAAAAATTTTATCATTTTACTAGTTCCTTTCTTTTCTCCCACTCTGATTTAAGACCTTGCCTGTGAGTTCCCAAAGCACCCTGATTTTACCTTTGATCTGCTAATGAACACTTGACCTATCAGGTTCTATTTAAGTCCACTTCCCCTTTGGACTTTGAAATCCTAAAAGTTCTTTGAGACTCTGAAAACTCCAAAGTTCTTTGCGTTCTGAAAATCTGTGTTTTTTATCATTTTTATTCCCTATTATGTACTTATTTTATCTCCAGGTTAGACTGCAGAGTCTCTGAGGGCAGGGATTGTGATTTCCAACAGTTTTGCAGGAACATCACCACAGTTCAATGCCTCATCCACAAGTATTTCATTAAACATTTGTGGGATTGACTTTAATCTGGAAGCTGCAATGTGGAAACTAACCAACTATCTAATTCTATCAAGCAGTGATTTTTAAGTTTTCAGACTTGGAATAAACAATCCCCTCCTCTCAACCTTTCATTCTCTGTTTTTCATTAAGAGGTAGTTAGGACACCTCCACCAGGTACATAACATTTTGACTTTGGAGTTTGGACCCTACCGACAGCTCTCTAGGCTCGTTGACCATGGAGGAGCTACTAAGCATTTCTGGATCTGCTGAATTCATGTTGGTAAAACTCAAAGGATTGGACCTGATGACTGCAGATGTCCCTTCTTATTCTTAAAATCCAAAGATTCAAAAAAGAAAAAAAAGTGACCAGCACCAAAAAAAAAAAAAACAAAATAAAATAAAATAAAATCCCAAAATTCCATGACCCCTGGAGGACCTTTAAACCACACTTGAGATCACTGCCTTATAAAGCACAATTAAAACATGGATTGCAAGTGAAATAAGTCAGAGACACAAATACCATATGACTTAAATTATATGTGGAATCTAAAAAACAAAACAAATGAACAAACCAACAAACAGAAACCAGAGATAGACTCATAAACACAGGGAATAAACTGGTGGTTGCCAGAGGGGAGGGGGTCAGGGGGATGGGCAAAATAGGTCAAAGGGATTAAGAGGTACAAACTACCAGTTATAAAATAAGTAAGTCAAGCACCCAACTCTCGATTTTTGGTGGCTCAGTCAGTTAAGCACCCAACTCTTGATTTTGGCTCAGGTCATGATCTCAGGGTCATGAGATTGAGCCCTACATCAGGCTCTGTGCTGGGTATGGAGCCTGCTTAAGATTCTCCCTCTCCCTCTCCCTCAGTGCCCCACCTTTTCCCCCTCCCTGAAATGCTTGTGTGCACGCTCTCTCTCTCTAAAAAATCAATCAATCAATCAAACAAGGGGATAAAAAGTACAGCATAGGGCATATAGTCAATACTACTGTAAGAATTTTGTATGATGACACATGGTAACTACACTAATGGTGCGCATTTCATAATGAATATAACTGTTGAATCACTATGTTGTATACCTGAAACTAATATAATATTATATGTCAGCTATACTTAAATTAAAAAAAAAACCATGGGTGCCATGTTTCACAATTGGAAAATGGCAAATAAATCTCTATCTCTATAAGGTTAGGCTACAATCTATAGAGCATATTACCTCTAAAATGAAGACACTGACATTTATATTTAATTATTGCTTTGACTGCTGATTAAAACATTTAATAGATGCAAGATGTTTTTCAATGGTAGGTTTATCCAAAAATCAAACGAAAGGACACTGTCATTCACTTTGCTAGTAAAAAGAGAAGAAAGCTAGAATATGAAACACCATCTCAGATCTCATATGTACCTTGGTAACACTTTCCTTTTTTTTTTTTTTCAGATGAGAAATCAAAGAGTGTAAGTGACTTACTCAAGGTTACAGAAGTACTAAATGGCAAGGCTGGTAGTAGAATCCAAGGCTTCCAATCATATGCCTTTTTTTTTTTTAAACAACCAAATTGGTCAAAAATCTTCTGAAAGACAAAAACAGATGAAGGTGAAATGCCAGTTGGCTGAGTTTAAACAGAGACCCCACTTTGTTCTTTCCAGGTTCAATAATAAACAATTCCAGTGATTAGCATGAAGGGCTGGCAGATGAAACATTTCACTCCTAAACAAAAATATTTGTATTTTTGTACCACAGTTAGTAAATCAATTGTAAAAATTAAAGTAAATGGAAAACAGAGAATTAGCAAACCTAGAACTCAATTTTCCTTCACTCTTTTGGAAGACAGATAGAAAAAACAAAACAAAATCCCTGTGGTTCCCTTCATTAGCAGCCAGGGTTGTGAGTCCCATTGTAAATCCCACTTATAAAGGCTCGTGGCTACCTGCAGAGCCTAGGAGTACCAATCACATTAGTGAAGACACCAGATGACCAAAGGAAGCAGTGAGGGTCTGGGAAAGCTAGTAAACAAAAGGCAGCATTCCAAATGAATGCCATTGCTAGAGTCTGCATTGTAAAATGCCTGGATTTGAGACCCCTAAAGGAGATTAGCTTAAGGCAACAAAAGATTCAAACAAGATACAAAGAGCTCATTTTGACACATTAAGAAATTGTCTTCATTAGATCATCAGGTGCTTAAGTGTAATTATTAAAAAAAATAATTCCACCTAAGTTGTGTTTGAAGAAGTTATCCTAGAAGAACAGGGACCTAAACATAGTTCTTGAATATAACATGTTCATGACCAAAATACATGAACCAGATAGGCTGGCCTTTTTCCCTTTTATTCTTCCTGACATTTCAAAGGCATGTAATGACTTTAAAATTTGTTATACACACCATTTCCATGTACCACTCTGCTCACGAGCACTAGTGCTTTAAATACCAACTAGAAAAACTTGAATCTCTCCAACTGTATTCGATTTTTTTCTTCCACGTTGTTGCCTCATTTATAAAGAAAATAAGTAAAACTTTTAAGTATGAATTGCCAAAATGAAAAGCAGCAAAACGTTAGGCCATGGTATAATATCCCGGACATTTTCCATCACTTCCCATGCTTGTTTGGCTCTTGCTGCAAAGTTTAAATTCAACTACAGTTGAGATGCTTAAATTTTAAAATGTGGAAGGAAAACCTTATTTACTTCCATGTGGAGGAGGCTGATATTTGCTGCTGTTTGTTTTCTTTTGTTTTGAGGGGGATGTTAGAGAATTATGTTCAATAAATTTAATACTTCCAATATTGCTTGCCAGTTTTATTCACTAGATATCTATAGTACTAAGCTGAATAATGCTGATGTAAAGTAGAAATAATTACTTATTGAAAGAAGACATAGTTACTGACAAGAGGAATAATATTGGATCAAATGGCCTTCCACTCAACACGTTCAAGTGTACAGACCATCAGTGAGTCTGAAATTTTACAAATGTATTTAAAGACCCCCTATCAATAACAGATAAGCAGACAGGCAAGAAGGGTTCTGATCATTTAAACAGTCCTAAAAGCCTATAAGTCATATTTGAGGTATAATAATGAGAACCTTTCCCTGTAATTTCTATTTGAAAGTCAACTTCTCATCATACCTCCTCAGTTTGATAAATAATCACCCCTCACCAAGAACACAAGTAGTTCAGCTCCCACTTTCCCTTTGAGAGGTACTCCCATTGTTTTGTCAAACCCTAATAGGGTCATAAGCAAGGCTTCACTGACACAGAAGGCAGTGGTTCACATCTAATGGGCTGATGTCACCCACAGCTATTAGGCCAGGTGAAAACTCTGACTTCATGTATGTTCAAGTGGAAAAACATTGGAAAAGTTCCGTGAGTCTGAGCTCCTGACAACTTTCTGGCTTCACCTCTCCTCTAGGTTTGGAAGTCATATAATCATAACAACATTAGAAAAATAGTTAAAATTTTTGTAAAATTTATTTAAAAAATATAATCGGGGGTGCCTGGGTGGCTCAGTCGTTGGGTGTCTGCCTTCGGCTCAGGTCATAATCCCAGGGTCCTGGGATCGAGCCCCACATCAGGCTCCCTGCTCAGCAGGAAGCCTGCTTCTCCCTCTCCCACTCCCCCTGCTTGTGTTCCCTCTGTCACTGTCTCTCTCTCTGTCAAATAAATAAACAAAATCTTAAAAAAAAAAGTGCTGATACAAACCTATCATCCTTTAAACCCTATATGTGCATTCTTCAAGCTAAGTCACACTATGTTCTCCAACAGAAAAGAATATGTAAAATGGTCCAAACTGTAATCAAGATTGTTAATTAAAACTCAAGAGAGAAATAACAAATGTTACATTGGTTAAACATGAATTTACTTATACAGATTATAAATATCCTAATGAGAGACTTCTGAGGTCAGAATGATATCCATTATTGAGGTTTGAAAATAATTTTTTAAGTTATTCCTGGTCTACTACAGAAGTCAGACTAAACAAAAATGTGATTCCTAACTCCATTCTGATTATATACAATTAAGTTCTGGCTTTACTAATTGCATTTTTTAAATGTCAGATTTTCTAATAAGATAAATTTAAAGCTTGGGGTGTGTCGGTGGTTCAGTCAGTTAAGCATCTGACCCTTGCTTTCAGCTCAGGTCATGATCTCATGGGTTGGAGGATCGACATCCACATTGGGCTCCACACTCAGTGGAGAGTCTGCTTGAAGATTCTCTCCCTCTGCCCCTCCCCCCATGCACACATGCAGATGATCGTGCACTCGCTCTCTTTCTCTCTCAAATAAATCTTTTTTTAAAAAAGATAAATTTAAAGCTTAATCCAGAATGACAACTTTTCATCCAGGAATAAGATCTTCACTCTTCCTCATTACTTTTCCTTCCATTACACATCCTGGGGAAAATCTCTGTTGAGAAGCAAAATATAAGGAATTTTCTAATTAATGGAGCTGAGGTATGTGGACCAATGGGATATAAACTGAAAGACAAAGGGCTCTTTATTGTGGGATTAAAAAGTAAAGAAACTAAGGAGAACCCTAAAAAGAATAGCAGGAAGATGGGACACCTGGGTGGTTCAGCAGGTTAAGCATCTGCCTTCAGCTCAGGTCATTATCCCGGGGTCCTGGGATGGAGCCCCAAGTCAGGCTCCCTGCTCAGCGGGGAGCCTGCTTCTCCCTTTGCCTGCTGCTCCCCATGCTTGTGCTCGCTTTCTCTCTCTCTCTCTGCTAAATAAAATCTTAAAAAAGAAAAAAAGAATAGCAGGAAAAAAACACAAGTAATCACAGCTATAGATGGAGATAATCAACAGTCAGGTGAGGTGCGGTGGGTCGTCCTACCAATTTGGGTGCCCAGAGAGGCTCTTAAAGTCACTTTGCTAGTTGGATAGTAATAGTGGTGATGGTAGAAAGTGCTGAGCAATAAATGAGGAGTCATAGTGGGGAAGAATAGAATGGATGTTCCCATTTGTTTCAGCAACTGCTACAGCATGGGCTATATTTGACCGGAATGTAACTAAACAGAAAATCTGGCTGGAACTAGTAATTTTTCTTGATGAAACCAATGCTTCCCCACTGAGACACTGTTAAAGCTCAGCATCACTTAGATCAGTGTTTCTCACAAAGTCTAGTTCAAGGACTGCATCAGAATCACCCGATGAACATATTTACCATGTCGGTTCCTTACCCTCTCTCTCAGAGATTTATGAGTCACTAGTTCTAGAAAGGACTCAGGAATCTGCATTTTGGATACCCTGGAAAGTGTTGCTAGATTTGGCAAATAGGCAACCCTAACCTCAGATGATTCTATGACATTAGAGTTTGAAAATCACCTCCTTGGAAAAAAGGGGGGGATCAAAATTATATATGATTGTTACATGGGATGCTTATTTATAACAATTAGCCAGACACATTAAAAAGAAAGGAAAAAATCTCATTGTCTGATCATAGGACTGGCTATTTGACTACTTTGTGCTTCAATCCCTTCATTTGGAAAATGGAAAAAAAACAATGATGGTGCCTCCTAAGCCCCCTGCCACTCTAGTTATGCTCAAAGAAGGTATGTAAGAGCACAAAAGAGTTAAAAAAACCATTTTGCCATGACAACAGCAAATTGCTCCTGGGATGAGCATCGTGTACACCCCCACCACTTTTTGGATGCCTGTGGCATTTGACCTTTACCTCTCCCTCTCAGACTGGCCCTAGCAGGGAACAAAAGCATCCAAAAAAAATTAGACACTAGGTTTTTAACTGTAAAACCTAAAAAAAAAAAAAAAAATCAATTGGCACACTAAAAACAATCCCAACAATTTCCTGGGGAAATACTATTCTCATAAAACCTCACAAAAATCATTTGGATGAAACATTTTATTTAGCAGCCCCCCCAAAAAACAAAACCCCAACTCCTCTAGGTTTTATATTCCACCACCTCCCAAATAGCTTCTAACCAAGCTTTAAGTAATAGTAATTTGATTCTGTGTTACATAAAGGTTGTGTAGCTAAAGAATATTGTGGAATGTTCAACTCTATAATAAGAGGCATCAAGCCTGTGGAAATCTGAGGTAAAGAAGACTGCAAATGACACTCCCATTTCATGGACAAGTGAAACAGAAAAACTGCAGTATTATTAAATACCAATTATTAAAGTAGTTCACTACAGAAGGGAGGCCAGAAAGGAGGGGAGTTCTGAGTAAGTGGTCTAGGAGCACAGAAGGGTGGAGGTGAGGATAGAAAGACATAAAGCAAAGGTAAATTTTCATGATTAGCAGTATCCTGGTGGTTAGTAAATACCCGTGTGCCTCAGAATCAAGTACTGTTGCCTGTGACATCCTGTTCTGGGTTGTTAGTCAGTGTATGCCATAAAGGGAAATTGAAAGATTAGTCACATTAAGAAGAGCTCACACACAAATAAGTATAATCTGACTTGATTTAAGGGAGACCCAGCAGAATATGTTTGCCTATTCTAGTTTTCTAGCTGTATTGCTGGCATAAAGTCCCGTTGTTGCTTTACTACTAACATATGTGGGAGGCTGGGTCAAACATCATCTGATGTCATTCCCAATATGAGGGCTTTGTTTGTTTCTATATAATGATGTTTTGGACTGTTAAAACAGTCAGAATCTTTCCTTATTATAACTACACAAGTCACTCTACAGAAGGAAGGAAGACACCTGATTCACACAACCAGGCATAGCAAACCGAGCATGTGAACTTTCAACAAAAGAGGAAGCTTTGTACCAGATGTGAAAAAGTAAAGTTTATTTTTCCATTTAGCTTGTTTATTTAGGTAAGAAGGAAGGAGACAGCGGCTGCTTCTCATTCCAAACTGCTCAGGGAATGACTTTTCTTTCTTCTTTATAAATGAAAAAGTTGGCTTACTGCAGTTTCCAGAGGGATCTGGAAAGGAACCAAGTCACTAATGATTACATTTCATCTGTAGCTAGTTTAACCTTTGAAACCTGCCAATCAACAGACAAGACCAAGAGGGAAGGTCAATGCAGCCTTGCCCATCTAGCATTCTCTCGCTGTTTGGATAGAAAACAGTTTATTAAAGATATTATTTTAAGAAATATAAAGCACATTATAGAGACTATAGCCCAGGTCTTTATATGATTTGTTTAACAGCTGAGAAACCCTGTATCTTAGGTTAATTTATTTTTCCTTTTAATCATTGTGATTAAACAGCACAGTGATAAAACTTTTACATTTAAAAAAAAATGACCAAAGGAAAACATCCTTTGTCCTTGATTCATCTATCTTTTCACATTATTTTGGTCTGACACACCATTTGTTTCTAGACTAAAGATCTTCTTGGTATATATCCAAGACAAACGCTATCTTTTTCACAAATTATTAAAACATTCCTCTTAATCCTGATGGGATTACATGCTATTAATAAATAATATAAAATACACCACAAAACAATCATTGATATTTTGATCTTGTATTCATTAGCAAAAAAAACCCAAAAAACAAAAACCAGGCTACAAAATATTAAATGGCTTTTCCCTCTTCATTTAATATATCCATTTAAAAAAATGCTTACCTTCTCTTTTTTTCCCATAATATCCCTTCATCCTGCTTCTTGCAGGAAAAAAGAGAGAACACCATCATTAAGATTAATGGAGCATTGGTAAAGTATTTTAGGTACAAATGACCCACTTTTATGTACTGCCAGAACAATCCAGCAAGGGTTTAGGAAGGAGAAAACCCGAAGTTCCTTTCCATTGAATTCATGCAGCTGGTGGTGATAAACTGATTGTTCTCCTTTAACAGCAGGGTCAGAAAGACAAAGAGGGAAACATTTTCTATAACTGGCTATATTTTTTATTAATTAGTAAATTTTTTTTCTTTAAATGCCCTATGTTACCGAGATGAATCACCTCCAGTTTTAATAAAATCCCTCTTAAAGGTAAACTCATCCTGCTAGAATGATGCAAGGGTGGCATAACGGGATGATTTTCTTTAAGACAAAATGCAAAATGGTCCCTCTTTCAAAAGGAAGGAGAAAAGGGATTGCACCTACTTCTGGACCTCTATTTCATGGTATTGTTTCTTAAACACTTTGCGTGTTTCATGAAAATCATCACTTTGGTTTATCATCTTTAAAAATAACCAAAAATAGAACCAAAAATAGAACTGGTAATATATAAAATTTTAGATCCTGTGTGAAACTCAAGAATCCCAAATTTTGAATTTAAATCTGTTTTTGTAGGTATTACTATCAAGTGTGAGTTAAACTAAGACTTACTTAGTCACTTGGTCTTTGCTATGAATTCTCACAAAGATCTGAATCTGGCCCTACAATTACTATAGTTACTGCAAAAATTACAATTGCTAACATCAGCTAATATTTAATGCTAAATTTAAGGATTTTTTTCACACAATCGAATAGTTTATTTTTAATTTAAAAACAGGGTGTAGCTACCATTTCCCAACAGTAGTGTTGGGGCCCTAGGAAAGGTAGGGAAGTGTCTAAAGTGGAGTAGTCACTGCAAATCTATTCTCAAGGCTCAGATGTAAAAGTATGCCACTGGTGATACAGTATTCACAAAGTCACTAAAATAACACATTGAACACAGTATTAATATTGGATACAATTAGTAAATGAACACACATGTGCATGTGTGTGCACGCGTGTAGTGCATATAGGTGCGTGTGTACATGGTAATGCCTCCTTCCAGACATCAGATTTCTGGGAAACCTCAACTACCTAGCCTTGAACCAGTCAAGCACCTGGAAATAAGAGAAAAATAAGTTTTCACAGTGAAACAAAGAGAGAAATGTAACGAATTTGTATTGTAGGTGTAGGCTAACCCTCAGGTATAAAGCAAAATAGCAGTTTACCAGCAACATGACACCCTGGTTCCAGGGAGAAGTGATAACTCACCTAAAGAGAAGAGACTCCATATCTACAAAAAGTAGACAGTAATCAATAGAGAAAGAGAGAGTGAGAGCACTACTCAGGCTATTTAGAATAGAGGCAAATAACCCTACACTAAATACTTCAACAGTCACTTTAGACATCACTGTAATTCGGTGAACCAGAATAGCAGATCATTATAATGAGGACCCTGAGTCAGTTCATGTGCATTATTTAAAAGGCAGAGTACTAAGTAATGTATTTTAGGTAGATCTTTCAATGAAATAATTTTTTTTTAAGTTTCGAGGCTTCAGTTACCTGGAAAATAAAGTTATAGGAAACAACTTTATTATTGTTATGCTTTATGCAATATATTTTTTCTCTAACTTTCAAAGGTTTTTCTGAATACTCCTTTGTTATGCTCCGAGAAGTTTCAAGGAACGTAAATATCTTAAACATTATCACTATTTACAACTACATTAAATGAGACAGTTTAAGAGTTGAATTTTTTAAAAGATACCTTTTCAGATTATATTTGCCTTGTTAAAAATTGTGTTTACCAAACCACTGTACAAGTTTTTGGTTGTATTGCAGTGTCTCTTCTTCCATATTATTATAACAAGCTTCCATTCCCGGCTGAAAATAAGTTATCACCTCTACTATTGTCATGTGATTTTAAAATCTGATGTACAAGCTCAGGTATTAAGGCCTCTGAAGAGATCTGCATCACGAACAAGGAGGAGGAATTTCTGGAAACAAAAATTCTTGATTCATTAATTACTTGTTGAACATCACAACATCATGGATGTAATCCAACAGTCCTGGAGGATGCTTAGAAAACAACGGAAGAAGATTTCAGATAGTCTGAAATCTTTAACTCTCTTTCTTTGAAAAAAATCTTCTGTCACAAGTCAGAAGGATAATGTCTCTTTTCACCCAATGAGAAAGCTGTTCTCACACGAGCATAATTAATCTTCTGACACCAAGACAAAGAAATTCCTTAAAAGGATTTCTCTGATTTCCTCTCAAGACAGAAGATTGTCTTTATCCATCATCTGTTCTTCCTGATCCCTTCTTTTTGAATATCCACATCAGCAGAATTGTCCATCAGAAGAGACAGCAGGAGGGAAATCTCTGCATGATTGATAGGGCCCCAGTGCTCTGCAGGCTATTTAAGTGCAAGCATCTATTGTTGCAAACTTACTTTACAGCAGTTAAACAAATATAATGGTTGCCAATTCAACCATTGTGCAGCTTAGACTTGACTAAACTAGTAAGTGAAGTTTGCTAATGACAAGGCACTGATTTAAACTTTGCAGATAAGTTGGCCTGGTGTCTATTTTGAAAAGAGAATATTCTCCAAGTCATGAAACAGTATATGTAATTAGAAACTGTTAAATACTATACTGTATGTAGATGGACATTCCCATTAAAAGACAAGAAAAGTCGGAAACTTTTTTATCCTAACAGTTCTTCAGTACTTCTTACTTACGTCACGGCGATTTGGGAAAGCAGAAAACAAAAATATTGCATTATGTTACCTTCCGAAAAATGAGGTGTGTCAAAGAAGAAAGTGCTATCAACACTCCCTTAAAGTTTTTTTTCCAGACTCATCATAGTGAAGTTTTTTCAAAGAGAGATTTAGGTATATTCAGGTACTCTTACCCCCACCTGTGAAAGAAAACGGAAGGCTATTTGAGACCCCCTGTGAGGAACTGCTACTTCCTTGGGTGGAATGAATGAACAAGAGCACTGTAGGTTGTTTTGTTTTGTTTTGTTTTTTAAGATTTTTATTTATTTATTTGACAGAGAGAGACACAGCGAGAGAGGGAACACAAGCAGGGGGAGTTGGAGAGGGAGAAGCAGGCTTCCCGCTGAGCGGGGAGCCCGATGTGGGACTCGATCCCAGGACCCTGGGATCATGACCTGAGCTGAAGGCAGACCCTTAGCGAATGAGCCACCCAGGAGCCCTGTAGGTTGGTTTCAAGTGGAGGAGCAAAGCACACTGGGCAAAGGCCCAATCCACAGAAAATGCAAGCCTGGCTCCACTTTCAAAGCAATCTACACGAAATGGAAACAGATCTAGAAATCTCACTAAGCTGTGGCAAAAGCACACCCAACATCAACAGTCGAAGTTATGGCATGCTCTGTGTTCTTTATAGTTGCTGCCAAGAAAGGCCACTTGAGCCCAGACACTAGGACACACTGACACCATGTGTTCTGTTTGCACCACAATGACCTTGACTACTAAGTTCTGGACGCACCCTGTGAAAATATTTGTTTATCCTTCCAATCCCCAAACAGTGAGGCCAGCCCTCGAAGGCCAGGGCCCCAGCTCATTGGTGCTTCCGTTGGTATGGTTGGAAGGACTGACTGTCACTGCATGACCTATCGTGGGGCCTCCTCCAGCTAAGCAGAATGACTGGTGGCTGACCCACAGCCAGGACCCACATGTTCTGTCTGCGATGAGCAACTTAGTTTTGGTTTTTCTTAAATTACAGAGTTCTATTCAGGATTGATTATCCCTCTGAAGATTTAGGGGGAAAGAAGTATATCCAGGATAAAGACCTAGGAAAATCTTTGTGGTAATGAGGGACCCTAAGCAGTCTGAACATAGAACAGATCACAGAGTATGAATTTAGAGAAGCTGGAAATCAATGGAGAATGAGCTGGTAGTAAAAGTAACACAGGAGAGAGGGCCAGATGGGGAATTCAGAGGGCTAATGGGGAACTCTGTCACTAGCTGAGGACCCAGAAATCTCCCCAGGGCTTGCATCACCAACAGCTCCACATTGTTGGTTAATAGTTCTTTTGTGAATGGCTCATCTTCCCAACAGGATTGCGTGTGTGCTGGGGGAGAAGGGGGTGGGTGACAAGGACCATTCCTCATTGTTTTTGTTTGTCTTGTATACATCGTATAGCACCTTGTCGAGATTAATAAACACTTTAGTCAGAATGGAAACTGAGTAACGGGCTGTTAGTTCTGCCAGAGGCCAGGTGTGTAATACCTGGGAAGGGGACCTTGAGATTAAGTCCAAGTTCAAGAGTAATACTCTCTAGCCTATAATGATCCTTGGTGTTAAATCCTTGATAAGAAAAACCCACCAGTGTATATGGGAAACCTCTGTACCTTCCTCTTAATTTTGCTATGAACCTAAAATTGCTCTAAAAAAAGTCAAGTCTTTAAAAAAAAAAAAGCCAAAACAAAACAAAACAAACCCTACCAGTGCCCACAAAAACTCAGGGAAAAACAAACATTTCAGTCTTTTGCCCTTCAGAGATATCTTTGTAAGACAAGGATCCGTTGTAATGTGATCCATTACAAATATCTAACACTAATTGTGTTCACAGAACTGACTTTGGATTAAGACATGCATTCACTGGATTCCAGCTCTCCTGTTTCCATGGGTGCATATGATTCAGTCTCTCTTTGCCTCAGTTACTTCATCTGTAGATTAGGGATAATAATGGTGCCTATTACATTACAGGATGTTGTAAGGATTAAATGTAAATCCTGGCATTTGGCAAACACTCAGGACATAACAACAGATTATTGTTCATTCTCTGTTGCCCCTTTCCCCCTCATTCACACAACTCTCTAAGTGGATACTTCCAGCTCTATTTCTGGGAGTTTACTTTTTTTTTTTTTTAAGATTTTCTTTATTTGAGAGGGAGAGAGAGAGAGAATGAATGAGAGCACAAGAGCGGGGGAGGGAGAAGCAAACTCTCTGCTGAGCAGGGAGCCCAGTGCTAGGATCATGATCTGAGCTGAAGGCAGACGCTTAACTGACTGAGCCACCCAGACATCCCTCTGGGAGTTTATCTTCACACACACACACACACACACACACACACACACACACTCTCTCTCTCTCTCTCTCTCTCACACACACTCACACATTCACACACACATACACACACAATATAGCAGTTAAAAATGGAGTAGGCTCAATAAATTGAGCTAAATGGACACTTCTGAATGACCAAGAGAAAAGAATGAGGAAATTAAGCAGAACAAGCAAAGAAGAACAGGGCAGGCCAGGGTGACACAGGGGCTGGAAACAGATAATTTCTCAGGACACTATTTGAACTATTGATGGCTTGTGTGCTACATTCTGCCTCATCCAGCTCAGCTTCACCACCTGGTTTCCTGGCTACCTTTGCACTGTCTTCAGGTTGGGGTCTTTTTGGGATACACAAAGCACATTCTGTACTTGTTTTCTTTTGCACTCAATTCAATGAATACTTATTTTGTTCCTATAGTAGCCAAGCATTACTATAGATGCTGAGGATAGATTCATGAATAAGACTACCATCTAGAAGTTCACAACTCTGAGAGCCTTACTTGATAGTAATAGAGAGCACACATGGTGCAACAGAGAACACACATGGTGTAATAAACATACATGGTGCAACAGTGAATGTGCATGACATAATAGAGAGCACACATGTACAAAAGAGAACACACATGATGTAATAGAGAACACACATGGTGCAAAAGAGAACATACATGGTCTAACAGTGAACACACATAGTAAAATAGAGAACATATAATGTAATAGAGAACATACATTGTGTAATAGAGAACTAGCATGACATAATAGAGAGCACACATGGTACAACAGAGAACATACATGATGTAATAGAGAATACATATAGTGCAACAGAGAACATACATGGTGTGACAGCAAACATATGTGATGTAATATAGAACACACATAGTACAACAGAGAACATACATGGTGTAATAGAGAACACACATTGTGCAACCAAGAACATCCATGGCATAATAAAGAGCATACATGGTGCAAATGGCCTCAAGTTAGGTTGAATTTGGATCAATTCTGATCCATTGGTAGCAGCCACCTGTAAAAATGGTTTTAATCAAGAATGTGGAGGCCATGTCCAGGCTTGGTGGGGAAGTATCACCATCAGTTAGCAATGTCTTCCCTGAGTGTAGAGGAGGCAGATAGAAGCATGCAAGAGAGAACATACATAGTGTAACAAAACACACATGATGTAATGGAGAGCATACATGGTGTAACAGAGAACATACATGGTATAACAGAGAACATACAAGAAGCCTGGGTGAGAGTGGCACTTAGGACTTCAAAGATGAGCAAGAGTTTGCATGACAGAGAAAGGGTACAGTTGAAGACATTCCACATGAAGAAAACAGTGGGCCCAAAGAAGGTGTCACTTTGTGTGTGTCGGAGTCCTTGAATGCATGAAGGCAGAATGGCAGGAAGTTAGGTTAGAGAATGAAGTGACATTAAGAAAGGAAATGAGGCTTAAAAATTTTTTTTAATAGATAAAGGGGAGTCATTAAAGATTGTAGGTAAAAGAGTAACATGATAAAATTTGTTTTTCAAAAAGATAATTCATGGGACCAAATGGAAGACACTGGAATAGGAACAGGAAAGGGAGTCAAAGAACAGAGAGCTTGGAACAGGATGATTAAAATGGTCTGGCAAGAGAAAATGAGGAACTAACAAGGGCAGTGGGAATGGATATCATTTATTTGACTTATGCAGGTTCCTGAACTGGCAGGGTTTAGTGACCCACTGGACATGGGATGTGAAGAGGGGAGAAAAAGTCTTAGGTAAGGGGGAAGTTCCTAGTTGGAGCACTTGAGTAAATGTCATGCCATTAATTTGGATGGGGGTAGTAAAGGAAGTGTTGCCCTGTTTCTGTGTGTTTGAATTTGTAGAATCACGTGCCTTAAGGCCTTTTGTTTACCCTTTGTCACTAACACCTGGACCCTCCAGGAAGTAATTTAAGAATAGATTGAAAACGTAGAAAAATAATACTTTTCAATTTGTTTTTAATAAGCTATTCTTTTATTTCTACTTCCTTACCAAATGAATCCTATGGCACCCACTATAAATTCTAATTTTTAACAATTGTCCCAGAAATGCAAAGTTTCATGATTTACTCCATAGCCGAATGGCTCAATGGATTTTTTGACTAGACCAGTCTTTAAGCGAGGTGAAAAAAGAAAAAAAGAAGAGCAGACATCTGCCAAAAGGCTACATGTGCCAAATGGGAAATGACAGCACATTTAGAGAAAGAGGAAGAAACAACAGGCTGGTTAATACCTCTATTTTACTGCTAGCAAAGTTTCTAGATGGGAAGAACTTTTTTAATGACCAGTTTCATATATTTGAGGTCCAGGTCAAAGAGAGCACAAATCTTTTTTAGAAAGTAGTAGCCATCTTATCTTCCTATTATTGTTTTTTGGGCATCTATTACATCAGATTAAAAATGGTTTGTATTAATGACTAACTACAGTGTTACAACTGTAAACAAAATTAATATGACATTTTAATGAAAAGCAATTTCGTTAATTCACTAAACTACATGATTACCCAGCACATTCACCTTTTAAAAAAAAATATTAAGTTTTTTTTTTTTAAGATTTTATTTATTTATTTGAGAGAGAGAGAATGAGAGATAGAGAGCACGAGAGGGAAGAGGATCAGAGGGAGAAGCAGACTCCCTGCCGAGCAGGGAGCCTGATGCAGGACTCGATCCCGGGACTCCAGGATCATGACCTGAGCCGAAGGCAGTCGCTTAACCAACTGAGCCACCCAGGCGCCCAAAAAAATATTAAGTTTTTAATTTAATTTTTATTTTTTTAAGTTTTTTATTTTAATTCCAGTATAGTTAACATACAGTATTATATTAGTTTCAGGTATACAATATAGTGATTCAACAATTCCTACACATCACCTGGTGCTCATCAGGGTAAGTGTACTCTTTAATCTCCATCCCCTATTTCACCCATTCCTCCCCTGCAACACCTCCCATCTGGTAACCATCAGTTTGTTCTCTATAGTTAAGAGTCTGTTTCACTTTTATAAAAAGAATATAAAATTACTACTGAGAGTGGGGAAGGATTGTGGACAAGGTGGTTGGAGCTCAAGCAGTCAGCTATCTTGGACCATAAAGCATCTTTAGAAATGAAAGTTACACACAGAGGATCAGAAGAAAGAAAGGGCCCAGGTCCCTGATATCATGTGTCACCATTTCAGCCCTAGGTCAGCTAATGCCAGAAATGGTTTCTGAGAGCAGAAAAGTAGAGTAATTCCCCTTAGACACATTTTCAATTATAAGGGTTAACATGAAAAACTATTTTCTGGTTGATTTTTAGAGAGATGAAATTTGCCAGTTAGATACAATTTCCAGTTACCTGTTATTTTATCATAGGAATAATGCCCTTCATATTTAATCAAGATATAACTTTCTCCTAGGAGCCACATGATACTGAAGAAAGAGATATATCTGCATTCAACCTCCCATAAACGCAGCTTTTACTCTAATCCAAAATGATAGGATATTACAGTGCTTTTCAGTTAGGTTCAGTAAAAATGAATTGGACATTTATGTGCTAGTGTTCAGTCACTTCATTAAAGAAGTTTTGATAAGGGGCGCCTCAGGTCATGATCTCTGGGTCCTGGGATAAAGCCCCACGTCAGGTTCCCCACTTAGTGGGGGGGGTCTGCTTCTCTTTCTCCCTCTGTCCTTCCCCAACTCCTGCTCATGTGTGCTCTCTCTCTCTATAAAAAAAAAATGTATTGGTAAGAAGCACAAGTATGTATATGCCCAAATTTCCCAACAATTCAAGTACAGTAACAACTTCTCTCTCTGGGGGTCACTGACTCAGAATTCTCAACTACTGTAAACACAGTCCACTGTCTAAAAGTAAGCAGGTAAGTATACAAACAGACACAACAGACTGCACAAAGTTCACACTCTAAATGTATTTGCACTTCTCTCAAGGGAAGCCATCAGGCACTTAACCCAAACTTGTTTCATTTTGACATAGTTTGAATGAGTCTGCATATATGATTCCTAGCTTTGACAGATTAAAAGGAGTGAGATGCCAGGGCTAAGGACAAGGACAATAAAAAAAGAAGTGAAAATTTAAATGGACACTCACAGCGAAGACAGAAAAATAACTTCAAAAAGGAGACAAGAGAACTTAAAATATTCAGCAATCTGGAGCCATTTAGTTTAAGAGTACATAGTTCTAGTTGATAGCTTGGCCCAAAACTAAGACATTGAAAATAACCGAAATAATCAGGATAAGGGCGCCTGGGTGGCTCAGTTGGTTAAGCGACTGCCTTTGGCTCAGGTCATGATCCTGGAGTCCCGGGATCGAGTCCCACATCGGGCTCCCTGCTCAGCAGGGAGTCTGCTTCTCCCTCTGACCCTTCCCCCTCTCATGCTGTCTCTATCTCATTCTCTCTCTCAAATAAATAAAATCTTAAAAAAAATTTAAAAAATAATCAGGATAAAGTTATACTTATTAAACAATTAATAAACTATAGTAACCTTTTGAAAAACTTCTGTAAAATTGTCCTTTTAAAAAATCTAAGCATTTCAGAGAATAAATTCTAGAGGTCCCTTACAACTTCTATACATTACATTCTATTTGTCCCTTACAAAATTCTATACATTAAATTAATCTTGGGAAAATTCAGGAACTCTTTCTTTCCCAAGGATGTGGATTATATATACATTTCTCTTACAATTAAAAAAGTTAATATTTTATTTTTTATTTTTATTTTTTTAAAGATTTTATTTGTTTGACAGAGAGAGAGACAGCCAGGGAGGGAACAAAAGCAGGGGGAGTGGGAGAAGGAGAAGCAGGCTTCCCGCGGAGCAGGGAGCCTGATGAGGGCCTTGATCCCAGGACCCCGGGATCATGACCTGAGCCAAAGGCAGATGCTTAACAACTAAGCCACCCAGGCGCCCCCCAAAATTAATATTTTAGTAGGTGGTGTACACCCATAGCAATATACAGGCATATTCGGAAATATCATAGGTTTGGCACCCACAATAAAGCAAATATCACAATAAGCAAGTCAAGTGAATTTTTTGGTCTCCCAGTACATACAAAAATGATGTTTACACCTGAGTGTCATCTATGAAGTGTACAATAACATTGTGTCTAAAAAAAACACAATGTACCCACCTTAATTTAAAAATACTTTATTGCTAAAAAATGCTAACCATCATCTGAGCTTTTAGCAAGTCATAAACTTTTTCCTGGTAGAAGGTCTTGCCTCCATGTTGATGGATGCTGACTGATCAGGGTTGTGGTTGTTGAAGGCTGGGGTGGCTGCAGCCATTTCTTAACACAAGAAACAATGAAGGTTGCTGCACTGAATGACTCTTCACTTTATGAGTAATTTCTGTGTGGCATGTGATACTGTTTAATAGCATTATACCCGCAGGAGAACTTCTTTCAAATTGGAGTCAATCTTCTCAAACCCTGCCACTGTGTTCCCAACTAAGTTCATGTAATATTCTAAATCCTTTCTTGTCATTTCAACAATCTTCACGGCACCTTCACCAGGAGTAGATTCCATCTCAAGAAACCACTTTCTGTGCTCATCCATAAGACGCAACTCCTCATCCATTCAAGTTTTATCATAAACTTGCAGCAATGCAGTCACATCTTCAGGCTCCGTTTCTAAAGCTAGTTCTCTTGCTCTTTCCATCACCTCTCCTGTGACTTCCTCCACTGAAGTCTGGAACCCCTCAAAGTCATCCATGAGGGTTGGAATCAACATCTTTCAAACTCCTGGTAATGTTGATATTTTGACTTCTTCCCATGAATCATGAATATTCTTAATGACATCTTGAATGGTGAATCCTTCCCAGAAAGTTTTCCACTGACTTTGCCCAGATCCATCAGAAGAATCACCATCTAGGGCAGCTATAGCCTTAGGAAATGAATTTCTTCAATAATAAGATTGAAAGTCAAAATTACTCCTTGATCCATGGGTTGCAGAACGGATGTTGAGTTAGCAGGCATGAAAGCCACATTCAGCTCATTGTACATCTCCATCAGAACTCTTGGGTGACCAGGTGCCTTGTCAGTGCGCAGTAATATTTTGAAAGGAATCTTTTCTTCTCAGCAGTAGGTCTCAACAGTGGCCTTAAAATATCCAGTAAACCATGTTATAAGCAGATGTGCTGTCATCCAGGCTTTGTTGTTCCATTTCTAGAACACAGGCAGAGTAGATTTAGCCTAATTCTTCAGGGCCTGAAGATTGTCAGAATGGCAAAGGAGCACTGGCTTCTACTTAAAGTCACCAGCTGCATTAGTCCCTAATAAGAGAACCAGCCTGTCCTTTGAAGCTTTGAAGCCTGAGAAGCCAGGCATTGACTTCTCTCTAATTGTGAAAGTCCTAGATGACACCTTCTTCCAAAGGAAGGCTGTTTCATCTACATTGAAAATCTGTTCTTCAGTTAGCCACTTCATTCATTATTCTGGTTCAATCTTCTGGATCACTGGCTGCCGCTTCTCCATCAGCACTTGCTGCTTCACCTTGCACTTTGATGTCATGGAGGCGGCTTCTTTCCTTGAACCTCATGAACCACCCTCTCCCAGCTTCAGACTTTGCTCCTGCAGCTTCCTCAACTCTCCCAGCCTTCCCAGAATTGAAGAGAGTCAGGGCCTGGCTCTGGATTAGACTTTGGCTTAAGGGAATGTTGTGGCTCATTTGGTCTTCTATCCAGACCACTCAAACTTTCTCCATCTCAGCAATAAGGCTGTTTCACTTTCTCATCACTGCGCTTTCACTGGAGTAACACTTTTAATTTCCTTCAGAAATGTTTCCTTCACAGGGTGCCTGGGTGGCTCAGTCAGTTAAGTGTCTGGCTCTTGATTTCAGCTCAGGTCATGATCTCAGGGTCTTGAGATCAAGCCCCACATCAGGGTCCATGCTAAGCATGGAGCCTACTTAAGATTCTCTCTCTACCCCTCTCCTCCACCATGTTCCTCCCACTGCCGCTCTCATGCTCTATTAAAAAAAACAACAACAACAAAAAAAAACTTTTCCTTTGCATTCACAACTTGGCTGTTTGGAACAAGAGGCCTAGCTTTGAGCCTATGTCTGCTTTCAACATGCCTTCCTCACTATTCATTTCCAGCTTTTGATTTAAAATGAGAGACATGTGGCTCTTCCTTTCACTTGAACACTCAGAGACCACTATACAATAATTATTAATTGGCTTAATTTCAATATTGTTGTGTCTCAGGGGATAGTGAGGCCCAAGGAGAGGGAGGGAGATGGGGAAACAGCAGGTCAGTGGAGCAGTCAGATCACACACAACATTGATCAATTAAGTTCATTGTTTTATATAGGTATAGTTCATCATGCCTCAAAATAATTGCAATAGTAACATCAAAGATCACTAATTACACTAATCACATCACAAATATAATAATAATGAAAAAATTAATATCTGAGAAGTACCAAAATATGACAGAGACATGAAGTGAGCAAATGCTGTTGGAAAAATGGCACTAACAGACTTGCTCAATGGAGTGCTGCCAGGAAACTTCAATTTGTAAAAAAAAAAAAAAAAGGCAGTATCTGTGAAAAGCCATAGAGTGAAGCATAATAAAACAAATTACGCCTGTATATATAATGAAAAGTAACTTCTTTCATTCCACAGTTCTCCCTAGGGACAACAACTATTACCAGTTTCTTATTTATTCTTCTGAGGGAAGATGGAATAGAATTGTAATATAAATACACACACACATATATAAATGTATGTATTGACACAAGAGGTACCATACTACAAATACTCTGTATCTCACATTTTTCACTTGACAATAAGTCTTGGAGATCTTTACATATCAGAATATAGAAAACTTCTACATCTTTTTTTTTATGGCTATATAGTATTCCGTGGTTGATTTAACCATTTCAGTAGTGAGTATTCAGTCTTTGGCTAATACAAAGAATGTCTGCCATGATTAACTGTATATATCACTATCCCAAATATGTACCTCAGTAGGATAAATTCCTATCAATGGAATTGCTTTAAATCCTATGTGGATTTAAAATTTTGATAGATATTGTCAAATTGCCCTTCATGGAATTAATTTCTACCAACAATGTATAAAAGAGCCTGTTTCACCATATACTTACCCACAGATTCATAACTTTTATATCTTTGATTATTTAATTAAAAATTGAATTGCAGAAACAGCATTATTTCATTGGAAATAGAAATGGAAAAACAAATTGGAAGAATAGTAGCTTGTGGAGTTTTAATTTAATTATTTCTCTTAGTATGAATGAGGTTAGGCATCCTCTCAAGTTTAAGATCCATTTAAACTCCTTTCTGTGAAATATCGGTTCATATTCTTTACCCATTTTTGTTGGTTGATGCAGAAGCAGCCTTCACAAAGTAAGGGAACTAGCCATATTGTCCATGATAGGAGTTACAAATATTTTTCCAGTTTATCATTTTTTTCGACTTTTAGCTATACTGTTACACAATTTTTATTTCTATGTAGTTGAATTTATCAATCTTTTATTTCCAAACTAAAAAATCATTCCTAACAAATTAAGAAAAAAATCCCATGGAAAACAATAAAAAAATCCCATGTTTACTACTATACTTTTTATACTTTAATATTTATTTATTTTTTTATTTATTTATTTATTTATTTATTTATTTATTTATTTATTTGACAGAGAGAGAGACACAGCAAGAGAGGGAACACAAGCTGGGGGAGTGGGAGAAGCAGGCTTCCTGCGGAGCTGGGAATCCGATGCACGGCTCAGTCCCAGGACTCTGGGATCATGACCTGAGCGGAAGGCAGATGCTTAACCACTGAGCCACCCAGGCGCCCCTATACTTTAATATTTAATTCATTTGTAATTTATTTTAAGATATGGAACATGGATAATTTTGTTTTCCAATTACATCTGATTAACTTAAGCCCATTTGCTGAATAATGCATCTTTTTTCCTCTGATTTGAAAGGTCTCCTTTATTATACCCTAAATTCCAGTAGGTATTTGGGTCTCTTATAATGACTTCAATGTTATTTTTGTTAATATCTGACAGATCGTTCTCCATAACACTACTGTTCTTATTTATTTTATTTTTTTTTAAAGATTTTATTTATTTATTTGAGAGAGAGAGAATGAGAGATAGAGAGCACGAGAGGGAAGAGGGTCAGAGGGAGAAGCAGACTCCGCACCGAGCAGGGAGCCTGATGTGGGACTCGATCCTGGGACTCCAGGATCATGACCTGAGCTGAAGGCAGTCGCTTAACCAACTGAGCCACCCAGGCACCCAACACTACTGTTCTTATTTAGAATCTTCTTGAATTTTTTTTAAAGATTTATTTATTTATTCGAGAGAGTGAGAATGAGAGAGAGAGAGTACATGAGAGGGGGGAAGGTTAGAGGGAGAAGCAGGCTCTTCGCTGATCAGGGAGCCCAATGCGGGACTCGATCCAGAGACTCCAGGATCATGACCTGAGCCGAAGGCAGTCACCTAATCAACTGAGCCACCCAGGCGCCCCAGAATCTTCTTGAATTTCTTGTTTAATTTTATATATGAACTTTAGAATCAGTTTATCTGGTTCAAAAAAATGATTTTGTTATTTTTACTGCTATCTCATTAAATTTGTATATTAATTTAGGAAAAATTTATATATCTTATTATTTTGGAGCTTCTTATCCAAGAAGGATTAGTCTTCCTCTGTGGTCCTAAGTAGCATTTTAAAGTTTTTTTCACCTAGATCAGGCCTTCTCAACCTCAGCATTATTGACACTGGACAATCAAAAATGTCTCTAGATATTGCCAGATGTCCCCTGGCAGTTCAAAATCAGCCTCAGTTGAGAAAACTGATCTAGATCATGATTTTCTCCATGTTTAATACCAAGAATTTGTTTTTTCCCTTTTTTTTTGCTAATCTAAATGGCATCTTTTTTTCTAGTATATCACCTAGTTAGTTGTTTGTATGTAAATACTACTTATATTCACATATAATCATAAACCCAGCCACTTTCTGAATTCTTTTATTGTTTATAATAGCTTTTCAGTTGATTCTCATGAGTTTATGAGGTAATCACATCATTTGCAAAATGATAAAGTCGACTCCTCTTTTCAAATTAAAAATTTTGAATCCCTTTCTCTTTTCTAACGCATTTTCTAGTAGCCCATAATGATGATAAATCAAGTTGGGTAATAGTGAGCATCCTTATTTTGAATGCTTCTAGTATTTCCCCATTTAGCATGATTCTGGTATGGGGTTGGACACATAGTGTACTATGCAAAAAGGAATAATGTATTACACAACGGAAGTACCCATCTCTTGTTATTTTTTTAGGAGTTTTTAACCAAGGGCAGATGTTGAATTTACAAAGCACCTTTTCAACATCTATGAAGATAATTATATGCTTTTTCATTAATGCAGAAAATTATTTGAGCAATTCTAGAATTCTTAGAATAAACCTCACTTGGTAATAGTATATCATTATTTTAGAATGCTTTTGAATTATCTGTAGTTGTCCATTTTGTGCTATCTTTGCTGGGTTTTAATACCACTGTCATGATAGCATCATAAAAAGAATTTTAAAGCTTTCTTTTCTTAGAAGGTTAGTGGAATCACCCCATGAAAACATCTGGGATTGGTGCTCTTTTGGAGAGTAGCTCTCCAACAATTTTCTATTTTTATTGTGATTGGAGAGTTTAGATTCTTTCGGTCTTCTGAGGTCAGTTTTGATAATTATATCTGCCTACAGAGTTAACGATTCCATTACAGTCTAAAATTTCTTTGTATAGTTTATCAATATTGTCTTAGGATTTTTTTTTTAAAGATTTTATTTATTCATTTGACAGAGAGAGAGAGCACAGGCAGAGGGAGCAGCAGGTAGAAGGAGAGGGAGAAGCAGGCTTCCCGTGGAGCAGGGAGCCCGATGCAGGGCTCCATCCCAGGACCCTGGGGCCACAACCTGAGCTGAAGGCAGACCTTAACGACTGAGCCACCCAGGTGCCCCACCTAGGATTCTTTTAACCAGCTCTTTTTTGTGTATGATTGTTTCCTCATTAGTATTTATTTTTGTGATTTATGCTTTCTTCCTCTTCTATTATCTAAAGTTTTATCATTTCTCCCCCCCACAAAATCAAGTTGCTGTATTACTTCATTAGTGTTGCCATTTTTTGTGTGTTTTATTTACTTCTGTTTCTGCTTTTATTGTGCTTTGCTATGCTTTCCTTGGATTTATTTTGTTGTTCTAACTTTGGCTGACTGCTCAATACACTCATTTTTATTCTATTTTGTTTAGTAATATAAACATTTTAGACAATAAATGTTTTTCTGTATGCTGCCTTAACTGTATCTAGGGCTCTGCTGTACAATGGTTAAGAACCCAGGTTCTTAACTCCCTGCATGCTAATCCTATTTACTTCACTTGCAAGTTGTGAGATAGGAAGCAGTCACTATTCCTTGCTGTGCTCTATTTTCTCATCTATAAAATGTGGATAACAACCATTCCTTGAATGAATAGCTATCATGAGGATTAAATGGATCAATACTTAGAGCAATGCCTGACACATAGTAAGAGCTTAAATGGTTCCTGAATGAATTAATTACATGATAGATATGTTTAATCTTAAGCTTAAATTATATTTTACATTATGCTTTGTTTTTATTGCTTCTTTCTTTTAAAAATAATCTTTTATGATGTGAGCTATATTTGCTTTCTGTGCATGTGTATGTTTCTTTTGGTAATTTTATTTTTTTTAACGATTTTTTATTTATTTATTTGACAAAGAGAGAGATAGCGAGAGCAAGAACACAAGCAGGGGGAGTGGGAGAAGGAGAAGCAAGATCTCCACTGAGCAGGGAACCCGACGCAGGGCTCGATCCCAGGACCCTGGGACCATGACCTGAGCCGAAGGCAGACGCTTAACGACTGAGCCACCCAGGCACCCCTCTTTTGGTAATTTTAAAGTGTTTTTTGTGTTTGTTAATTTATAACTTTATTGATTACATTTAATCTTCTATTTTCTTTATATGTTATCTATTGACTCCAAACTGAATAATGACAAGTTTAGTATATGTCTACTTCTTTCTTCCCACCATTTACCCTTCTACCTGATTTTATTTTGATATTTTTCTGAGTTTTTACCTTCATAGTTTTAATTATACTTATTATTGATTTATCAGCTTTACCAGCTTTAAATTAAATCTTTTTTTTTTTTAAAGATTTTATTTACTTATTTGAGAGAGAGACAAAGAGAGCACAAGTGGGGGGTGGGAGAGGCAGAGGGAGGAGAAGCAGGCCCCCTGCTTAGCAGGAGCCCAACATGGGGCTCAATCCCAGGATCCTGGGATCATGACTTGAGCCGAAGGCAGAAACTTAACTGACTGAGCCAGCCAGGTGCCCCTAAATTACATCTTTTGACCACTGGCTATAAAAGATGAGGATTTCAGTGTTTTTAGTCATATACAGCATTCTTTCCCCATTTCCCCTGAATTTGTTAGTTTTTAAAATTTATTATTTTCCCAAATATTTTAAAGTCTTATTTCCACAATTTTATGGATTCAATGTGATCCTCCAGTTGATCTTGTGACAGTTTGTTCAATATTCACAAAAAACTCTTAGGAACTATATTCCTGTGTTCTTACCTGTTTAAAAACATCTATTATGGCTAAAATTAACAACTCAGGAAACAACAGATGTGGAGAAAGGAGCACCCTCTTACACTGCTAGTGGGAATGCAAACTAGAGCAGCCACTCTGGAAGACAGTATGGAGGCCCCTCAAAAACTTAAAAATAGGGGCACCTGGGTGGCTCAGTCATTAAGCGTCTGCCTTCAGCTCAGGTCATGATCCCAGGGTCTTGGGATCGAGCCCTGCATCGGGCTCCCTGCTCAGCGAGAAGCCTGCTTCTTCCTCTCCCACTCCCCCTGCTTGTGTTCCCTCTCTCACTGTGTCTCTCTCTGTCAAATAAATAAATTCTTTAAAAAAAAAAACTTAAAAATATAGCTACCCTACAACTCAGCAGTTGCACTATTAGGTATTTATCCAAAGGATACAAACATAGTGATTAGAAGGAGTACATGAACCCCAATGTTTATAGCAGTAATGTCCACAATAGCCAAAATACGGAAAGAGCCCAGATATCCATCAACAGATGAACTGATAAAGAAGATGTGGTGTGTATATATACTCCATTGTAAATATATGAATCAAAAAGAATGAAATCTTGCCATTTGCAATGATGTGGATAGAACTAGAGGGTATTATGCTAAGTGAAATAAGTCATTCAGAGAAAGACAATTATATGATTTCACTCATGTGGAATTTAAGAAACAAAACAGAGGATCATAGGGGAAGGGAAGGAAAAATAAGATGAAATCAGAGAGAGAGACAAACCATAAGAGACTCTTAATCATAGGAAACAAACTGAGGGTTGCTGGAGGGGAGAAGGGGGGGGGGAGGGGGTAACTGGGTGATGGACATTAAGGACGGCACATGATGTAATGAGCATTGGGTATTATATAAGACTGATGAATCATTGACTTCTACCTCTGAAACTAATAATATATTATATGTTAATTAAATTTAAATTTTAAAAATGTGCATCTATTTAAAAAAAAGGAAAGGAACAACAACAAAAAGAATGTCTCTCTCTTTTTTGTGTTACTGCCAAGGCCTTTGTTGCTAAAATAGTTTTATTTTTCTCCTCTGCTTCTTTGCTGAGTTTTACCATATTCATCCTTCTGCTGACTTGCTATAAAGTCCCTGAGCTCTTGTATCTTTGCTGAAACTTGTTTATTAGCAGTGATTATAATATTAAATAAATATGTATATATATATTTAATGTATGGGTTGCTTGGTAACAATTTCTGTATGTTCATCTGAGGCAACATTTTTTTATTGTCCTAGTGTTCTCCATCTATCATTTTTCCCCTTTTTTCAGGTTATAACTATGTACATATTCTATGCAGTTTCCTTTTTGATTATTATTCATTCCTGAATGAGGTGAGTTCTTCTAGGACCCTCGTTCATAGCAAATTCATGTGGGAAAAAAACTAGGACCATATTTTAAGCTACAGGAATTTACTCTTTGACACGACATTGTGTGTGTGAATTATTTTAGCTTTAACTTCTCAATCAGAAGACAGCAGTAGTTAAGGCTTGTTCAAAATATTGTCCTTTTGGGGTGCCTGGGTGGCTCAGTCGGTTAACCGGATGCCTTTGGCTCAGGTCATGATCCCAGGGTCTTGGGATCGAGCTCCACATGGGGCTCTCTGCTCAAGCGGGGAGCCTGCTTCTCCCTCTGCCTGCTGCTCTACCTTCTCATGCTCTCTCTCTCTCTCTCTCTAATAAATAAATAAAATCTTAAAAAAAAATAGTGTCCTTTTTCTTTATTTTGCCTCACTCACAGACTACTTTGTACGAATGTTATTTCCTTGGTCATTCCTTATTTGACCTTGACTACTTTTATTTCTTTAGCCAAACCAGCTCCAGAGAAGCTCTTGCATCAGCTTGCATAGCGATTCTCATTGTTCCGAAGAATTACTGGTTTTGCCTACAACAGTGTCCCACACAATTAACTGTTCTGCCAGCTTTGTTTCAGATCTGCAGCTGTAGGGTCTTTCTCTCTAAGCATCTACCTATACCCTAGTTTTACCTTCATTGTATTTGGCAGTGCTTTCTGCATTACAGTTTGGGGTTTCAGGTGTCTTCTAGGTTTGTCCAAGTTGGGATTTTTTTCCTCCTAGTTGCCATTTTCAGGAAAAGAAGGGAAAAAATACTAACTTTCCTCTGTAACTAGAACTGGAAGTTCTACCCGATAAATTATTCTAACTCTAAAACTACATAATAACTCAACTTCTGTATGTTAATTCTGAAGATACAATATAAGATTATTGGGCCTTAAGGCATAATTTCCTAATATCATTTATCAACATACTTAATGTAGATGGTAGAGCTTAAAATAGAATAACTCTCTTTCACACACATGCAAAAATCCATTTATACATTTAACTCAAAACATAAATGTGAATTCATTTGCCAATCTTTGAATGAAGGGAAAGGGCTTTTACTTTGGGTATGAGTCAACTGTTTGTAGGTTCCAATGATGAACCTTAATGCATTATCTATAATTTCCAGTTTCCATCTGTTTAGAGTGAAATAATTTAAATACACTTATGAAACAATGTAAGTCCAGAATACTTCTAGATTTTTATGATTCTCCCTATAAATATCTTTCACAGTACTTTTGCCACACCTGTTTCAACAGGAATTGTTTTTGGCAACTCACCTTTGTCATGTCAGTTCCAAACTGTTGAACCTAGTTTTCACATAAATAATAACTATCTTTGTTTTTTTAATTTATATTTTATTGGTTATTTAATGTTTAATTAAATCGTACACAATAACAACTGACAAATACATGTTTGGGAACAAACATATATAACTCCTGGAAGGAGAAATGTCCGAATTACTAGATAACAGCCAAGACCATTCATTCATCTATCAGTGTGCTGTTATGGGCATCTGGAAAGCATGTTTTACATATGGGATGGAGAACCCTGGTTCCTCCTACAAGGCTGAAAGCATTATCACTATATTCTGAATCTGACACATCTCACATATTTATTGTTTTTGGTATGTCTTCTGTAAATCTCTGGTATTGGCATATTAACGTATCATTTATTCCTTCTTCATGAAGGTAGAGAACAGAATATGCTCAAAAAAAGTATCTGAGTTTCATGTGCATTAGATTTCCATTATTTTGAGTTTTTTAAATTTTAGGTATTGGAAGATGGAGACTGATTATAACTGGCTTTTACCCATACACGTGTGTCTTATAGTCAAGGTCACACTAGTTCTTTGAAAGAATCTGGACCAGCTTTTAAGAGGCACACAATAGAATGTTGAAAGGATAGGTAGAGTTTTTAAGGTCATTAGCTGTCTAGATCTTGGGAAAAAAACAAAAGCAAAAAACCCATAAGTCTCCCTACGGGCCATGCAGTCTTCATCTGAATTTAAGGACTAGTCCACTATTACTTGTTTTACCCTTAACGTCCTTCTTTTACTGTGGCCTGATCAAACAGATTTAGAGTCTCTCGACATTTGTTGAATACTTACTACATATTAAGTTCTGAAATGGTTATTTTCACGAGTATCGTCTCATTTAGCCCTTAACACTAATCTTGGGAGACATGATTTAATCTCATTTTCTATATGAGGAAACAGATCAGCAGAGCTAAGGATACTCAGATATAAAAAGGATATCCAAGGATACTCAGATATAAAAAGTCAAGCCTCAACTGCCTCCAGGTCTGCTCAGTGCTTTTCACTGGAGTAGGAGTATGAGATCATAGTCCTAAGTCCTATGAAATACACTCGATAAACTGATATTTATTTTACTATTACAAAATTATTGTACAATGAGTTTGCAATTATTTTTTAAACATTATATAACTTGGGATAGGAGAATTTAAAAATGTATTAGGAAAGAAGGTGCCTATTTCAACAAACTTAAATCTAGTTGCTAAGAAATAGTAATAAGATCAATTTTTAAAAAGTCATTAATAATAAGTGATGGTAACAATAATGGCAGCACAACTGTACTTCTATAGTACCCTCTTTTCAACAACTTAAATCAAGTTCTGGAAACATTACCTTACTATCTTTTACAAGAGCCCAGTAGCAAGAGGTGGTTATTACCGCCAGTAAATATGGGAGAAAGCAAGCTCAGAAAGTCCCAAGAGCACAAAAGCCTGTGGATAAAGCAGGAATAATAATCTCGGTGCCTCGTGTTCTATCCGTTAATACTGGCTTCATCTTTTCAGCCACCATCAAAATGAATCACTGCTATTTGGCAGAGACAAAAAGATCTGAGAGACAAATTTCAGCTATAATCTTAAGAGTGTTCTAAACATAATATTTCACCTTTTCTGATTTTCTGTAATTTGAGCCAGACCTCTCTTCCATCACTTAGACAAAGACTGGAACAAAAGGAAATTGTTCATGCCCTAGTTTTGCTGATGCCTTCAATAACACAAGTGCTAAAAAAGAGGTAGATTTGTTTTTTGCTTGTCACAAATACATGTTTCCCTGGTTTACTGCAATAAGCAGACTATAGATAGGAACTCGCTCTACAGTAAAATTAATAGCTACATCCTCCATCCAGCCTCCAAATGAATTTTGAAGAGATGTCTCTATTGTGTGTGTGCCCTTCTATCTGGTTAACAAATGTATCCAAGATCATGGAAATGCCAGCCATAGTCTCTAGGGAGTTCTGGGTTTAAATCTGGTTTAAGTTACCTTAACACAGATGTATAAACATAATTTTTTTTTTTGGTGAAACTCTCACTAGACCCAGAAAAAAATGAATTGCTGATGGGCTCCACCACCACCAGTCACAACCACATTTATTTCACTATTTGTACTTACATTTTGTTTGAATACTGTTCTCTAGCTGATCATTACAAGCTTTATGTGTTATCATTCCTGTTAATTTGCAAATGTCCTGAGAGAGCGCTTTTATTTCTGCTCTATGCCTAGCTCACACGTCATAGAACGGGGGATGGTAGGGATAGCAAAGCTGCATCAGTGTCCTCCTGCACCCCAAGTCCTCCTCATATGCTATTACCATGACTCCCCACAAACGTCTTATGATATAGCTATTATCTCCATTTTCCTAAAAAGGAACTTGAGTTTTAAAGATGGTGAAAGATTTCCCTAATGTTACACAGCTAGTAGAAAGTCAGGATAAGATCCAAACCAAAGAAAGGCAATAAATGCTATTTTAAAGGTCAAAGGAGAGAGAAAAATAAGCTTTTCCAGCCTCCTCCAGAGCTATGATAAAGAAAAACCAATTACTGTAGTACTCCCCTGCATTTATTAAGAGTCTAGGTCTAAATTTTAGGAAGTGTTTTGTTTTTTTTTTAAGATTTTATTTAGTTGACAGAGAGAGAGAGGCAGCAAGAGAGGGAACACAAGCAGGGGGAGTGGGAGAGGGAGAAGCAGGCTTCCTGACGAGCAGGGAGCCGGATGCGGGGCTCGATCCCAGGACCCTGGGATCATGACCTGAGCCGAAGGCAGACGCTTAACCGAATGAGCACCCAGGCGCCCCTAGGAAGTGTTTTATCAGTCATTTTCTCTTGGTTATCAATGCAACACATGCTCTTCATAGGAAATATGGCGAGTAGAAAGTTCAATACCTTAAAAAAAATCACCCTAATCTCAGCACTCAGAGACAATTACATTTAACACTTCAGCATGTTTCTTTCTAGTTCTGCTTTTCTCTTCTAGTTCTTTTTGTATACATTTTCTCCACATAATTGAGATTAGTCCGAATATTCAATATTAAACCTCTTTCACATAAAATCATAGTGAAAACATTTCTCATGTTATTAAAACCTTTTATTAAACATTATAATGGGCAGCACTGCCCTTATACCAGGTTGCCCAGGACCCAGTGTTTTCCAGCAGCCCTGCTCAGGCCCTCATTTCGCTATACCCCGTGCCATGAGAATGGAGGTACATACAGAAAGGAGGATGTATCCACACAGTCTGTGTCATCCTTCTAGAACATTCTCAAGATACTCAGAATCCTGGAATTCCATGACCAAAAGGCCCCGCCCAGACCTTTTCTCCAGTCTTATCACCTGAGGGCCGAGGGCACAGCACTGTGCACCCCAGACCAGGAGTGGCCAAGTGGTCCAAGGGTGTTGATGGACTTTGGGTGAGAGAGTTGAGTGTCCTCACAAGCATGTGTAAGATTCCTCTTGGTGCAACTGAAACAGAGCTAGAAGGAGTAGAGGGCTGGCTCTCCCCATGCCATCACATTCCAGTATGGGATTATAAAGAATCTGAGAATTCTAAATTTAAATCTGGCCTTCCAGGCCATTTAGAAAGTAAATTTGTCAAGTAGGAGGATGAAACAGACTCTATGAGTCTGTTAGCTTGATTTTTTTTTTTAAGATTTTATTTATTTATTTGAGAGAGAGAGAATGAGAGAGAGCATGAGAGGGAAGAGGGTCAGAGGGAGAAACAGACTCCCCGCCAAGCAGGGAGCCCGATGCGGGACTCGATCCTGGGACTCCAGGATCATGAACTGAGCCGAAGGCAGACGCCCAACCGACTGAGCCACCCAGGCGCCCCTGTTAGATTGAGTCAAAACTTGAAAAATATTTAGACATGTTATGTAAGCCTCTATTTGTCCTCTTGCCCTGGGACCCAAAAATATGGCAAGAAGCTGGTAACGTACATATTTTTGCATGTGGATATATCATAATATACCTAACCATTCTTCTGAACACTTAAATGGTTCCTATAAATTTTTAAATGATATACGTTAAACATCTGTACATAAATATTTACCATAATTGCTGATTACTTCTTATGATATACTCTGGGGAGAAAAATTAGTGAGTCAAAGAGTATAGACTCTTAACAACCAACATCTTAAACTAATGGTTAGATTAATGGGAGATCTCACTGAATGCAACCCCTACCTCTCTACCTTCTACCTACATGCCAAACCCACTGACCTATATTAATGATTATAGAGGCCATGTCTCCTTTTAATGACCTTTATATAGGGTCATTTTGTTTCAAGATAGGAAGCTGACTCACAAAATATCTCTTTTTTTTTAACTTGAGGTATAAATGATATATAACATTATATTAGTTTCAGGTATACAACATAATAATTCAATATTTGTATATATTGCAAAATGATCACCACATTAAGTCTAGTTAACATCCACTAAGTATTTTTTTGATATGCTTTTAAAAAATCCATTAACTTTCAATCCCTAAAATCAGGAATAGGCAAACCATGGCCCTTAGACCAATCCCAACCTGCTGCATATTTTTGTAAATAAAGTTTCATTGGAACACAGCCATGCTCATTCATTCTCATATTGTATACATCTGCTTTCAGACTACAATGGGAGTGCAGAGTAATTGCAACAGAGACCACATATGGCTGGCCCACAACTCCTGAAATATTTACTATCTGGCTCTTTAGAGAAAAAGCTGCCCATTTTGATCTACAATTATCACAGAATACAAACCATAAAACAGGAAATTAGATACTGAGTAGTCATAAATTTACAATAGGTTCTCCCCCATTTCACAAATCAAATGCCCTGGCCTCAGCAGGTTTGCTATGGTATCCCTGTGGACATTTGATCAAGCAGCTCATACTTCCTCTGCTTATCAGGTGCCTACATTTATCAGGTGCCTACTATGTGTCAAGCAGACCTTGTACCAGGTGCTGAGAGCTCACGGAAAGAAAATTAATCATTTTTGTCCTCAAGGAGTTGATAAATGTGCCTACTATATGTCAAGGAGTTTTTTGCCAGGTTCACAGGAGAATAATTCATTGTTTTGGGCCTCAAAGAGCTTATTGGTTTTCCAAATGTGTGTCCAGGTTTTCACAAAGTGAACAACATTGTTCCAATCTTCCTATACCATCTCCTGTCACTTCTGAGATTCTAAAAATGGGTTGTATAAAAAGCAAGTATTATAAAGAAACTGTGACAGAGTAGAAGCACCTTTGCTAAAGCAGCTTGGAAACTGAACCAAATAATTAGGCTCACTTGGTGAAAAATCACTGATGGCAGATGTAGGAAGAGCACGCAAAACAAATAATTTCTATATATCAAGTAATCCCTCCTGCAGAAATTTCCTTGATATTTCTACTTTAGCCAGTCAGGGAAAAGAATTAACCACTTTTTGACACCAGGATGAGCAAGAGATTGATATATGGCTCTTTGTTTACCTAAAAATTAAAATTCCAATTTATGAGACAAAGCCCACATGTGTGTAGTGAGGAAAACAAGAAATAAGTCATTACTTTTGCTTTACTCTCCATAAAGATGGGACAGTAACAGAGTAATTGGCTTTGGGAGAGGACATAAACCTGAGCCAACTATTTCAGAGGATTCTAAGAAATGTGGTTTGAATCCAAGTTTGAGGGATGTTTTTTTGGAGTTTTAGTGGAAAGATAAAAGGGAGGAGAAATTATTTACAAGCCAGATACTTTCTCACTTCTTCTTGGCACAATTAATCTGTTATAAAATTACATTAGAAAACTACAAACCAAAAGCAAATGTCTTGATTGCTCTGTTGTCTTAGATCATCACTGGTATGGCTATCCTATATCATCGGGGTAAAAGAGAAGATTCTTTGTGGATTTGTGCTCCTCCTCTGCCTCTTACGAGCTAGGCAACCTCGTGTAAGTTTCTCCACTTCTCAGAGCCCCATCCTCTGCAAAATGTTGATAATACCACTTACTTTGCTGGGTTCTTTCATGGACTAAAGGAAGTAATACATAATGGGTGTAACAGTTACGGGCATTTAGTCAGTGCTAAATAAAATATATTTTTATAGTTGTCATCATAATTTACAATATAGGTTAAAGTCTCTAAAACAGATTTCTCAGAGTTGGTGGACTAGACACTTGTTTCCATGGCTTGGCTTGGCAATTATCTGCCTGGCTCCTATTTTTCTTTCACAGTCACTAAAATTCTACTTATACAGATGTCTTCCTTTGGCTATTGAAATCTTCTCTCCCATTGAGTAGCCAGCAAAAATGGATATGCCTCCACATGCTTGTCATCTTAACATGTTATTAGCTGAGCCCTTTCCTGGGATTAGGGGTATCTAGCTGAGCATAATGCCTTTAGAATAAAGTTCCCCTGTTGAGCAGCATATGTGCCTGGAGGAGGGAAAGAAATATTTAGCAGGCAGGTGGGTGGGTGCCACTTTGGGCATAATTTATCATTTTCCTGAGGATTATCTCCAATGGCTCATTTGCAGGAATATGCTCATGTGCAAAGAGGAGTAACTATCTGCAAGAAGAGAGGCCAGTCCTGCCTGTTCATGCCAATTCAAAACCATTAGAATGACTTGTTCTGACCTACTTAAAATAAACAAAGCTCTATGCAACTGTTAACTATTTGTATTGCCTGATTCTGTTAGAAAAACAGTCCTCAGAATATCTCCAAAGTATGTGCCAAGGACTTTGTTTTGTTTATTTTGCTCTTGTGAGAGAAGTCAAAGATAACTAACGCTGGCATTGCTAATTGGCTTTTCTAAAGGGTCCTGATTATTCATTCTTTTCAAGGGCTTCAAATGTCCCTTCTGTCTTGTCCTTGCCTGACCAAGGAAATTAATTATTGTCCTTTTGTCCCTCACCAAGCATCAGAGCAGTTTGTCTCCGCTTCTTGTAAACATTACTTATATATTTACCAATTCATGGATATTGCTTTCTCAAAATTTGACAATACAGACCCACCCCCTACTTACCAAACCCAGAGGCCTTATGTTCATCTTCATCCTCCACAACATTGGGTCTCTAACAAGATGTATACTATGCAAGACAATACTTGGGGTACTTTTATTAATGTTTTTAATCTTAACCTTAAAATTTGTATTATGTGTATTTTTTTACAATGTGTATAACATATCAATAGAGTGGGGAATAATTACTTAAGCTCTTATTAATATTATATGCAATCAATAAAATTTGGGGGCTCACTCCTATAGAGCAGTAGTGCTCAAAGAATGATATAGGCACCCCTGGGGGTATCTGTGATCCTTTCAGGGTGTCTGCAAGATCAAAACTGTTTCATATGCGTTGGTGGTATAGTGGTGAGCATAGCTGCCTTCCAGAACTGTTTCATAATAATACTAAGATGGAATTTATCTTTTTTTACTCATTTCCTCCTGTATACTATGGTGTTTTCTAGAGGCAACCTGACATATGATAATGCAACAGATTGATGCAGAAGCAGATATGAGAACCCAGTTGTTCTCTATTTGTAAAAAATGTAAAACGATGTTCCTGTCATTAAATTTCTTGTTTTGGAAGACTTGTTTTTCATAAAATTATGTTATTTATGTTAACATATAATAAATGATTACTGTTATTTTCAAATGAAATAGGTAGTTTTAAATCTTAGTTTTTGAGGGTTGATGGAAGGGAAGTGAGTGGAGGATGGGCTAGATGGGTGATGGGTATTAAGGAGGGCACTTCTACTCCTGAAACCAATATTACACTGTATGTTAACTAACTAGAATTTAAATAAAAATTTAAAATAATTTTAGTGTTAGATATCATTACGGTAAATATCAATAGATATACAGTGGTGTGTTAGAGCTGGCTCCTGCCAGTTTTCAGAGAACTGTCCATAGCCTGAAATAGTCCATGCTGGTAGTTTACACCACAGAGACTGGCAAACCCATAAATCAGGGCTTTTGTTTTGGAGAAATGCTTTACCAGCACACCACTGGATATAACTCAAAGATTCTCTGGGGTCCTCAATAATGTTTAAGAAAGTAAAGAGTTCCTAAGACCAGAAAAATTGGGAACCTCTGCTCTACAGCACTTAATATTGTTAATTGCTATATTTTTAAGATTTTATTTATTTATTTATTTGACAGAGAGAGACACAGAGAGAGGGAACACAAGCAGGGGGAGTGGGAGAGGGAGAAGCAGGCTTCCCGCGGAGCAGGGAGCCGGATGCAGGGCTTGATCCCAGGACCCTGAGATCATGACCTAAGCCGAAGGCAGACGCTTAACAACTGAGCCACCCAGGCACCCCTAATTGCTACATTCTTGATACTCCTTCCACACCCCCACCTCTCTCTTCATACCCTAACTCTGCCTACCTTTGGCTTGGCTAACATGGCACAGCACAGAACTGCCTTTCACTTATCTAGTTTTTATTCTTTACTCCTCACATTTTCCCTCTTGCCTGATAAAACACCAGTGATTCTCGTGATTTGATCTATGAAACTTCTGTCTGCCAAAATACAGTGCTTCTCAAAGTACATCCAAATCACTCAGGGTGCTTCTTTAAAATGAATATCCCTGAGACAACTGTATCACCCCAACCTTACTGAATTACAAGTCTCTGGAGGGGGTAGAACTTTTAATATCCAGCGGTGATTCCTATGATGATCTTAAGTTTGAAAAGTCTCTAGTCCTCTATCCTTCAGGGATCTCAGCCATTTCCACAACCTTAAACACCTCTTCCCTATTCTCACTTGCTCTCTTTTGCTTCAGACATACATCTTTAAATACTCCTATGACATCTCCATATACGGTCTTGCCACCATTCCAAGTTTAATATGCCCTAGACAACTTCCCAAGCTAATCTGCTACTCATTCTCTTTTCCTTAGCTGATGACACAATAGTTATCTCAGTTGATCAGATTTGGGCTCCTGAAATGATCCCTACCTTTCACATCTTCTCCAGTGCTCCCATGTCTAACTTGGTGCCCAGAACCTATACCTTCCATCTCTGAAACATAACTTGTATCTCTCCTGTCCATTTCCCGCCTAGTTTTGGCCTTCTTACTTTGGCCCTAGAAAGTTATATCACCTTTCTCTCTCTTTTTTTTAAGATTTTATTTATTTGAGTGAGAGAGAGAGATCACAAGTAGGGGGGAAGGGTAGATGGAGAAGCAGACTCCCTGCTCAGCAGGGAGCCTGATGTGGACTCTAAGCCGAAGGCAGAGGCTTAACCAACTGAGCCACCCAGGCACCCCTCACCTTTCTCTTTTGTCAAGAACTTCAAGTTCTCAGTGATTTGAAAACCAACACCATTTAATGTCCTTATGACCTCTAATGCCACCTGCTGGTAGGTAAGTATTGCATAACACTTCTGGAAAGTTCTTCTGGAGACTGATGTGTGGTCATTCGTCATTCATTCCATCACTGGGTCCAGGTGCAGAGCTGTTTCCAGCACAGAAAAACTGACCTCAAAATGAGCAGAAGCAGCAAGGCTTTGGTATGTGAGAGAGTCTGAGTCTCTGCTGCTAGGCAGGCAGAGCAGAGATACTGAGAAATCATCCCAAAGAGTTATAATACCAGTGCTACATGTGTTCTTGCTGGAGTTAAAATAGTTTTGGCTGTAAAGGACAGACTGAGGCTAACAAGAGAAGACTGATAACAACGGGAGAAAAGTTACCTGTAGGGCTAGGGAGAAGGGAAGAAGTTTGAAAGAAAAAGGAGTAGGCAAAGTGTGCTGGATTCATTCCTTTCATCCCATCTATACACTTCTCTGCCCTACTCTGGCTGGGAGGCTGACCTGTATGCACCACATCCACTGAGGTTGTCTGTGCTCTGGTTTCTGGTAGGGTTGACTTAAGGGGGCCCTGAAGGGAGGGAGATTATAAGGAAGGGGAAGAGTGAAGTCAGAGTGTTTTCCTACCAGCCCATCTCCTACCACTGCCTGAAACCTCCATTTCAGGTGGCAGCTCCTGCTAGATAGGCCTATCCTCAGTCCTCCACAGTGCTGGGTTATGGTAGTGGCCCCCTCTGCTAGCACGTGGGGTCTAGGAGTGGTAGGAACACACCTTTGTAACCAGCCTGGGGTCCTGTGCTGCTCTACATTCTGTCTACACCTTCACAACTAGTCACTTTATGAACTCAAACCATTCCAATCTGAGCATGGTATGTGTTTCCTGCTGGGACCCTGAATGATACACCTGGCAGGAGGAGGTGGAGGAGGAGGGGAGGAGGAGGGGGAGGAGGAGAGGAGGAGTAGGGGGGGGGAGGGGGGAAGGAGGGGGGAGATGGGGAGCAGGGGGAGGAGGAGGGGGAGAGGGAGCAGGGGGAGCAGGAGGGGGAGGGGAGGGGGAGGGGAGGGGGAGGGGGAGAAGAAAAATTTAGTGAAGCTAAATGAAGGAAAGGAAGAGGGAAGGAGACCTGATAACTAATCTTCCTCCACGAAGCTGCCCTTCACCTACCTGGGCCACATTTTTCCTCCAGGTCCACTCCCAGCACTCGTTACCTTTTCTCCTTTCACATCTCTTTATCCTCTTTCCTCATCCCACCATCTTCTCTTCCCTCTGTATCATTCCTTTTAATGCACTAACTTAAGCTTCTTCTTTCTCCAGGACAGTTTATCCAACTCTCTGTCCATTCTGAAATAAATATGGGGCTTAATCTTTCAACACAAGGCACCACATAGCTTTCTGGGCTCTGCCTCAAATAAACTTCCCGATGATGGGGCCCCTCCACCCCTTCTGTTTTGTCCACAGGGGACCAACACTGCCTTCAGACTCAGGGCTGCTTGGTAGACACTCCCCTTGCAGCTTCCCCTAAATTCCCTCACCAACCCTCCTGCTTTCAGGTACCACCCTTTTCTGCCCATCATTTGTAAGCCAGCATATTCAGACAGGGGTGCCCTGGTCTAGATTTGCACTGTCTATGGTAACCTCTAGGTATTGTGTCATTCTTTAAATTAAAATTAAATCAAAAATTCAGTTCCTCAGTTGCACTAGTCACATATCAAGTGCTCAGTAGCCACAAAAAGTGATGAGTACTGTATAGAGCATTTCCATCATCCCAGAAAGTTCTATTGAACACATCAGGGTCTAGATTAGCATTTTTCAACCTTAGAACTATGAATGTTTTGGGCCAGATAAGTCTTCGTTGTGGGGGCTGTCCTGTACACGGTAGGCTATTCAGCAGCATCCCTGGCCTCTACCCACTGATGTCACTAGCACTCTCCTAGTTGTGACAACCAAAAATGACTCTAGACATTCCCAGACTCTGGTTTAGAGGAAACCATTCAACTACTGATTGTGTTTTGCTCACCCATAGAGAAGGAGCAAGAGAAGTCAAAAAAAAAGAGTTGAGATACACTTGGAATAGGAGATAGAGTAAGGAAAAGAGGCCAGAGAGTAGAAGGTTTCCACAAAACCCTTTGCACAGTGTATCACACCTTTTTCCTAAAATGTCCTAGTCCCTTGTAAGGTGCAGTGAGTTTCCTTCTGGCTGCCCCTGCGGCACCTGGAGTGCTCAAACTAGGTCATCATAAGGTACAAAGCCCCTGCACCATCCCTGGAAATATCAGGGAGAATTGTGGCTGTCATGTAAATTGCTGGTATCTCCTGTTAGGACCATGAAGTGCAGGGCTGCCATAATATCATCACATGATGATGTTAAAGATGACCGAAAGGCCTTCCTAACTGGACAGGGTCACTCACATACATTCCTCCCCCAGCACAGGATAGGAGTGCCACATCCTTCTTGACCTGCCAAATTCTGTGTCTTCTGACGCTCACAGCCCTTCTGGGTTATCATGCATTGAGGCTATGGAGGGAAAATTTACAGGCTAAGGTTCTAGTGACGACAACTCAACTATGCAAAGCAGGTTTTCCTAAAATATAGTCACCAATCTTTTTTTTTAAAGATTTTATTTATTTATTTGACAGAGAGATAGAGAGAGAGCACAAGTAGGCAGAGGCAGCAGAGGGAGAGGGAGAAGCAGGCTCCCTGCCGAGCAGGGAGTCCAACATGGGGCTCCATCCCAGGATCCTGGGATCATGACACGAGCCGAAGGCAGCCGTCTAACCAACTGAGCCACCCAGGCACCCCTATAGTCACCAATCTTAAGAGATGCCCTACGGTCAGAAACTTTTTAAAGACAATTGCCCAAATCTATTTAACCATATGCCCCTTCTTCTGAAATACTCCCAACTGAATATGTTTTATCCAACACTAACATAAAGACAAGACTTGTACTCAACTGAAATCTTCTGTTGGTCCAGGAGCATTTCCCTGACACTCTACAAGATTCCATTCAGAGAGATAAAGGCACAAAAGAGGTCCTGTTATGGGCTCAGGAAATAGTCATGCTTGAAAATCACAGAGGTCACTCTACAGAACTAAGAGTTGGGAACTAAGAACAGAACAGGTCAGGACCGGGCATCAGGCACGACCAGACAGGCTGGTGATTTTCTATCAAGCTCTCAAGTATTTAACTATGAATACACAGTTAAAACAGAGATATATAATGGCAAGGACCAAATTGTGCTTTATATTTTGCCTCAGATGCATACACCATGTCTGGTTTACAGCAGCTATTCGATAAATGTTGATTGAATACTGAATAAGGTAAAGGAGAAGCTTGTCTGTCTCACATGATAGATCCACAAAAGGCAGTGACCTTCTATTTTGTGTCCGCTCCACTGACCATTCAGGTGATCTTGGGACAGTATGTACTTTTGTCAAAAATAGTTGATAGTATCCAAAATCTAGGAAATGATAACATGTGCATCAGACAGGGTCCCAACAGGAAACCAATGGCACATTCAAATTAGGATAATTTCCAGAGACTTATTTGAAAGGGACAACAATGCTATGGATGCATGTAAGGGACCAACAAGGGATACTGCTGTATTTTGGGATTGGTAGCAGCAGAACTATTACCACTCCTAGGGGAAAAGATGTGAGAGGATGGATTGATTACAGGAACCCAAAAGGAGAAAAGTCTTATAGTGAAGAACCATGACCTTAGGTCGAGGGGCACAGGCAGCCCAAGGCAACCCCACAAGGAGGGAGCCAGGAGAATAATTAGCCTGACCTCACTCGCGTCCCTCCCTTGAAACTCCTGCTGGGACCCTGCCATTGGCGGAAGTCAGAGGGCACAGGGGCCCTTGTGTAGCCCTCACAGGCAGCCTCCCGGGTAGAAAGAGGGAGGGTGGAGAAGGGTGGAGAGTAGATCAGAAGAGGCAAAAGGAAGATATCCTTAACAATAGGTGATTGCTATTCCTGCACTGGTAGTGTTTGGAAATCTTTAAGATGCCAATTCATGATCAGTTTATGATCCAATGAGAAAGAATCACTTTTAAATTCTTAAAATCTGAATGTTAGGATTACCACACTAATATAAAAATAAGATTTCATCCAGGTCAAAATCAAATTCCAGTTAAAAGGAAATTTAGGCTAAAATTACGAGATCTTGTGAACCTTAATTCTGCCAGACCTGAAGTTCAGCCACAAATACAACAACTCTGGACTCCTGGCTAGAGGGGAAAATAGTAGTTCTTCCCATCAGGGAAACTGATCAAAGCATTACTGTAACTGCTGCAAACAACTAAAGCATCTCTTGTTAGAGAATACAGCAGAACTCAGTTTTTGGGGATTTGCCAGGGGAATGAAGGGAAGAAAAGGTATCTGAAACTCCTAAAAGAAAAATAACTCCATGCAGAACACAGACAGTTGAGAACTAGGAAATTTATGAGCAAAGCCAGTGAGAAAAGCTTTTTACTTTGAAGGCTGCTACTTTCCTTAAGAAAGTGGAAGGGAAAACATTATCCATTAAAGGACAGAAAATAATACAGTGGAATACTGGAAAGAAGGAAGAATTCTGATGAGGCTTCAGAGATAAAAGAAACAAAAACAAAACATCTTTACCATATTTTAGTTTTGGCGAGTCTGTGGCATTGATTTATAAATTGACATTTATTATCAAAATACAGCAAAGCAAAGAAAAAGATCTCTGGGTTTTCTCCTCTCTGTCTTAACCATAGGCATATGTCCAACACTGTCTACTTGATTTGCAGAGATTTGCATTCACAAAATAAATATGTATTTGTTATCTATATATTCATCAATTCTGGGAAAATCACCATATATGAAGAACATGTACAATTAAATTAATTGCTGTTTACCACACTCAACCTAGAATCTGATGTTTTCTTTCTTGAGAGAGACATATGCATGGCTACTGCTTGTTCAGTGCAAGCTGTTCTCATATAATGAGTACTTACCACAATTTCAGACTCTTATCTACGAGGAGTACGCTTTGTACTGTTGTTCAAGCATATAACACTCACACCAAGTTACAAATAAAAGATAGGCAGAACTGATAAATTATGTACAATTTACATGCACAGATACTGCAAGAGAGAAATCCAACTGACTGATCACCAATCTCTTCTGCTTTATCCCAGATTAATAGAACAACTGGAAGAGAAAGTCATTCTCTTGCCTGTGCGTCACTTAATTACCATGAAAATCTGACAGGAACATTCTCACTAAAATATAATTTATAATGATTTAGTAGCTTATATTCTTTATGGGCCTAAATATTCTTATTTACTAATTCAACCATAAATATTTATTGAGCACCTACTACACATATCAGACAATGTTACAAGCACTGGGGATACATCAAGAAACAAGACAGACAAGGTTCCGGTCCTCTTGGAGCTTACATTCTAGGGGAAATGGTGAACTATAATAAAGAGGTAAATAAATAAGAACTTTAGATAGCAATCTTTGCTAGGAATAAAATAAAATAGTGGGATGAAGAGTAACAGGGGAGAGAGGTACATAATTTAGATGAGATGTTCAGGAAGGCCTCTCTGAGGAGCTGACATTTTAGGTAAAGCTCACACAGTAGGAAGAAGTCAGTCATGTGAAGATCTGGAGAAAGAACATTCCAGGACAGAGAAAAACTGAGGTAAAAGCCCTGAGGAGGGAATAAGCTGGGGTATGCTTGAGGAATAGTAAGAAGGTCAGTAAGTGAGAGGAAAATGATAGGAGATAAGACAGCAGAGGTAGCCAGATGCCAGACCATGCTGGCCTTGCTAGGCAAGGAATTTGGATTTTTTTTTTTTTTTTTGAGTGATGGGAAGCTACCATGGGGTTTTGAGATGGAGAGGATCTGATCCCTGCTTTTTTTTTAAGATTTTATTTATTTACTTGAGAGAGAGCGAGAGCAAGAGCATGAGTGGGGTGAGGGGCAGAGGGAGAAGCAGACTCCCAACTGAGTAAGGACCCTGACGTGGGGCTCGATCCCAGGACCCCAGGATCATGACCTGAGCCGAAGGCAGATGCTTAACTGACTAAGCCACCCAGGCGCCCCTGATCTCTGCTTTAAAAGATCACTCTGGGGGTGCCTGGGTAGCTCAGTCGGTTGGGTGACTGATCTTGATTTTGGCTCAGGTGGTGATCTCAGGGTCCTGGGATGGAGCCCTGAGTCAGGCTCTGTGCTCAGCGGGGAGTCTGCTTGAGGATTCTCTCTTTCTCCCTCCCCCTTTGCCCCTCCCTCCGGCTCTCTCTCTCTCTGTCAAATAAATAAATAAATCTTAAAAAAAAAAAGGATCACTGTCTCTGAATAAAGAAGAGACTGTAGGAGGGAAAGGGCCATTGTAGTCCTTCAAGAGAAGATAGTGACTGGAACTATGGTGAGGAAAATGCATGTGGGAAGAAGTGTACAGACTGGGGACCTATTCTGGAGACATGCTTGCCAGCAGACTGAAAGGGAAGATATATTCAAGGAAAGAAAAAAAATAACTCCTAGGTTTTTGACTTGAACAACTAGGCATTGTTATTAACTGAAGGGGGAAAAATGGAAGAAAGATGGTATAGGGTAGGTAGAGTGGTTATGTAAAAAAATCAAGAGTTACATTTTGTATATATAATATTTGAGATACCTATTAAATATCCAAATGGAAATATAAAGTAGACAGTTGTTATATATGTATCTGGAGTTCTGGGGAAAGGTCAGACATACTTTCTTTTAATCTAAATGAAAAATTTTATTAAAAACATACACTCAAGAGAGGTGGGGACTGTGTGTTCAAATTTACTCTATAGGCTACTGTGCCTCATATTACTGAAGTACTGAAAAAATACAAGGTGATATGAAGTAGTAATCATGAAACCAAAAACCAAAACATCATCTTCAATTTGTTTGCTTGATGTTCCTATCAACTTAACTCAAGTATTCCTCCACCAAAAAACCATATGCCTGATAACTACTTATTGCAGAGAATTACCACAGTGAGGAAAACAATAATACAGGCTTAGCTAGTGAAGATTTGAAATACTTGACTGATTCAGAACCAGATGCACTGGTTTGCTAGCTCAAGCCTGAACACAATAGTCACTCACAGATGATATCTATAAAGTGGCATGACAACTGCAGGAAAGGTCTATCAGTACTGCTACATCAAAAGAAGACCAAATTCCATGAGGGCAACTGAATAAAAGGTGTTAATAATGCCCCCCACCCCTGTTTTTTTTGGGGGGGTGCTTATTATAGGTCAACAGAACTTCATAGAAATGTAAACATCTTGTTTCTCCACAGTTTCCCAGTTATTGGCTCTTACTCTACTTCATAATTCATCGATCCATCATTAAAACAAATAGAGGTGAAAGGCATTTCAGCTCTCATAAGAGGAACTCTGAAGTCCCAGTAAGTATTACCTTATAAATTGTACAATCAAACAGGTTCAAATGAAAAGCGGAGATGTTGGATTTAATAGACATGCAAATATCAAGAATTTTTACTTGGGCTTGTTTCTTTACAGTAAGGTCTAAACCCACAAAACTCCTTTGTAAGGACAATAGGGCAGGAAGTGGCAAAGTCATAATCAGTGACCTTAGATCTTTTTGAAGTGCAAAGAAGCAAAGTAACAGCCTACAGGATAAAACTAACATCACACCTTCAAATCAGTAAGTGAAGAGAGAAAATCATTAACAGCTAACCTATTCTTTAGTGGGAATTTCAAAACCAATTAGAAAGCCCCTGAAAAATATCATATTTATGCTTAATAGTTTAGTCCTTTTATTTCCAATAAATTTCAGAATTAAAAAACTCCCGTGGAACAGTAATTTTCCATTGGAAACCTTTCTTCTACTTTTAATTTAATTCTGAGAGATTATTTAGTGGTTTCTGTGCAAGTCTAGTACATGACAATACCTGCTTTGGGAGTGAGAACACAATATGTAAACACTTCAGATTTTACCTTCTAAGTGTCCATTTAAGGACCTGGACTTCAAGAACACACTGCATTCAAAAGGCTTCGTAATATAGATGGAAAGTGACCATTAAAGCCCTGTGAATACAAAACTCCCACTTCTTTGCAAAAAGCCTAACACTCAGATTCATTCCTAAGATATTCTTTGAGTGGTCAGGTGTGTTTTTTCCAATCTACTACCTCCTCTCCCAGAAAAATCTGTACATCTTAGATCTTAGTCTGCTCTTCCTTAGTTTCAACAGATTTACACCCACAGATGGAGGAGAGAAGGTTAAAAGAAGAAAAAGGAAAGAGAAGGAAGAGAGTAAAAGGCCATCAGTGCTCACTTTAATACACCAGAGTTATGAAGTGGTTAATGCTGTCAGAAGGGTCTGGTTAACAGGGCATCTGTCCTCTCAGCCTCTTCTTGCAGCTTCTTTCTGTTCTCCTCTGTTTTCATCCCTTTAGCAACTTCCTCCCAGCCCCAGCCTCTATGCCACCAATGGCCACACCATGCAAAAGCAGGCCAAAAATTAAATTATGGATATGTTTCAACAGTCTTAATAGGTTAGTGTAGCATATTTGAACTGGCCATTTTAAAGATTTGGTAGGAGGTGCCTGGGTGGCTCAGTCTGTTGTCTGCCTTAGGCTCAGGTCATGATCCCAGGGTCCTGGGATTGAGGCCCATGTTGGGCTCCCTGCTCAGCAGGGAGTCTGCTTGCCCTTCTACCCCTTCCCCTCCTAATGCTCTCTCTCTCTCTCAAAAAAAAAATTTTTTTTTAAAGATTTTATTTATTTATTTGAGAGAGAGAGAGAGCACAAGCAGGGGAAGTGGCAGAGGGAGAGGGAGAAGCAGGCTCCCCACTGAGCAGGGAGTCAGACATGGGGCTCGATCCCAGGACCCTGAGATCATGACCTGAGCCAGAAGCAGATGCTTAACCAATTGAGCCACCCAGGTGCCCTCAAAAAAGAAAATCTTAAAAAAAAAAAAAAAAGATTTGGTAGTTGGTTTGAGCCAATCTGAGTAAGTATTCAAAATTAGTGATTGCTTATTCAACAAATTTGAAAAGAAGATGTATTGTTTTCTATCAGATATCACAACCAGCTATAAAAAAGACTGATAGGATTTAACTAAGACCATGTAGTCAAACTACGCCCCATGAGCCATTCGTAGGCTTTCAGTAGGAAAACTGACCATAGGAGACCTAATTAATATTTCAGTTCTACCACTTGTAGGCTCTCTCCTAAAATTGCACCAGTGTCTCGGGTTCTAGAACATGAAAAGAGTTCAGACACCTCCAACGCTTTCAATTTATTAGCCTAAAGTTCTTTGTGAACAATGTATACACAGAAACCATTTGCTAAAAGGCGTAGGTGGGCTCTAAGGGGAATCTGCTAGGAACTAAAATGTCTGTGTCAAAAGACAGCCTCTTGGAGGGAGTTTTGTAGGCTTCCCCTCCAGGATACCCGCACCTCGAGTAAAGCTACCAAGGATGTGCTTCCACCTGTTAAGTTTTACAAATCAAACAAAATAACCTGTTGTCACCCTGACTCCAACAATGCACACAGATAAGGGAGGTCAAAATTCCTTTAAGAACGAATGAAATAGGGGCACCTGGGTGGCTCAGTCGTTAAGCGTCTGCCTTTGGCTCAGGTCATGATCCAGGGGCCTGGGATCGAGCCCCGCATTGGGCTCCCTGCTCGGCGGGAAGCCTGCTTCTCCCTCTCCCACTCCCCCTGCTTGTGTTTCCTCTCTTGCTGTCTCTCTCTCTGTCAAATAAATAAATAAAACCTTAAAAAAAAAGAACAAATGAAATAAATGGCAAATTATCTCAATTACACCAAATGATTCTTAGACAATCTGTAAGAACATTTACATTTTCCTTTGCAAACAGCATTCTGCCAGATATCAAACACTCTCCAAATGCCAGCAACATGGAGGGCATCACACATACTGAATTAAACACAGGCTCTCTATTCCAAACATGGAGACAACACAGGAAAGACTCAAACATCCTTAGGCATACATTTAACCTGACTAGATATTGTAACCCTTACAGTGCCAGCAGGGTCTCCCTAAAATAAGCTGGAGAATAATTTTCTAAGAGCAAGAGCCTAATTGTAGGATAATGTGACTTTATTCAAATAGGCCAGTCTTCTTCCTTCCAACTCAGGATTGGCATGTGTTGGGGGTGGGGGGGTAGTATTTCAAGAAAAAGAAGAGGAGAAAGAGAAGAAAATAGGATAACAGCAAGAACACAGTGAAAATAGAAAGCAATGTAAGAAATTTTCCATACCAGTCTTGTATAATGCCTGGCATGTAGGTGAACATACCAGTTGAAAATATGTTCCATTCTTTCAGCTTATTTTGGACTGATTTTATAGAACAAAACAACATAATTACATCAAAGCATCTGCAAAGATAAAATCTAGGGAGTTTTTAAAACCGGAGAATGTTTGGAGAGGGGGAAGGGAAGAGGAAGAGGTAACAGAAGGTAGGGCAGGATAAAACAGATTTACAAATCTGGCTTTTGAACAAAAGAAAATAGGAGCATAAAACATTTATGAGTGTCTTCATTCATAATATTTCTTCCTAAACCAATTAAAACATTGGCTTATGATGGATTTATACCACAGTGAAACTCTTGACAACTTCAAAATCAACTTCATGTTTGGGTTCCATTCTTTCAGGTGATGAATAGTGGGAAATCAGTGAAGGAATGTCACTTGAAGTCAGTCATTTATCATGAACCAAAATGGCTAAGGGCCCCATAAACTGCAATGATCCATTTCCTATTAGCATCACACAACAGAAGGCAGCTTCATCTGCATTAACAAGTTTTATGACCTCCATAGGCAGAGAGGCTAATGTTAGGAAATGAGTTATTTTTGTTCTGTTATAAATGTTCATTATTATACCATAAAAAATTCTTTAAGGATATAAACTACTGATTGATTCATTAAGGAATTATTTTAAAAGGTTTTCCCCATCTTGGCCTTTTTTTAAATTAAATTAAATTAAATTTAATTTAATTTAATAGTAGTTTCACTCCTTTTGGTCAAGCTCTAGCTGGTTTTCTATATGTAATACACACTTCTCTTCCCATAATTTCAAATATCACAACTGTCTAGAATTAGAATAATTTCCCCCTCCCCCCAAAATTTAGGTGACACAATTTTTCAGTGTTCCAAATTTCAAAATACAAATATGCCTTTTGAATTTGGGTAAGAAAATTCCAAGAAAAGGCATGAAAATGGCATGTCATGATTTGAAGCTAAATAAAATTGTTAAAGCACTTACCTTCAATATATTTCCTATAAAATACACTCTGTTTAAGCATGTTAGTGGGTCACATCCAGATGACTACTGACACTCCTGACTACAAACATGGCCAGGAGTTACCTCCCTACAACAAATGGTATCACTACCAAACAGAAAGAAAAAAGAAAAGAAAACCCAAATGGCAAGATGAGAAAAGCAACTAAGGAAAAATAGGTATCATATAAAAGGATTATGAAAACGGGGATATTTACTAGGATACTATACCTCTATAATTTTTTTTAAATCTCCTCTTTTGAAATGAATCACTGAAAGTACAAAATGATTCCAACATTTATCTGACAGTACTGTTTTAGCTTAATTTTGAACTACAGAATATACTTTAAAATGCACAGTGTATGTTTATGTATTTTTGAGGACTCTTCAGCACCCCCCCCCCCCGAGGAAACATCAACAAATTTGGAAAACAGAAGTATATGGCAAATTGTTTTTAGTTGTTTATCAGCACCCCTGATAAAAGGTGTTTCATAAAGTCAAAAATTCCCAGAAAAGATAAAGTAGAATTACACATGGTCCATGTCCTCAAGGAGCTTATATTCTATTTAGAGGGATTGGATACATTCATAAATATACATCCATAAATAAGAAAAATAAAATCAGCTGTGAGTTATTAGAAAATAAGTACATACCACAGTACTTTTCAAGTATCAGGATTAAAAAATGTCCTTGTTGACTCATTAAAGACAATTTTAGGAAACAGGACAGAGAACAAGCCATGTACTAGGGTGACAAGGGAAGAATTCATGGAAGGGAACAACATAAGCTTGGCCTTGAAGAATAAGCAATTTAGTGTACCAAAATTTCAACATTTTTTTCCCAAACAAAATAATCTCTGGAATATCCAGGTTCCCCTATAAGTATTGTCCTAACTCAAATGTATGGTTCTGAGTCCCCCAACAACAAGCCTTTCATACTTGGACTTTTAACCTCTCCATTTCCTGACATTCTCTCTTGCTGCCTATTCACCAAATGATGACCATCATTGTTTTCCTTTCTCCTTTGAAATCACTGATAACCCTCAAGTCAGATGATCCCACCCACCAAGAGCTAGGGGATCCTGCAGAGTGAGGGCTGAATGTTTATGACCTTATTTATGCCAAGTAGATTTTAATCATCAGAAACTTTCCTGAAGGTTTGAGAGCAACAAAACGAAGTTACAAGGTGTCTCCAAAAAGGTACAAAAGAATCTTTTATAGTTCCTTCCAGGCTTCATCCTGAAGACCTGGGTATAGGTACTTAAGTGTTGTTCAAGTTCCTAAGCATAATCATGCTCTTTACTCTTGTCCTCTGTCACCTTGCAAGTAAATTACTGCAATTGTCCTCTGTTCTCTTACCCTAGAACACTCCCTCTCAGTCCATTCTATATGCTTCTGACAGGAAAATCTTTCTAGAACACAATGAGGTACACAAAATATCATTTGATCAAAATCTCCAGGGAATCTCCCACTACTGACAGAGTGCAGTCCAGCACTAACTGGTGATTCCCTGTCTTTTTTCTCTCAAGGCACCCAGAGAAAATTCAAGAATATTTGTGAAACACGTTACAGATAACCAGAGGAGCCTTCCCGCCAACCAGAAATATAAGCATCCCTAATGGCTTGAGGGGAAAGCAACACCACCGTCCACCTGTAATTCATTCCTAGCCCAGTAAAGGGGCTGGGAAAATCTAGTTAAGTCATCTGCCCTCTTCAACCATATTTCTCATATTTTCTCTACAGCAGTGATTCTCAAACTTTACTGTGCATATGGGCCACCTGGGCTCTTATAATAATGTGAATTCTGATTCCCTGAGACTCATTCAGCATTTCTAATTAGCTTCCAGGTGAGGCTGGCTCTGCTGGTTCAATGGCCACATTCTGAGTAAGGAGACTATTACAATGGTCCTCAACCACAGCTGTGGTTGTACATTAAAATCACCTGTGAAACAAAAAATCTGGACTCCTATGCCACCCCTCAGCTCAATCAGAATCTTTAGGGGAGTCTTTAGAACTCTCCAAGTGATTTTTTCCCCAGTTTATTTATTTACTTTCTTTTTTTTTTAGTATCTCTACAGCCAACGTGGGTCTCAAACTCACAACCCGAAGATCAAGGGTTGCATGCTCTTCCAACTGAACCAGCCAGGCACCCCTTCTCCACGTGATTTTAATGTGCAACCAAGGTTGCATTTTTTACTTCAGCCAAACCATTCTCCCATGATCCCTTCTACCCTGTACCTTTCCCCAGGTAGTATACCACACACAGACTGCCCCTTTGCTGCCGAGATAAGCCCTGCCTTCTTGTAAGACCTGATGCTAGTCCTTCCCCTGTGAAGACGTCTCCAACCCTGGATATTGGCTACATCCTTTGAGATGTAATGCCTGTTTTATTCCTTATTCTCTGTCCTGCGTTAGCAGTGGAGTGTGTGCCCCTTGAAGCAGGTGCTGTTTGTTACACTTCTTATGTCTTATGCTCCTAGACCTGGCAAGTTACAAATGTTAGATGTAACTTGCTATGACTTTGAGATGGGCTTTTAAGGAAACTCAGCAAATAACACCAAGTGAGTTCTTTCAAGTCTAAAAGGAAAGAACAAACAAAACAAAAACGTCCTCATAAAACACAAGTACCTTCTCAGCCAGGAAGGGATATTTTCAGGACTTGACCATGCCTGCCGAACAGGTGCAGAGATCTAGTTCCTCTTGGTTAAGAAAAGCAAAGCCTCTACCCAGTCACTAAGATTTGCAAGAGATTGGTAAGAAAGAAGTCAGAGCCCAGGGTCATGACCTTTAGGGTAAGATGTGGAGAGGCTCAAATAACAAGCCATTCCCCAGCACACGGAAGCAAGAATTCTCTGGGCATGATGATCATAGGAGCCCATTCAAATTTGGGAATGAATGGACTGGGTCCTCCAATTTAGCTAATTCCCTAACCACCCCATTTTAGTATATAAAAGGTTCCTAGTGCTATAAATATACAGAAAAAGAAGGGAAATTGTCAATAAAGCTGTTTTCAAAAACTGAGTTCATGAATTGCTTAGTTAACAGAATAGATATGTTATAACATCAGTCTCTTAGACAGAAAACATCTTAAATACAAAATCAGAATATTAAAAAAAAACTTGTAGAAGACTTATAGTGGTCTGAATGAATCACGGAAGGCATACCTAAGAAAATGCATCACAATTTCAAACTGAGAAAAATTTAAAGTGGAAGATGTAGAGTCACTGTTGGAGAGACAGATCTCAAAATCAAATAAGCCTGGATTCAAATCTTAGCTCTCTTCACTCACTGTGTCCTCAGGGAAATTCATTTACCTTTCTAGGGCTCAGTTTTCTGCCTATGAAATGGGGATCATAATGACAATTCACGTATCTATTTTAAATGATAAATGTGGTAGCTTCTCAAACAATGTATACAACACAATAAATGCCCAAAATGTTAAATTTGTTTTTAATCTCTTCAATTACACCTTTGCCATAAGAACCATGTCATATGATGGTAATATTACAGTAACCTACACTTAGACTCTAACAAGCCACATCCTTTTCTTGAACTTGTATACATTTTATTAATGCCTCAGTATTTCTGCAAACACTATCTATGCCTTTTGCCTAGAATGAACCCTCTCACCTTCCTCCCCTCCTCCTCTGGCAAAATAATAACAATAATAATTATTACTATTATTATTATTTTGTTAAGTCTCATTTTCATGGTACCTCCCCTCTTCTGGGTGTTTTCTCTGGCACGTCTACCACCAGAGGCTGTCTTTTGAACTTCTAGAGCACTTTATAGAGACCTATATTGGAGTACACAGCACACCTTGAATTGTGAGCACTTGTGTTTCCTTCTCTCATTTGTGAACTTCTAAAGCAGTGCTGCCCAATGTGATAGCCAACAGTCTCATGTGCCACTATTAATGTTTAAAGTAATTCAAAATAAATAAAAATTAAAATTTAGTTCCTCAGTCTCATGAGCCACATTTCAAGTGTTTAAGAGGCTACGACTATTGTACTGGACAACACAAAATATTGCCATCATCACAGAATATTCTACTGAACAGCACTGTTCAATCTCTTGGGCAGGGACCATGTCTTACTCAGTCCTAGAGCCTAGCCCTCACTAAAGTGTTTATAAATGAATGATGATATCGACAAATTGGGGCATGTTTATACATACTCTTTTGGCTGAATGAGAAAGGATGAATGATTCATTAGTTTTTAAACCTACAAGAGAAAATACATACAAAATACCTAGCATGAAGGTCATCACAAGGCTGGCAATGAATAAAAGGTGCTTAATCATATGAGTAAGTTGGTTGAGAAGTCCTACTCCCTGCCTTCTGATAATTCAGAGTTATTCTTTTTTTTTTTTAGATTATTTATTTATTTATTTATTTGAGAGAGAGAGAGAAACAGCATGAGAGGGGAGAGGGTCAGAGGGAGAAGCGGGCTCCCCGCCCAGCTGGGAGCCTGATGTGGGACTCGATCCCAGGACTTGGGGATCATGACCCAAGCCGAAGACAGTCACCAAACCAACTGAGCCACCCAGTTGGTGCCCTATTCAGAGTTATTCTGCCAGAAGACCATTAAAGAGATTTTAGTCTAAGGAATATCACTGCAATGGGCAAATGGTCAGTCCTATTTGGTAGTGTAGTTGCATCTTACTTGCCTCGTCTTGCCAAACTTATTTTTTCCATAATCTCAGAACCAGAGCATATCCTTCCCATGTAAAAGTATGAAAATCAGCTCTATAACATCTCCACTCGACTCAGTCAAGGCCAGAGACATGGCCAACAAAAAACAATATATCTCCCAAGGCCAAACCAAAGCTGCAAAACCACTTTCTATGGATCCTGCCTTCTTCCCAATGACCTCCCTAGCCCCTCTTTGTTCTTCCCCCATCCTGAGCAAAGATTTCTGAGATACCCAATTACTAAACTGCCCCTGCTTCATGCCACCCAATCCAGTGTTGGTCACCTCTTCCCCAGTCCCTTCTAGAATCATTCAGCACAAGACCAAACCCTATAAAAAACCTTTATCTTCCTGGATGCCCATAGTCCTGCTGCTGTGCTCTCTCCTTTGCTGCATCAAGTTACAGAATCTATGATTACAGTAACATTCCCATGGTTTTTCCCTGTGACCAAACTTCAGGACCTATCTTGTAACAATATTCATTTCATTCCATAAAAATTTCCATAGCAGAAAGTAACAGAATGTCTTTGGCTCATCTGATTTTTGATAAAGAACCATGTTTCTCAATTCAGCCATAAAAAGGAATGAAGTACTGATACATGCTCCAAATGGATGAACTTTGAAAACATTATGCTTAGTGAAAGAAGCCAGATACAAAAGGTTAGAGGCCATATATTTCCATTTATATAAAGTGTCCAGAGTAGGCAAATCCATAGAGATAGAAGATCTCTGGAGAGAGGCTGGTAGGAGGCAGGAATGGAGAGTGACTGCTAATGGGTGTGGGGTTTCCTTTGGGGTGATGAAAACGTTCTGGAATTACACAGTGGTAATGGTTGTACAACTTTGTGAATATACGAAAGACCAGTGACCTACACAATGTTAAAGAGTGAATTTTATAGGCCTGTACCTCTGAAACCAATAATACATTATATGTTAATTAATTGGATTTAAATTAAATAACTAAATTTAAAAAAATAAAGGGTGAATTTTATGGCATGTAAATTATATCTCAATTTTTTTTTTAAAGATTTTATTTATTTATTCATGAGAGACAGAGAGAGAGAGGCAGAGGGAGAAGCAGGCTCCCGAGAAACAGGGAGCCCGATGTGGGGCTCGATCCCAGGACTCTGGGATCATGACCCGAGCTGAAGGCAGACGCTTAACCATCTGAGCCACCCAGGCGCCCTATATCTCAATTTTTAAAAGAACGACATTTTTGCTTTGGAAGTACAGTTTTCTGTACTTCCAAGGAAACCTTCTTAAAGGAAGCCACCAAGGGAAAGCTTCTTAAAGGAAGTTCAATAAACTACTTTGGAGAGAGTTACTATAATTGATCCCAGTAGCATCTAACAAGGTTTCCCAAGTAAATCATTCTACTTTGTCTTTATTCATTTTCACCCTTAGAGTTTGTATCCTTCTCATTCTGTTGCTTCCACCTTTTTTTCTAAAATTCATCAGTTATGTGTCTTTTGAAATTTTGCCATAAAACTGCCCTAGCAGAAATGCAAAGCACAACTACAATGAGCTATCAGCTCATACCTGTCAGAATGGCTAAACTCAAGAAGACAAGAAACAACAGGTGTTGGCGAGGATGTGGAAAGAAAGGAACCCTTGTGCACTGTTGGTGGGAATGCAAACCGGTGCAGCCACTCTGGAAAACAGTATGGAGGTTCCTCAGAAAGTTAAAAAGAGAACTATCCTACAATGCAACAATTGCACTACTGGGTATTTACCCAAAGAACACAAAAACACTATTTCAAAGGGATATATGCGCCCTTGTGTTTATAGCAGTATTTATAATAGCCAAATTATGGAAGCAGCCCAAGTGTCCATTGATAGATGAATGGGTAAAGAAGATGTGGTATATTTATACAATAGAATATTATTCAACCATAATAAGAATGAAATCCTGACATTTGCAATGACATGAATGGAGCTAGGGAGTATAATGCTAAGTGAAATAAGTCAGAGAAAGACAAATACCATATGATTTCACTCATGTGGAATTTAAGAAACAAAATAAATAAGCAAAGGAATAAAATAAAAGAGAAAGAAAGAGGCAAACCAAGAAACAGACTCTTAAGTATAGAGAACAAACTGAAAGTTACCAGAAGGGCAGTGGGTGGGGGGATGGGTGAAATAGGTGATGGGGATTAAAGAGTACACTTATCATGATGAGCACTGAGCAAGGTACAGAACTGTTGAATTACTATATTGTACACCTGAAACTAATATAACTGTATGCTAACTATACTGGAATTAAAATAAAAAAATAATAATTTTTTTAAAACTGCCCTGGCAGATAATTTAACTCTTCAAAATGTTGCTCTATAGTTAAAACCCATGTACAAATATAGCTTCTCTGGTCCACTTGTCTCCACCATACCAAAAGACACATATCCCATAGATGGTGTCAGGCATAGAAAGGTTAAACAGGGATGCCCAGAAGCCACTGGTACTGCAGCAGAGCTAATGGTGTCAAACAGGACATATTATGATTCTACGTGATGGGGGATTCACTTTCAACTGGAATTACAAATACGAAATGGCACTTCTCTCAAAAACGGCTTAAAACACCCCTCTTATTACCACAGTGCACAAAACACATTCATCTCACAGAGAGAAAAAGTGATGAGCCCATGAGACCACTGAAAAGAAAAAGGCACAGGATGGCAGCACCATTAACTGATAATGTGGACAACCAGCACTGGGCAAAGCATTTTGGAAATGGAAATCTGATGTGAGGAAAGGGTTTTTGAGACTGCTCTAAGCAAGGGAATCAGTAAAAAACAAGGACTGTTCTACTTTTCTATGATTTGTAATTAAGGCTCTCAAGCAGCAGATAACCCCACACAGAAGGCTTGAGAGTCAGTGATGTGATGTGGAATGCAAAGAGGGTTCAACCCAGATCACAACAGAGAATGTTCCCTGGCTATTCAGTAAGGCTAATACTAGTTTCAGAGAAGAAAACCTGAAAATAACATCAAAATCTATCCTACGTACTTTATGGTTCATATTACAGAAATATTTAGAGTAAACTATGTAGACCAGTGATTTTCATTTCACAGTATAGGTTCTGTTATTTTTTTTAAAGATTTTATTTTTAAGTAATCTCTACACCCAACATAGGGTTTGAACTTACACCCCCGACATCATGAGTCACATGCTCTACTGACCGAGCCAGCCAGGTGCCCCAAGGGTTCTGTTATTCTTAACAAATCTTTCAAACTTTTGGTGTCATTACATAGCGATATCTGCACACATGGGGTGTGGTTGTGGTTTCAGTGCCCACCAAAATCCCATAATCCAGCCCTGAACCCTAAAACTAGTCTATACTTAATTTACTCTCTTTCTTTAAGGTTTTAGTTCCCAGTGAGGAGCATGAATTCTGTTTTACAAGGGAACCCTAGGGTACCAGCTACTTCCCCTGCTTCACAGTTTTATCCTAGGTTCGCTGACTCATGATTTCAGCATGTTAATACCAAAGCCATCATATTCACAGTATCTTCAAGTAACAGTGGCTCCTCCCTTCCCTTCTTTAGCAATATAAAGGAGTAAACAATAAATACGTTATAAGCTCTCACCTATATTCATTCATCCAATATACACTGAATATCTGGTACTGCACCAGGTATTGGGGACGCAAGAGAGAAAAGCACTTACTCTGTAATGGTGAAACAGACATGTGCCCAACAGGGAAATGCCTCAGATGTCCCTACCATGGGGGTGACAGTGAGTCAGAGAAGGCTTCACCACAGAGGTAACACTGGAGCTGAACAGAGTCAGGCTTTCCTCAGGCAAACAGATCTGTGAGAGTGGGAGCAGAGAGCTCATTCCAGGCCAGCGGAGGGGACAGTGTGTTCGAAGGCACTGAGATGTGAGAATGCTTGGGTTTCAGGAACAATGGGGGCAAGTCCTCAGTGTAGCTAGGGCACAGCCTGGGGGGTGGTGAGAGAAGAGATGAAACAGGGCCAGATTATGGTATGTGATCACCTGGCTAAAGAACAGGATAGAATATTAGCCTAAAGATCATTTTTAGTTAATGACAATGGAATTATGGAACTTGTTTAAAGAATAAACTGTTTCGCTGGAAGAAAATCCTACAGCAGGACAAATGTTGCTCATTATAAAGCACTTTCAAAAGGGAAAAAAATCTCTTTATATGAATGGCAGCTAAAAATGTTGGCTTGTACAGGTTTGCTAAGCATTATATGCCTTGAGCCTATAGCAAAGCTTCACCATAAACTTGAGATGTTCTATTTTAAATGAAATTTTTTTGGTCAAAAAAAAAAAAAGTCCAAATCCCAATTTAGAAAGCAATAGAGCCATCTGCGCAGTAGTTAAGGATTAGATGAGCATTTATATAAGCTATACTTTTTTTAAAGTAACAACATTTCCATTAGATAAAGTGTTATGATACCAAGGTAAAACAAACTGAGTGGCTTAAATATGAAAAGACAGCTTATACACTTCATACAAAATACAAGCAACTCATCTGAAAAATAAAGGCTAAAAAAACTTACTTTATCCTTGAAAGGAGTATAGTACTACCATTAGCATTCATGAAAGCCGCCTTACTTCTTTTTTTGCTGTATCTGGAAGGTAATTAAAATGATCCATTTGGTAACTGAATGAAGTAGGACAGGAAACCAGGTGTTCATGCTGCTATATTTTCCAAAGAAATACTCTCAGGCCAAAGCCCATTTTACCTTTTGCATTTCTCAGGAGCCAGGTAGCAGCATGGCATTTGTCAGCAAGCACAGGGCAGTAAGTTGCTAGTAAACACTTAGAGCCCATCTGTTTAAGTCACTGTAGCCGGTGAACTGTTGGTTCTGTACAGACTACCGCCAATAGAGCCCTTTTTATATTTTCTACAAACCCTATGCATTCTCAACAGGAAAACCTCCATTCCCACATAATACTGGAGGCAATTGGTAGCAACCAAGAACATAGTCTGTTGCTATGGTAACGGCATACCACCACGAACTATCACCTGTGGGCAAATATATACAGTTTTGATTTAACTGCCAAGATAAAGCAGAAAATAATCCAGGTTATCACAGTGACTGTACTTTTATCATCCAGATAAACACATTGTTCCCCTTCCTATGCTAAATCAAGCATAAGACTGAGTACACAGTAAACTAAAATCAACCTGCACAAAATAATTATGTAAGCCAGTATCAGCTACATTGTATTCAAATAGGTATGTGTATTTTTTTTTTAATTGGTGTGTGCATTAAGGCCAAGACTAAAAAGTGTATTTTGCTGAAGCCCCCTCTGGTGAATCTTTACCATTATAGTTCAGGGTAAGTGAAGGAAAAAGAAATGGCAGTTTCATTTCAGTGAATCAGAGTCCCCTCAATGTACAGATGAGTAGCTCAATCTCTGACCCCACCCCAAGGGTGTGATGCACAATCTTCATCATCTTCCCCTCAGACCAGATAGAGTGAACAAGAAAGAGAAAGAAAGCATGGCAGCCTTACAAAATTCTATGCCACTTGTTTCAATTCCTCAGTCAAGAAGAAGTCACCATAAACTAAGTCTACACAGATCAATTCTGGTGACTCACTAAGTGATAACATGAGTAATTTCTAAAGCCACAGCAAGCCTCTTTAAGAAGGGGCTGTCCCCAAACTCCCTGCCAGGAATGGACTAGGAAATGGGAAGTCTGAGGAGAAAGGGACCCATACCCATTGTCCCCTGAAGGAGGAAGAAGGACAAGGTAGGAGCTAGTGCCTTCTATTTGAGAAGCAGGTCTCTATTCTGTTGTATTTTGGACTTGCTGTTCTCATGCTACCACATGGCCCCCACCATCCTCATGACTGCAGTCCTGGGACATACATGGTCCATGGGTAATTGTGTGTTTTCATCAAAGGCCAGGTTGCCAAGATGATCACTGCTTTGTTACAGATAAGCTGAGTTTGGCTCTCAATGTCCTCATTTGAAAGTGGGATGGTAATATCTACCTCACATAGGTTGCTGTGAGGAATAATGTAGCAGAAATTGCTTATATAAAGCCCTGCCTCAAGTGTTATTTAGGAGTGTAACAATGCCTTGCAGCAGACATTTCATTGTCACCTTATTAGCATTATACTTTATCAAGCTCCCAGAGTATGCACTACAAAGTTAAACAGAACATTTCTGCATCCCTCTGCTATTTGTTATTATTTAAAAAAAAAAAAACTGCATAGGGCTTATCATTGTCCATTTACATAAGTGCTATAACATACACCGACCAAAAAGCTGGCTCTTAAATACTACCCAAAGTTCTGTTTTATAATGTAATTCTCTCTGCTAAAGTCAAGATGGTAAAAAGTCACCCAGAGTATGCCAGGAAAGTACAGGAAAGCTGCTTTTCTTAAATATAACTTCCCACATATCCTCAGAGTTTATCTAAAAATTGAACCTATACTAAAGTTCTTAGGCTTATATAAAAGGGGTATTTTTAGCTCAGTTCTCAAAAATCTCCTAATGTATGCCCAGAGACAAACTATGAAAACAACAATCATTCCAACTAATATGAAATGCAGTCTTTTCATTTTTTTAAAGATTTTATTTATTTATTTGAGAGAGAGAATGCAAGCAGTGGGAGGGCAAAGGGCAAGAGAGAATCCCAAGCAGACTCCACACTCAGCACAGAGCCCGACCACATCAGGCTCGATCTCTTGAAACTGAGATCATGACCTGAGCAGAAACCAAGAGTTGGACATTCAACCAACCGAGCTACCCAGGGGCCCCCAGCCTTTTCATTTTTATTTGTTGTTGTAAAGGAAGAAATAATCCCACAGGCATTTTTCAAAACTGAGCTTACTACCCCTCGTTGATATGCAGTGCTGACTGGTTAGCTCAGGGGAGTGGTACTTGGTCCAAAAGCAGCAATCTAGCCACAGCCCGGCAGCAGCACAAACATGTTCCCTGGAGAAATGAGGAGCCTCTAGAATTTCCCTCTACAGACAGACACACACCTATTTCCCCCAAATGGAAGAAAGACCAAAATTCCTTTTTTTTTTTTCCTGAATAGTCTTCTTGCTCACCTGGGAGAAAAAAATCCTTTTGGGCTATTTTCTTTTCTTTTTTTTTTTTTTTTAAAGATTTTATTTATTTATTTGACAGAGAGACACAGTGAGAGAGGGAACACAAGCAGGGGGAGTGGGAGAGGGAGAAGCAGGCTTCCCACAGAGCAGGGAGCCCGATGCGGGGCTCGATCCCAGGACCCTGGGATCATGACCTGAGCCGAAGGCAGACGCTTAACGACTGAGCCACCCAGGCGCCCCTCTTTTGGGCTATTTTCAACTAACACAACACAAAATGTCTATTAAAAAAAAAAAGCAACAATATTAAACTGGCTTTCGGTAAGTTAAAATAATTTTAACTTATTTCATACAGATAGATTTAAGTTGATCTTAATATTTCCTTTTCTTCTTATCATAAGGCCATAAGGTCAAAGCCTCTTACAGACTCTTCTTCCATTTCCCTGGACTAACAATTGTACCCAAATGAAAAGACAATAACTTTTAAATCTCATGCTTGGTGTAGAAATATATTCAAGGGCAGGATTTCTCTTGTTAAAGGTAAGAATGGATCAAAAGATACTTGGCTGCTTACAGAAAACAAAAAATAATGGGTCTATAATTTAAATTAAAATTCATTTTTAGTAACATGTAGGAAAGATCATTTCAATGAAGAACGGATGATAGGGTTGAATATAAATGTATGATAGACGATTGCAAATATTTGGCTCATTTATTAGGGAACGTGTGTTTCAACTAGCAATGAACATTATACTCTGTTTTAATGAAAGGCTTTCCCCCTTCCCCAAGGAGTTACTATTTAACATTTAGAGAGTGCCAAGTGGAGTATGCAGTTCTTTAGAACAATGCATACGAGTTCTTGTTCTACATTCTGGTGAGGGAAAAAATAGTATGTATGACTATTTATTATCCTGTTCTATTTCTTAGACAAACAAAAAATTCACACCAGGAAAGGTTTCATATAATCGATCTTTTGGAGGGTCAGCTTATTTTATTTCTTAAGATTTTTAAAAATTATTTTTAAGTAATCTCTACATCCAACATGGGGCTCAAACTTGCAACTCTGAGATCAAGAGTTGCACGCTCCTCCTACTGAGCCAGCCAGGTGCCCCTAGATTTTATTTTTAAATAATCTCTACACATAACATGGGGCTTGGACTCACAAACCTGAGAGCAAGAGTTGCATGCTCCACTGACTGATCTAACCAGGCCCCCCCTGGATCATTCATTTTGGACCTCCAATGAACTCCATGGATAGGCAATCCAAACCCCTATGTGACCATATCAGGACAGTCCATCCTCTAAACCAGTGCTCCTCAATGTATGGTCCATGGACTGATCAGGTAAGTACAGAAACACAATTTGACAGAGTAATTTTATGTCTGCTGAACCCAATATTTAAAAATTGGGGGTTATGTTTTGCGTCTCTTTTTAAATTTCATTTTCTAGTTATTTTTACAAAATTATTAGTCTACCTGAATTGAAAAGAAAATAAACTAGTGCTTCACCACAGACAGTTTGAGAAGTACCACTCTATTAAATGCTGCCTTTTAGGCTCCTAGGGCACAGTTAGTCTCCCCTACCTAATATGGTGAATTTCAGGTAATCTGAACACTGAAGGCAACACTCAGCCATATAGAACCTACTCTATCTCAGGACAAACATAGTGATCTATTACATACATGTGTTAGCTGTAATTTTGCCTACTGGAATTCTGCTAGATGACAATGTTAGTATAGCATGGAATTTAATATAGGGTTAGTCTATTTGGGGCCTGTTCCAACCATTCTCTAAGTTTTCAGTCACTCTTTTAACGAGATGCTATAGCTAGAAATTAACTTCAGGCAAATATGCTAAAAGCATCAAAAGAAAAATATTTAAATAAGTGCTCCTAACCGTATGAAACCTGAGGACAACATTTTGAGAAGTTTGGGTTGATTTGTTCTTTTATCAATAGTGTAGATTCATCAACTTTATCTCCTTATCTGTAAGAGGACCGTTACCAGTGTGCTTTACATGAATTATAAACCCCAGTGCTCAGGTACAGAGCCAGTGCCCAGGTTAGGTGCCCAGGGGACAGTTAGGTTCTCTTGGAGAGTCTTGATGAGCTACCCCAGTCAAGTGCACAAAAATGGCTACTTGTTTAAGTTGGTGGCTGGCCAAGTTCCCTCCATCTTGATCCAGAAATATAATTTAACAAACATACTTAAGCACCCACTATATTCAAAGAATTGTATCGGGAGGTGAAGTTATACCAAGATTAATAGCACACACTTAAACCTGGACTCTAGGAGTACACCTAGCAGGGCAATAATATAAGTACAGAAATAACTATTACACAAAGTGCCATCTAGTAGATGCTGTGAGACATTTATAAGCCTCTATTTATACAGAAATTCAAAAGAGATAATCTCCTATCTAGCCAGAAGGATATGGATAGGTTTTATGGAATAGAGTGCATTGAGAGAAGCTTAAGAGGATGGATAAGACACCAACTAGTAGGATTAAGTAGAGTGTGAAAAAATGAGCATGAACTTAGTTAAACACACACACACACACACACAAACACAACTCATTATTTATTGCCTATGAATATCCTTGTCAAAGTCTGTGGCAATAGTACTAAAACTATCATTGATAAAAGTTGTAAACTGCTAAGGAAATTCATTCACTCACCACTGGGTTGTATTGTATTTTGTGGTTCTTAACTCAAAAAGTGAATGTAAGAAATCAGATTTCCAATGCTAGGAAAAGGAGAGTACAACTCAAAGCAATTTTCAGTTTACATCTCTAATATTAACAAGGTTCTTTAGTTATAAAATATTAACATCAACTTCTTTAGGTTGATCAGAGGTACAGAAGCCCAGAGCTACAGATTATATAGAGTGAGAGGTGATAAGCCAGAATAGAATATGTCAGTATGTAAGTATCACCTAAGATTATCAGATTCTTGGGGAATGCCTGGACTGGGCCAAAGACTTAACTGGGTATTTAAGGGAGGGAACTCTCCCTGCAAGCTGGAGAACATGTGGACATACAGGTTACAACAAAATAAACCTACACACATAATCTCCTCTACCTGACACTTCATCTCAGCAGACTTCCCAGGTTTTCCTGTATCTGTTAGCTCCTAACAGGTTCCAAGTCATGGGCATCCTGGTCTACCAAGAATGAATATCTACTGAATTTCTTAAGAATTAAAAAAAAAAAAAATCCATCAGGTGTTTCTTCATCTTAGAGCCTAGAAATTATACTTTTTCCATTAAAATTTTTTTATAGAAAATGTCCTTTTCCCTACATATTGCAAATATTCCTCTTATTTTTCTATGTTTTAATCTATCAAACATCTGTCAATGTAACTGGAAGAACACTGGCTTTTTGAAAATCAGACGGATCCACATCATCAGATGGAAAATCCACTTTTCCTGAACTGCAGATCATATCCGAGAGAGTAGTGGGAGATGAGATCAATGCATGAAGGATGTCAAGAATCAATCTTGATGCAAAGATGCCCAGGAGCATAATTGTTATTACTGTAGATAACATTTATTGAGTGCTTGCTGGGTGCTTCAGATGGATTCTCCCTTTTAATGTTCACAACATTCTTAGGACATAAGTACACTTATTAACCTCATTTCACATAAGAATAAACTGAGGCAGAAAAAAAATTTAATCACATTTAATCACTAATATTTATATGAACGGATGGCTTAAAGAGGCTTTTCTTCAGGACTAAGGGCAATAATAACTCTGTCTTCTGGAGAAGAACAAGGAAGGCAGAGTCATAAGGTACCATTTGGGTGCTCAAAGCAACCACACAAAATAGGCCTTGAGATCTCCAAATTCAATGCAATCCCTATGGAAACCCCAGCTGGATTTTTAGCAGAAAGTGACACACTGATCCTAAAATTAACATAGACATTCAAGGGACCAAAAATAGCCAAAACAATCTTTAAAAAGAACAAAATTAGAAGACTTGTACTTCCAATTTCAAAATGTAATCCAAAGCTACAGTAATCATGGCATAAACGTAGACATATAAATCAATTAATTAATACAATTGAGGGTTCAGGAAAAAAACTTATCTTTATGGTCAATTGATTTTTGATAATGATATCTAGGTAATGCAATTGAGAAAGAAGAATCTTTTCGACACGTGGTGCCAAAACAACTACATATCCACATACAAAGAATGAAGCTGAACCTCTGCATTATACTACACATAAAAATTGACTCAAAATGGATCATAGACCTAAATGTAAAAGCTGAGACTATAAAACCCTTAGAAGCAAACATAGGTGTAAATCTCTGTGACTCGGATTAGGCAATGTTTTCTAAGTCATGAAACTAAAAGCACAAGCAACAAAATAATGAACATAAACTTGAAATCATCAAAATTAAAAACCTTTATGCTTCCAAGGACACCAACAAGAAAATGAAAAGACAGTCCACAGAAAGGGAGAAGACATTTGTAAATCATATATGTGTTATGTATGTATGTATGCCTTATATTCATGTATGTATGCTTTATATTCAGAATATGTAAAGAATTCTTACAATTCAACAATAAAAAGACAAATAGCCCAATCAAAAAATGGGGAAAGATTTGAACAGATACTTCTCCAAGAAAGACATACAAGATGCTCAACAGCATTAGCCATTAGGGCAATGGAAATAAAAACCACAACGAGATACTTCATATCCATTAGTATAGCTAAAATTAAAAAGACAGACAATAACAAATGTTGGAAAATTGCAACCTTCATACATTGTTGGTGGGAACTTAAAATGGTACAGCCACTGTGGAAAATAGTTTGGCAGTTCCATAAAATGTTAAACATAGAGTTACCATATGACCCAGCAAATCCTGTGCTAGGTATACACCAAGAAAAATGAAACGCATTAATACAAAATTTGTACACAAATGTATGTAGCAGCATTAAGTATTATTTATAATAGCTAAAAAGAGGAAACAACTCAAAATTCCCATCAACTGATGAATGGATAAGGAAAATGTGGTATATTCATACAAAATAATAGTATTTGGCAGTTAAAAAAAGGAAGTACCAATGCATGCTACAACATGGCTGAACCTTGAAAACACTACTACGTTCAGTGAAAGAAGCCAGTCACAAAAGGTCACATATATGATTCCATTTATCTGAAATGTCTAGACTAGGCAAATCTATAGTGATAGAAAATAGATTAGTGATTACCTAGGGGCTAGGAGATTTGGGGGGTGGAATGCAGCTAATTGATAATGAATATGGGTTTCTTTTTTGGGGTGATAAAAATGTTCTAAAATTAATCATGGTGATAGTTGCACAACTGTGGAATACTAAAAACCATGGGATTGTACATTTTTAAAAAGATTTTATTTATTTATTTGTCAGAGAGAGAGAGCACGCGCACGCAAGCAGGGGGGGCGGCAGGCAGAGGGAAAAGCAGGCTCCCCGCTGAGCAGGGAGCCCCATGTGAGACTTGATCCCAGGATCATGACCTGAGCCATGCTTAACCAACTGAGCCACCCAGGCGTCCCTGGGATTGTACATTTTGAATGAGTGAATTTCATGGTATGTAAATTATACCTCAATAAAGCTGTTTTGTTTTGTTTTTTTTTTTTAAAAACAGGTCCTTGAATCAACTAGGGAGTAAAATGGGGTAGCGGGGATGAGGGACTGATAGGCATCACACACACAAAGGGGTAGGAAATGGAATGCCTTTTGCCCCTGATGTTGAGTTTTGCTACCCAGCCAGGGAGTGAAGAGGTGAGAGAAGGGGGAGTATTTGCCAAGGAGGGGGCTAGCTTTAACCTTGGGATAATCTTTTTAAATTATCTTTGAAAGTGTTGGTGACAAGATCTCAGCTGTCATGCCCTGGTTATAGCACAGAGGGAAGTGCAGGGAAGGTTATAAAAAGCATGCATTGTTCCTTAGGAACTAACTTGACCTTGGGCTTCTCAAAATCCTACCATCTAACCCATCCATTGAGCACAGTGTCCTAAAGCCAGTTAATTCAGTCTGTGAGTGGTTGGTTATTTCAGAAGAACAAAATCCCTAGACTGCCTGCCCCCATTGACCTGAGTATGGGTAAACTGTATTTCCTGGATTCTGAGAATTCCTGGAGACTTCTCCAGAATGCCTAGTCACTTTCTCACTTGGCCCTGTAGGGCCATTAATAATTAATAATCCATTAATGTTAATTTAAAAATTTTTAACTAACATTTTGATTTAAAAGATGGCTTCTCAGCATGTATCCCAGTAAAGCACAGCTGCAAATCAGTGATGAGATATCCCAATACAGACAATTATTTAAGATGAATAGGCATTAGTAAATCTGAGGTCACCCAACTCAAGGTAGGTTCTGTAAAGTTTATACTGTAAAGTCCTCCAACTGTAAAGTTTAAGTAGGATGAAAACACTCTGAGGTTGCTGATGCCTTTCCACTGCAGAAAATATCAGGTTTTTTTACAAAATTCCTGCCTGTCTTCACTTCAAATAAGTATATCTGATTTAAAAAAAATATATGTTCAGCAAAACATCAAAGGCCATAATATAGAACAACTTAAAAGGTAACAGTAACAAATGATAGGTTCTCCATACAAGGAATCTTCTGAAATACATCTAAAGGGAATTACATAGAAGCCAATTTTTTATTTCATTCTGAAGTTACTTGTGTTTTAGTTCAAGAGCAGTAGAGGCTTCCTGAGACTTTATCCTAAGTAAAGAATCAAAAAAAAAAAAAAAGGAAAGAAAAAACTATATGTATAAAATTATCATTACATCATTATTTTTAATAACAGAAATCCTGAAACAGCCTAAGTGCTCAAACACAGGGATATGGTAATTAGTGCATGACACATGTACCCTATAAAGTATTATTGTAGTATATGGAAAAATGGTTAGAATACTGTTTTATAATTACAGTGCTAAACTGTATGTAATAATTACAACTATGCATCAATATATAAATCTATGAACAAGAATGTAAAAAAAGCACACATAAAATGTATTATGAAAGTGGGATCTTCTATGATATTTTGAAGAGGAAGGGAAAAGAGCTGGGAGAAATACATTTTGTTAATTATACACTTATGATTTTATTTTATAGGTATAAATTTGTTGATATGAAATGTGTCCATAATACATTTTTTAAGTCAACAAAGATTATGGTGTGATAAAATCATGTTTGTTTTTGGTTTTGTTGGTCAGTGTGGAATTTTTAAAGCAAATTTATTGTTATAATTTATATACCATAAAATATACCCACCAATAGTTCTTAGTAAATATGTAGAGCTAAGCAACCATCACCACAATCCAGGTTTGGGACATCTCCATTACCCTCCAAAGTTCCCTCATATCTGTTTGCAGACAATCTCCACTCCCAACTCCCCTCCCTTCCCCACTGATCTGCTAGCTCTATAGATACAATTGCATTTTTTACACAAATGAAAAAATAATAAAAATAAATCAGATGTTTATGTATTCACACAAGAAAGAATGAACATGCACCAAAATTTTATGCAGTGGTCCATTTACAGATCATATTAATTAACTTAAAAAATTTTTTTTCTGAAAATTTTAACCAATTAGCATCTATCGCCTATAGAGAAGGGTTTGGGTTTTTATTCCTGTTTTAAAAAGGATGTATAAGAATTTCACATAACTATGGCTGATTGTGCAAGTGCATTTACTTTCACTTCCTACCAAAACCCAACTAAAAGTATAGTACAGGGTTTTTTTTAAAGGCATGAATTTGTAAGGACAAGAGAGAACAGAAGGAAAGGATCGGCAACAAAATTTTTAAGCAGATAGATAAGCAGATGACCTCACAGCATTGAGAAAGTTGAATGCCAAGTTAAGCTTAGAAACAATCAGTTTACCCAGTAAGCCACATATCTCTCCCAAAGGCACTGCCACGTTAGGGTTCAGGTATGAGGATAAAGGTGAGGCTAGAGGGAGGATTAACTGGAATTCTCTTTTAAGAATCAGATAATTCCCCAGATCCTTTCCCCAAGTCCAAGTAGGCAACTATATCTCCCTGATTCTGCAGAAAGCTAGACGAGCACAGTTGAAAGTGGGGGGTACCATTCCGCAAACAGAGAGATCAGGTGAACGTTTTATATACTGAAAGCAGAGTCTACCCACCTCCAGACTTCTTCTCCAACTCAGCTCCCAGAAAGATGGTAACCAGTCCTATACCATCAAGGTAAGAAGTTAGAAAATTTCACTCTGGAGAATCTAACCAGTCGAAGAGGAAAGACTTAACATGTAACAGTGAGCTTTTCTTAGTGAAATGGCCCATTTCACTAAGGTAGCAAGATTCACCATGGGATCACAGCTTCTTATCAACTTTAGGAGGTACTGCTCTTAAATAAGAGCACACAGCCAGGAACACCAAACAAGTGCAGAACATCTCAAACAGAATACAGGGATCAAAATAAACAAACAGAAAGCAACTTAGGGAAATAGAGACTCCACAGGGAGAAAAGAGTGATTAAACATTTATTTTATAAATATATTCAGACATAGAAGAGAAAACATGCATAAAACAGTAACAGGTAGATACAAAAACTTAACCCAAGTAAGTTGAAAATTTACGTCCACACAAAAAAACCTGCACACAAATGATTATAGCAGCTTTATTCATAACTGCCAAAACTAGAAGCAGCCAAGATATTCTTCAAAAGCTGAATGGATAAGCTGTGGCACATCCATACAATGGAATATTATTCAATGACAAAAATAAACAAGCTATTAAGACATGGAGGAAACATAAAGAAATGCATATTGCTAAATGAAAGAAGTCAATTTGAAAAGACTACCTAACATATGATTCCAGCTATCCAACATTCGGGAAAAGGTAAAACTACAGAGACAGTAAAAAGATCAGTGGTCGTCAGTGGCTTGTGGGAAGGAAGGATGAATAAGTGGAGATTTTTAGGGCAGTCAAACCTTTTGTACAATATGGTAATGGTAGATACATGACATTATGCATTTGTTAAAATCCACAGAACTGTGAGACACAATGAATCATAATGTAAACTATGAACTTTAGTTAATAATAAAATATCAATATTTATTCATCAATTGTAACATATGTACTACACTAATGAAAGATGTTAATAATAGGGGAAACTGGGGCACCTGGGTGGCTTAGTCGTTAAGCATCTGCCTTCAGCTCAGGTCATGATCTCAGGGTCCTGGGATCGAGCCCCACATCAGGTTCCCTGCTCCGCGGGAAGCCTGCTTCTACCTCTCCCACTCCCCGTGCTTGTGTTCCCTCTCTCGCTGTGTCTTTCTCTGTCAAATAAATAAAATCTTAAAAAAAAAATAATAGGGGAAACTATGGGAAAGAGTACAGAGGGTTATCTGTGAACCCTCTGTACTTTTTTTTTTTTAATCTTTTATTTATTTATTTGACAGAGAGAGCGAGCCTGACATGGGGCTCCATCCCAGGACTCTGGAAACATGACCTGAGCCCAAGGCAGGCGCTTAACCAAGTGAGCCACCCAGGTGCATTCCCCCCTTTGTACTTTCTGCTCCATTTTTCTGTAAACCTAAAACTATTCTAAAAATCTATTATCTAAAACATAACAAAATAACCAATAAAGATTCTTTTTAAAATGCTGTTAAATTAGCAATGAAATTGCTATTCTTACATTACAAGGGTTACTATAAATTGAAAGAATCTATTGGGAGATCATTATGCTACTATGTCTCTAAAAGTATAACTTTCAACTGAGAAATTTTACTTTTAGAAATCTACCACAAGAAAAAACTACAAAGTATGGTGGGGAGGGTCTGCAAGCATCAAGTAAAAAATTGTATCTCATCTAAATTATCCAATGAGTAAATGGTTCAATAAGTTACAGTATAGCAATAGATGGTGTCAGACTGCTTTATAAAAAATTATAATCATAATTATTTAGTAACACTGCAGAAAAATATTCATGAGAGAAATACTAATTTTAAAAGCAGAATACAAAGTTACATATATAATTAAAATTATGAAAAAATATTTCTGCAAAAAGCTCTGTGAAGTTAGTAGAATTATGTATTTCCTTTTTCTCTACTTCCCAAATTTTGTAAAATGTTATATTTTATTTAAACAAGGAAGTGTTTGAAGTGATGAGGTAAACTGTGTTGTTAGTACTACTTTAAACATTGGATTTGGTAATATATTAATGATACTTTTTCACCAATGGAAGATTTAAACCTTGAATGATTTTTATAATAAAATATTTGTCAAAAAGCATTTTCTGACAAATATTTTGATACATAAAATTACTTTATAGGACATGTGTTCAGTTGTATAGGAAGTATTACTATTCTAATGTGACTAAAACCCATGTTCATTAATTTTAAAATTCTAAAAGTTGTGAGTTTTTTTTTAAAGATTTTATTTATTTATTTGACAGAAAGATAGAGAGAGTGAGAGAGGGAACACAAGCAGAGGGAGTGGGAGAGGGAGAAGCAGGCTTCCTGCCAAGCAGGGAGCCCGATGCGGGGCTCGATCCCAGGACCCTGGGATCACGACCTGAGCTGAAGGCAGACGCTTAAGGACTGAGCCACCCAGGTGCCCCAAAGTCGTGAATTTTTTAAAAAATAAAACATTACTATTAGCATTAAGATAATCTGAGTTTTAAACTGTATAATTGATCAGTTTCTGGTCTAAGCATGGCATACATATCTTTTCCTTATGACATCTGATTGCCACTTTATTAATTCAAATCTGGACTCTGAGGACATAATTTCTCTACTTTAATACAATATGACTGGTGTTTTCTCTCTTGTATATTTTTGTAATTGGTGTAACAAACTGCTCAAGAATTACTATTCTGACTTAAACACTCTAAGAACACTTGATATCAGAACATTTTACACCCAGAACATTTTATACTAAGTGTTCTCAGTGCCACCAAGTACCAAGAATTCAGGTACTAAATGAAACTGCTCAGTGCTAAATGTAAAATTTCCAATGTTTATACTAGACTTCATATTTTGAGGAGAATGCTACCGTAGCCTTAGTATTCTACAATCTATGAGCCTAAATGGCTTAAATACTAAATAAAAAGTCATCTGTCACAGCTACTTTGTCAGTTTCAACAGGCTCATGAGTTTTTGTTGTGTTTTATTGATAGGCTCTAAAGTAAGGAGAATGTTTTTTGGTACTTCATCATCCAGCCAACTTCCCAGACTTGGTTCATTTCAGAAGACTATCTACTGATTGATTATTTATGATTTCTGCTGGGAACCCTTGAATCCAAAATAAGTTCCATCCTTTCTTGCTTTCACTTATCTTCATTACTTCCATTCTCTCACACATTGAGTCAACAATTTCAATGTATTGAACATTGAAGATACAGAGATGAAACATGTGGTCCCTGCTCTTAAGAAGCTCCAAGTGGAATTGGGCAGACAGACAAGTCACAGCGTATTACGGTACAGTGGTTCATGTAGTTATGACAGGGTACAGTATGGCATGGTATGGCATGGCATGACAGGAGTCATGGGGAGCTGGATTTTGCTATGTTCAGTTTGAGATGACATTAGGACATCTAGGCAGGTGGATGCCCAAGTAGGCACCTGACAGAAAACTCTGCAAAAAGGTCTAGGCTGGGGATAGATATTTGTGACTCTTTAGCATAGAGATAATGAGATTGCCTAGGAAGAATATATAATTGGAAGACCAAGGATGTAATGCTATTTAAGAGTTGGGAAAATGAGTAGCAGCATGTATAGCACTTGAGGAAAAAGAAAAAAGAAGCCAAAAGAGAGTAGTGTCAACCAAGAAAGTAAAGCAGCTTTTAAGAATGAGTTAAGGGGTACCTGGGTGGCTCAGTGGGTTAAGCATCCAACTCTTGATTTCAGTTCAGGTCATGATCTCAGAGTTGTGAGATTGAGCCCCACGTGGGGTTCCTCACTTAGTGGGGAGTCTGCTTGAGATTCCCTCATTCCCTCTGCCCCTCCAATTCCCCCAACCCCCCAGTTTCTAAAAGAAGAAGAAGAAGAAGAAATGAATGAATTAACAGTCAGTCAACTGTATCATAAGTTCAAATTAGTCCAACAGGATAGGAATGGAAGGGAAAACCTTGGCTGGGGCACCTTCACAAGCCTCACAGGAGACTAAATCATATGACACTATGTGAGGAAAACAGTAACAAATACAGAGCATGTGTTCAAAAGCTGGGCTGTGAAGGGAAAGAGAGATGTGCAAGGACAATTGATGAGGCGTGTGAGACCCCCAAAAAATATCAAAAAGCTTCCTTTCTGCCTTTTTCTTTCCTTCTTTCCCCCTCCTTCCAACTCTCCTCTCTTTGTCTCTATCTTATCTTTCTTTCTCTCTTAATCTCTTCTTTTTTTTTATTTTTTAAAAGATTTTATTTATTTGAGAGAGAGAGAATGAGAGACAGAGAGCACGAGAGGGAAGAGGGTCAGAGGGAGAAGCAGACTCCCTGCTGAGCAGGGAGCCCGATGCGGGACTCCATCCTGGGACTCCATCCTGGGACTCCGGGATCACGACTTGAGCCGAAGGCAGTCGCTCAACTAACTGAGCCACCCAGGCGCCCTCTCTTAATCTCTTCTTTTTCTCTTCCTTTCTGCCTCCTCCCCTTCCTTCCTTCTTTCACTTTTTTGTAGAAAGCATAGAGATTAACTTATAAGTTATAGGAAAGAAAAGAGTTTAGAGGCAAAATGTTTAAGGTAAAGTGGGAAGAAAGTATCACAAATGGCCTCTTCACTCCGAGAAATGAGAAGAAGTTAGGACCCAGTATTTGCTGCAGGAAGACCTCATTTTCATCTGTGAGGTAAAAGGCAAGTTCGTTTTCAGAGAGCTGGAAAGGGAACAGGAGTGCTGAAGTAAGAGAAGACCGTTTAGGCAGTCCAGCTGTCAGATGTAATTGGGGAAGAGCTGATCTGGGATGTAGGATTTCAGGACAGAATTCCTAGCAGAGATGCGAGACCATAAATGCAATTGTTATCAATTGCCCTAGTTGTGTGAATTTCTCCAGCAAAAGTCAACAACCTGGATGTAAGAGCAGAGAAAAGTGTATGGTTGGAGAGTCAAGCATCGATGAAAGCCAGAGAATATGTCTTGAAAACACCAAGAACTCTGTTTACCATGGAAGAGCTGGTGCTGTAGATAAAGAGTAGAAAGGTAGGAGCACACACCCAATGGAAAAAAATACATAAGAAAAAACAGATAATCACAGGCATTCATGTGTAATAATTCAAACTGAGATGAGTTCAAGATGAAACTGGATGGAAGTGAGGGAGGAACCTTAAGAGACCAACTACTCCATTCTTCGGCCATCCAAAGCCTTCCAAAGGAAAAAGACTCTATTGGTTTCAAGACCACCAGAAGTGGATATTTCTCCACATCAGAAGTCAGGGAACTTTTTCTGTAAAGGATCAGATAGTAAACACTGCAAGCTTTGATGTCACAATTACTTGATTCAGAGTTGTAGCTCAAAAGTAGTCATAGACAATATGGAAACAAATGAACATGGCTGTACTGCAATAAAATTTCATTTTCAATACACATGGTAGACTGGCTTTAGCCCAGGACTAGTTTGTTGATCTCTATACTATTTTCTTTTAGATTTGTTCTTTTCATTGATTATAAGAATGCTTTATATACAAAGAATATTAACACTCTATTATATACCCTGCCAATATTTTTTCTTCTTGTTTATATTTTTTTTTTGTTTTGGATATTTAGGGGAAATGTAAAAGTTTAAATAAATATATTCACATAGTCAAATCTATCAATTTTTTTTCTTTGTTTTTGGCTTGATAATCATGTTTAGAATGATCTTCCCTATATTAATATCATATAAACATTTACCTTTGTTTTTTCTTAGAAGTTTTAAAGACAGTATGTATGTGATAGATAAGAACACAAACTCTGGGGGCACCTGGGTGGCTCAGTCAGTTAAGCATCTGCCTTCAGCTCAGGTCATGATCCCAGGGTCCTGGGATTGAGCCCGGAGTTGGGCTCCCTGCTCAGCAGGGAGTCTGTTTCTCCCTCCCCCTCTGCCCCTTTCCCCGCTTGTGCTCTCGCTCTCTCTCAAATATTAAAAAAAAAAAAAAGAACACAAACTCTGGAGCCAGAATGCCAAGGTTTCCAGTGCCTGTAGCAGTGTCCATCACCTTAAAATTGGTGGAAAAAATAGCTCCTAATTTATAGGGCTGCTCTAAGGATGGAATGAGTAAAATATGTACAATATAATAAAAAGTGCTTAAATCGGGGCTTGACACATAGTACAAGCTAAATAAAGGTTAGCTATCATTATTTTGATATTTTTAAGTCATCTGGAAATTATTCTGATTTAAAAGTGAGATTGAGGGGCACTTGGGTGGGTCAGCTGGTTAAGCCTCTCTCTTTTTTTTTTAAGATTTTATTTATTTATTTGACAGAGAGAGAGAGAGAGAGAGACAGCGAGAGAGGGAACACAAGCAGGGGGAGCGGGAGAGGGAGAAGCAGGCTTCCCACTGAGCAGGGAGCCCGATGTGGGGCTCAATCCCAGGACCCTAGGATCATGACTAGCCAAAGGCAGATGCTTAACGACTGAGCCACCCAGGTGCCCCGAAGCCTCTGATTCTTGATTTCACCTCAGCATGATCTCGGGGTCATGGGATCAAGCCCTACGTCGGGCTCTGCAGCTCAGAGTCTGCTTGTCCCTTTCCCCATCCCCCCCAACAAATAAATAAATATAATATTTTTTAAAAAGTGAGATTGAGCTAGAACTCCATTCCCGCCCCCCATGTATTTAAATCCATCTCCCATCACCTTCCTGTTGATCTTAGTTTCTATCCTTCCTTCATGAGGCATAACCAACAGTTTTAAACTTTTTTCACCATTGTTCCAAGTGTGGTATTTTTTTTAAAGATTTATTTATTTATTTGAGGTGGGGAGGGGCAGAGGGAGAGGAAGAGAGACATCCAAGCAGACTCCACGCTGAGTGGGGAGCCCCAGGCAGGGCTCAATCTCACAACCCTGAGATCACAAAGTGAGCTGAAACCAAGAGTCTGAGCTGAACCAATTGCACGACCCAGGCACCCCATAAGTGTGGTATTTTTTTTAATTTAAAAATAAATATTGTATTTATTGTATTTATATATTTTCAATTAGCAATAATCGCGCCTCGGATAAACCTCATTGGCTACGATACTGCCACTGCGCAAAGCTGTATTTATATATTTTATCCCAAAATGTTTTCTTGCTGAAAGGTTTATTATACGATGCCATCTTAAACAAGACTTTCTCTTTTTGTTTCTTGAATCACATGAGCTAATGGATTAAAGCAAGGTCTAAAGCCTTAACATGGCCTGTAAGGTCCAGAAGCCTGTCCCCTTCCTACCTCTGTACCTCTCCCCAGTCCAGATGGCCCTGACCTTCCTTCTCAGCTCCTCCCACATGTCAAGCGCCCTTCCTCAACCCCTTCACACACTGTGAAGTGCTCTTACTGCAACTCTTCTCTACCTTTCTCTCACTTTTCCTTTTCATCTCAACACAGTATGTCCTTAAAAACTTCCTTATATCTCCAGTATAAATTATGCACTCTTGTTACTCTTTGCCTTTGTAGCCCTCATCCCAATTATAAAATCATACAATTATATAATTATAGACTAGTATGTCTATAAGTGCCTTTTCTTTGAGGAGGAACTCACTGAATATTGGTTGAGTTAATGAATAAAAAATTAAAATAGCAACTATATAAATATTACTAGTGAAATAAAAATCTAACTATTCTTCACATATGTGAAATTTAGGGCCACTCAGATTTAACTGTATGCTTAGTCTATTTATGAAAAAATTTTTTGTTTTTATTTTAATTCCAGTTAGTTAACATACAGTGTTATATTTGAAAAAATTTTAAGATTTTTGCCTCATAATCATTTGTATACAACTAGATGCTATTACTATATATATTATTTATGAGCAACTAGTCAAATTATCATTTATGCTGCAGATAAAAACATTTTTATGAAAATTCTATAAATCAAAATTTTTATGAATTCAAAACTAGCCTTTTCTCCTTTTAGTCTGAATTGAAGTTGTACTATTGTCAATATATTCATTTGTGCAATTTATCCATTTAATCAATCATTCAATCCCACAAGATCATTAGTTATCTTGTAGGCATTAAACCCTGGTGATTGAAAGATGCATTGTACATGGTCTGTGCCCTCTGAGAGTTTACAGCCAAGTGAGATTCATGTCAACCACTTATTACAGCCAAGGAGCAGCACACACAGAAGTAAATACAGCAGTCTGCTTATCATCTGGAGAGGCCAGGGAAGGCTTTTTGGAAATATACTTGAAACTTTACTATCCATATTTTAACTGTCTATAAAAAGAAATATTAGGTGAAATATCTTTAAGAAATAACAAGAGATAGTAAGTCTCATTTATTTATAACTTCTTGTGAAACTCACTTTTCACATTTGTAAAGAATCCCTTTATCCATCTGTCAACTGTCTTCAAGACAACTAAATTTCCCTCAACCATAGTGTGGCGGAAGCTGACAAGATGCTCACCAAACCCACTACCTCTCCCTAGAGACACAGCCAAACAGCATTTCCTAGTTCTCACAATGGAATGTGTCCAATGTGATGGCCAGACAGTTAAGCATTGTGTGCCTTCCCTAAACTCTCCTCCTTCCAGGGGGATCCTGGGGACTGGAATTCAAAGATGGCGTCAGAAGATGAAAGGATCCTAGATCCCTGAGCAACTGCAAGGAGAAGCAACTCACCATGTTGGATTGCAATGTGAACAAGTAACTAATTAAACCATTGAAATTTTGAGATTTTGTTCCAGTAGTTCGCTTATCCTGATGAATCATTCCACTGTGAGGGTGGTGTAGGGTGACGGTAGTATGTAGTCAATCAGAATTTTAAAAAACATCAGGATGACAAATACTCTCTTTTAGTCACTTTTCAAATATTCATCCCCCCTTCTTCTTTGCTAATAGGACCCCAATTTTGATTGGGGTGCCAATGCATACAGCTCCAGGTGGAGGATTTTGACTGATTTAAGCTCACCATGAAAGTCATGTTCCTTACCTTTCTACCTTTTCTGCAGTGAAGGATGGCCAAGCAGCCCAGTTCTAGCTCAGGAGATGTAAGGGGAGTGTCCTGCAGGGATTTCTAGGAAAGGTCTTCCTTTCCTAATAAAAAGGGACCTTCATGGTTGGCATCATCCTTCTTCTCCTTCCTTGACTTAAACAAGGAACTGCATGACTGGAGTTGCATTCTGAGCCAATACAGTCAATGCATTCTGAACTAATGTAACATATTCACCAATGCCATAAATTTGTGGGCTGATAAAGGATATGCATGAAAAGAAGGGTGTATGCCCTATCTAAAGGCATTCAGAAATAATTTTTAATTTAAGTATTGAAATGACAAAGGCCTTAAGGAGTCCATGGCCACTCAGTTCACAAAATCTTAAATATAAAAGCCTATGAACGCTACCCCTTTTTTGTCATCATCTATTGAACATGGAACACCATTTTATCTCTCATACTTTCTTAATGTGCTTATCTTTTTAAAGATTTATTTATTTATTTGAGAGAGAGAGCAGGGAGGAGGGGCAGTGGGAGAGGGAAAAGAGTCTTAAGCAGACTCTGCTGAGCACGGAGTCTGATGGAGGGCTTGATCTCATGACCCTGAGATCACGACCTGAGCTGAAACCAAGAATCAGATGCTTAGCCGACTGTGCCACTAGGCACCCCTTAATATGTTTCTTTAAGTCAGTACAGTGTATTGGCTGAGAGCTCAGGCTTTGGAGTCAGACTTCCTAGATTCAGATACCAGCTCTGGCACCTACTGTGAACTTAAATGATACTAAACTTCTATTTTTTTCTCATTACTGAAATAAAGATTATAGCATATACTAAGGACAGCAATAAGGACTAAATGACATCATGAGTATAAGTACTTAGTAGAGTGCTTGGCACATAATGCTTAATAAATATAAGCTTTTGTTTTAACTACGTCTAAATTTCAGCCATACAGCTTCAAGTAATGAAATAATCCATTATCTGTGAGAGGATGTCTGCTTCGTATGGGTGCAGATGTGCTTTATGTTCAGGGCCTCCTGGTGAGTAAACTAAAGAATAATTAAGGTTGCACGACAGCCTTTGGACTGCTTGGGTTTTAAGCAGGGTTAAAATAACATCACGGCTAAGTTGTTTTAAGTAAAGGATTAGAGTAAATGGCTAAGAGTCAAGGGCGGGATATGAGAGGACACTAGAGGGGTATGGGCTGTGTGCCTTTCCTGCCCTGGGAACTGTTGGGCTTGTGGACTCTGGAGCCTCACTCCAGACAAGATGATAAAAGACAAGAGCTAGCAATGGCCGAGATGGCCATTCCAGCAGCAGTAGCGGGCCAGGCTCCCTCCCAATACTCCATTCACCTTCCCAGTGCTTCTCCAAAATGGATCATTCACCATTATGAGGACATGGCCATGGTTTTGTTTCCACATCTCTGCTCATGCAATTTCCTTCTCTAAAAAACTCACCAGCCCATCTCTGCCTGTCAAAACTCTATTCATTTCTCAGTCTAACATAAATGTCTCCTCTTTCAAGATAGCATCTCTAGTTTCCCTCTCAAATAGTCTCCCTGACATTTTTAAACTCTTGTTGAGCTTCATTCATTCAAAAAACATTTTCAGGTACGTATTATGACCTTGGAACTCATTGTGCTGAGGGGCATGGTCTTGACCCTTTGGGAATAGTTTAATGGTTATAATAAATTGAATTTATTTGTACCTTCTCTCTTCCCAGCTGGATGTGCATTGGCTACAAGAAGAGATATATACTGTGTAATAGAAAGTAAAAGAAAGTTCAGGTCCAGGAGAGAGAAGGAATCAAATATGCTAACCAGTAAATATAGTTCAGCATCAAATGTAGCACCTAGGAAACCAGGCTAAATAGAAAGGGAAACACAATAATCTTTTATCACAACATTCTTTTATCAACAGAGACAAAGATGCATACTAGTTCCTCAAAGCAAATAAAACTTATCCCTTACCCTAAAATATCATATACTTCCTCCCTTGGATTGTTACAGAGATTTCAAATAGTTACATTTCAATGTTAAAACTCTTAAAACCTAGAGGCATGTATAATAGGATACAAACTAGTTCACTAAATTTCAAACTCCTTAAATGGAAATAATACATTTTATTAATAACAATAGAGACAATAATGCCATCTTAAAGGGTAACTCACCAGAACACCATCCTGGATTGCTTTTTCAGAATTCAACAAGCTGAAATAGGATGCTAGGATTTATTTTTTTTTTTTTAAAGATTTTATTTTATTTATTCATGAGAGACAGAGAGAGAGAGAGGCAGAGGGAGAAGCAGGCTCCCAAGGAGTAGGGAGCCTGATGCGGGACTCGATCCCAGGACCCTGGGATCATGACCTGAGCCGAAGGCAGACGCTTAACCATCTGAGCCACCCAGGTGCCCTAGGATGCTAGGATTTAAATGAGTGTCAGTCACTGTGCACATCCCATAGAGATGAATGCAGTGTTTGAGGCAAATTATAAAAGTATACTCATTTTTACATCTGCCTGTAAGGCACATTACTCAGGAACTGAGATATTACAGCACACATACTTGGGATTTCCAACTACTCACCCAATGAAAGTATCCCTCTCCCTGAGGGTATAGTAAGACTTCCTTAATGCTGGAATCATTACTGGCTCCAGGCATTCCCCTCGTCATTTGTCAACAACGAACGACTTGGACAGAGATCTTTCACAAGCCTGTTTGCTTTTAGATGTGACCAATTTCCCCATTTGAACTGTAAGATACTGACATCATAAAGCTTGTCCCTAAACTCAGCTCCTGAGTTTGGAGAAGTATGGTGGAGACTTCAAGCAATGATGAATATTTTCACCAACAATGGAACTGGTAATTGGTTCTGAATGTCCCATTAATAAAATTCAGCTCAATTAAATAAGCACTTAAGTGTCATCTAGGCATAAGGCAATGCACCAGGAGCTGAGAGAAACACTTTGCCCTTTTCTACCCAATACAAAGAGAAGAAATAGAAAAGGTCTCCTATAAGTGAAAGGGCTGTTTCAGATTACACTGTGTTCATCAAGCACCTGTCTCCCCCTATCAATTCTTTCATGATTACTAGATTCTGATCCTGGAAAGTTTTCCTGTAATCATATCCTTTTAATTCTAGTTCTCAACAACATCAGAAGAAATGAAACATAAAGCAAAAAACCCCTGAAGTCCAGGCTAATGATGTGATCCTCTTATAACACATTTCCCTATCTGTACTTGAGATACCTGGAAATCTCATTTTGCCCTTCTAACGTGTCTCAACTTCTCAATTTGGAAATTTATGATTTCCACATTCAAGGTTTAACCTGTTAGGCTTCAGGGTGCTGGGGAAGGAGAAGGGAGAGGTCATGTTCACTTTTTTAGACACAGTAGTATTTTGGCCTCCTGGTCTTTCTTTCTGTCTCTCTCTCTCTCTCTCTCTCTCTCTCTCTCTCTCTCTCTCTCACACACACACACACACACACAAAAGCTTATCTTAAATCTCCTTTGTCATTTCTACTATTCCTGGAGGGCAGAAAGCAATAGTAGAAAAAAAATTCTTGCAAATGCCTTCCCTTATCACACTTTATGATTGGAAGAGGTCATAAGGCAATCAAGCATGTGCTTCTTGCAGTTATTTCTTGTATCAACAGGTATTTACTGAGCCCCTACATCTATGCTGGGATCTGAAGAATCCAAAAGCAGTGAAGACACTGCTCCTACTCTGGAGATTTATGATTTAATGGGGAGGTAGGATTTACCTAAAAACCAGTTGAGATCAGCTAAATATCAAATCATCTGATATTAACAATAAAAGAAGAAATCAACCACACAATCTTAGAACTGAAGGAAATCTAGGGAAGAGGGGACCCAAACCAACCTCTCCCCATGAGCAAAAATCATCCAAAATTCTTGGCAGGGGTCATTAAGCTTCTGATTAATGTGGAACTCACATTTCACATAATGCTCCATTTAATTTTTTGAAGTCTCTTACAACTAAAACATTTTATCCTATGTTGAACACAAACTCTGCTCTATTTATTATTCTATACAGCAATGATTTAAAAACCTTAAAGCAGTGCAATGTGTCTTTAAAAGAAGTATTAGGCACAAGCCCAATGTATAAAGCAGTTAAAAGCAGAACTCTTCTGTTGAGAGCTGCAAGGGGCCCTCAGCATGTCCTCTAATGCCCCCGGCTCTACCCCTCTGCAGCCCAAGGTACATCAAGAATGCCTGCAACTCTGCAGAGCAAAATTTAAAAACCACTACTTTAAAGGTAATCAGAGTAAATCTAATCCCAGCTGCACATATCAGCCCTTGAAGACAGCTATCTTGTCTCTCTCTAAATCTTCTTGGATTAAACTTGCCCCTTTCAAATTGTCTACTCCCTTTATGTAATTTTTCTTCCATATCTCCCCCAACCTGGTCACTCTTCCCCTGAAAATGTAGACACTGTATCTAAACATAATTCTTTAGATACTGTGATCAGCTAAGAATACTGCTCTGGGGGCAGCAACAGAAGTTAAAGAGGGCTTAGTGAATGAAAAAGGACCTGAGCTGGACCTTGAGAAATGTAGGATTTAGGTAGAGAGGAGAGAAGATAAAATTCCAAGCTGGGAAGCCAGCATGAACAAAGATACAGAAATTAAAATGAGGGCCTCCTGACACACTTTGAATACTTCTCCAGACTCTTAACTGATTCTTTTCCATTCAGCCAGCTGCCCACTCTCTTAGATTTCTCAGAAGATAATTAAGCCAGATCTTATCTCTGTGAATGCAGGCTTCTGTTGTGTTGATACCAAATGAGGAACATGATCTGGGCAGTACCAAAACTAGATCATTTCAATATTGTAGTTATTGCCACAGGAGAGAAAGTAACTTTCAATGAGTCAGCATCTTGATAAGAAGATTCATAAAGGTTATAGCACTACTGAGGAGGATTCCTGGGGATTCTCAAATCTAAAGTCAACCCAAAGAACACCTTGTCTCTAAAAAATTATATTTTGCATTGTCACTTAGCAAACCATTGGTAATATGTGCCCCAAATGGTCTCCTGACTATAAAAACAACAGCATTTTCATATATATGAGTGCTAACCCACCAAGGCAAAACATCTTTTTGTGAAAACAAATATAAAAAGACAAATTTTTTGGTAAATATGTTCATCAAAGTCCATCTTCTCATGTTACTTAATTTTCCCATTTACAGATAAGAATTGAAGCACATCAGTGGTTCATATAATTTGGTTTGTTATTCAAGAAGGAAGATCTTAAAGATAGGATATATCACTATATATCTTCTTCCCATAAAGTGTATTCATTATTGATTACATGAATATTTGCTATTTAATATTACAGGGATGTGATTTTCACACATGCAGCCCTCATAAACCTGGGGGAAATTGAGATCTTGTCCTAAACTTTAATATCTAAAAATTTTTAAAGTGTCAAAAAAAAAAAAACCTGATCTTACTAGCATTCAGGGTAATTGATTCAGACATTTTATTTCCATTATTTTCTCTTTTCCTTCATCTCAAAAGGGGATAATCTGAATTGCTCTAATCTGAAAAACAACAATAAGTGTAGCAAATACTTGACAATGAAGATGGAAAGCCTCTAAAAATCTGTTACCTTAGTAACGGCAAGAATGTGGAAGAATAAGAATACACTGTCAGGACATCATTTCAGATTCCACAGATTTGAGGCCTAAATACAGTCAGCTTTCATTAGCTTTTTGTTTTTCCCAGCAGGTCCTTGGACTTTGAAACAAAACCTGAATGACAGCTATGAGCAATTCCAGCCTGGCTCCTGATTAGCTATGCCAAACAAAACAACTCTCTGCAGTGTAAACTTTCCAGGCATCTGCAACCAAGCCTCTGTAGAGACTATAATTCCTCAGTGAGATTTGAAGGAGAGTCAGAGGTTGGGGGGTAAAGGGTGACCAGGAGGGGGGAGGGGGGGTAAAAGGATAAGACCTTCCCCTCTACCTCGAACTAGTTCCCTGAACTAGTCTGATTAAAGCAGGAGGGAAAATAAAGTAGAACTTGTCTTGGTGTTGTCATTGTCACTTTTTAACTGTGCCCAGCCTAGATTTAACTAATTCTCCAAATCTGAATATGCTATTCCAATTAACATCCATAACATCCTCGTATTCCAAACCACCCATGCATTTAAACCAAACAAGCAATTCTGAGACCCTATTAGTATCAAAGAGAGCAAGCAGTCGATTAAAAACATCTAAAAGAGAAGGGAAGCAACATATATGAATAGACAGTGCCCCATATGAATGCAAACTAACATTTTGTGCCATTTGTTGTCATTCACCTTTGGTGCACGCAGACCTAAAATTAATTGCATCAAATGACAGTGCACTGTTCTGTGTGGTCCCATCTGCTACATAATTAGATCCTGGTGGAACTATTAAGAAGCTTTTTTCTTATGATCAGTCCCCTTGATTTTACCTAACGAATATTCCTTTATCTACACAAAAGAATTACAGATTAGATCTCAAAGCAGTCCATTTTGATCAATGCTTAATTTTAAAGTTATAAGTGGTTTCAGAAAACGTTGTCTGGAGAAAATTCTATATTGCAGTGCTAGCTGGCAGTTCAGCTATAAAGAGATGAGTTGAACTAAAAGATTGACTTAAATTTTGCCAATAATCCTTCTAAAATTTCAGAAGTAAAAACTATTATTTTCATACTTCTTGGACACACAGCAAGATGGAAGCCTTGAAATGTCCTCTTGCCCTCTGGAAAAGTGACACTTAACCACACTCTGATCTCTATTGCTTCTGAGATAACCTACTGAAACGGGTAGTTGGCTTACTTAGAATGCTGGGCAACAAAGGTCCCTGCTTCTAGTCAATAACCTTTTTTTTTAACGGTCTCCTGATGATTATGTAGTGTTTAAAGTAAGGAAAATAGCTCTAACTCCCTAAGACGTAATTTGCAAATATATGTCAACAGATGTCACAGAAAACTTAACGTTTGCATAATAACCACACCATCAAAGCCTAGCCCAGATTAGGACAACATTAAATTTAAATCATCAAAGATTCAGATTCAAGTGGAAAATTCAAGTTCAGACATAAAGAAGCATCCAAATAAAGATTTATCAAAAATCACAATCAGGGAGATATTAATTTTGGAAACTGCAGACAAGGAAAATTTCAATGTTTGAGAAAGGCAATATCAAACCAGAAAGCTACATTCCCAATTAATTTAATTTGACTTGTATGCAATCCCACCACCCTATTAAACTATTGAAAAGAACCATAAGTATATTTTTATAATATGTGAGGACAAGAATAGTGATGCCAGAACAACAGAAAACCCTTCAATATGAGTCTATGCTTGAAATCCCCAACCAAACCTGCTGATTCAGCACAAAGTCATCGACAGAGTTCTTATCTGTAAAAGGAACAATCCATTGTCTGGCTGAAACAAAGGGCAGTGCACAGGAAATCAGCCAAATCTGGGCCAGATGGTCACTGATTCAAGTTTCATTCTTCCCATCCCCCACCCTCCCTGGCACTACAAAAATAGATTCAGACAGCATTTTCAGTTACCAGGTAATAACACTTGGGGGAAAGTATAAATAAACATTTTACAATTACCTATACCACCTCCCACCTCAACACCATCTAATTTAGTAAAACAGAATGTCCATATAAAAAGCTAAATGAGAAAATAGCTATATAACAGTTCTTGAAAGGAAAATACCTCTGAAGCCCAATATTTGTTTCTTAGACATGGCATGGAATATTACCAAGTTAAAAATATTCATATTTTTATTCAAAATTTATTCAAATATTCAAAATATTCATAAAAATATTCATACCAATTTGTTCTCATCTATTATTTTTTTCTCAAACCATGAGACCAAATAGGAATGAACCTAGAGAATACTAACTTATCACACTCATTTTCTACCAACTGACCACTGACAACCTCGAAAAAGAGTTTGTGGTTTATATCCAGGAAACGCTTTTTTTTTTTTTTTTACAAGCCATGAACAAAAATAATTACTGAGTTTGATTATAAACCAATGTGCCTGACCTCATATCACAGAATCTATAAATTATGATACTACTGTAAATACACATTTCATACCCCTACTATAAAACTGTTTTAAATTCTCAACAGCAACTATTAATTAAAGCTAAATATGCAGAATTGTGTCTTAAAACCTGCAAGCACTCTATGGAAAGATACATTATTAAAGAATGGCATAAATAAAAATTCAAGATCTCACAATAAAAATATTCGGAAAACACTCCTTTACCTTTCCTAACTGTAGAAAAGAAAGATATTTAAGTTATAAACAAAGTCTTTTTTTTTTTTTAAGGGAACCCTTGACTCTATAACAGTTGCTTGGAAAATATTTACATTTATGTGACCTAAGTAAATTTTATCAACCAACATATAGCAATTCCTTTAGTAAACTTTATTATCCTTTTTATAATTACTTTGGAAATGTCAATGCAGGAGTACATTTTATGGGCATGCTATGGAACCACTTTTCCAAAATTTACATATAGAAAGGTTAGGGTAGATCAAAGAGTTTTTTGTCTGTTTGTTTTTTTTTTACACAAGATAATCACAGGCTGGTAATGCAATGGCTAAAGACAAAAATGACTTCAAAATATGCAATCAACAGCAACTCACACAAATGGTCTGTTTTATTGCAGGGAAGTAGAAAAAGCTGCTAAAGTCAATACAAGGTAACCTCCCTTAAGAGAACGTTCTAGCTTACACAATGTCAAGTGAGTATAAAATGAAGCCAAGTTAGAGCTTTGAATCTTGACCTCCTGTTAAAGGGAATAGTGAAAAGTGTAAACTTCTTCAAAACTGGGCCCTCAGAAATTGTTCCTGAAAGTTGATTTATAATTATGGTATCAGACTAAATTTTAAGCAGTGGTTAAAAATACAATCTAAATATAAACATAGTATACAAACAAGTGCATGTTTGATACATGTCACTGTGGTTCAGTAGTTTTTTTTCTTTAACATCTCAGATTTAATTATTTAAAATACATTTCAGAAACCTAATTTCTTTTTAAGACACTACTATTTTCCTTTACATAGTACCACAAAATAATACTCAAGATCATACTGGAAATTGTTGAACTGCTGTTATATGTGCCTTTACTGCATATAAATTAATTTTCTTTTAATATAATTTTATAATTTTGGAAAAACTACTAATGAGAAAAAAATGAATAATCCATTAAGAACCTTCAAACTAAGGTAGTTCAGTTTTGGCTGTTTAAAAAGTTTTTTTCTTCAGTGTAAAATAAGGATTTATTTCAGTATTTGTGAAAAAAAGAAAATGACTATTCAAATTAAAATTCTCTACTTTCTGAGCTCATCTTTAGAGTCTCTAAGATGAATTTACATTTAAATGAAACACACACAAAGGCAGCTGGACTATCATAACCATCCCACACACATTAGTGTTTTAAGAGATTTAAATCTCTAATTCTTAGAAAGAGAAAATTGTGACTGCACAACTATTTTTAGTCTGTTTTATTTACATATCATTGCAATAGGATTTATATGTTAACACTTTAATGTAAGAGTTAAGGGAAAAAGTATCCTTAAACATAACAAAACAGAATTCTACTAACAAAAGTCAACTCAGAACAGAGTTCTCATGCATGTCAGTTTCTAGAAAACCAGCTTTTAAATAAGATAAAAACAACACTATAGTAACAACAATAAGTGACTAAATAAATGTAATGAGTTAGAATTTAGCAGACTAAATTATGATCTTGTTCTTTAATAAGCCCTAATATAAAAGAATAAGAGAGTTTAAAGCCAAAATATTATTGTAGATAGCACTGAGTTCTAATTATCCTTTAAGTCTTTTATTTTATTCATTTTTTTTTTTTCTTTACTTAACACATATCTTCCTTTCTCTGGTGGACCACAATTCAGGTAGAAAATTTAATTCAGATCAAAGAAAATTTGTAAAAAGGCAACATATTTATGGTAAATATGGTACTGATTAGTCTTATTATTTTTTATTACTGTACATAATGAGAAACATATATCAAGGGTCAAATTAGAGTGTGCATACCTTTCACTGATGAAATATTGATAAGAATCCAAATTTCTAAAGAGTGAACTGTATTTATAAGAAAATGTTTTTGATCTGTGCTCTAAATGTTTATTATTTCTCAATATAATCTATATGCTTTAGTAAAATAGTAATGTATCAAGTAATCTCATATAACTGTAAATGTGCTTTAAACATAGACTGAGGTCAAAAGAAGTTTTACTTATTGTCTCTCTAAATGATAATTTCTTATACCTTAAATTTACCACATAAATAACATCTCAAAATGAGCTTATTTACTAAAATTAGTTTCTGCTCTATAGGACAACAAAAAAGATATGAGTTGAATAGTGACCAAACTCATATATATAAAATATATATGTCAGAGTTTTTGTTTTATTTACAGATACTTTAATGTCCATGAAGTGCCACTAACAAACTTAAGATTTCCTTAACATCACCAGCACTGTTTCAAATTTTATATTCAATTCTTCATGAACAAAGTTAAAAATGTCTTCTAGTTTAAAAAAATGAATGGACATTAAATCTCCATTAGATATCAGTGCATGTGAATTCTTTTATAATTTTGGTAACAGAACAAATGGCACACTCTTACGTATTATGTTATATAAATCTACTACATTAGTAATGGTTTCAAGAACGTGGTTAAAACAAAACTAGATCTGAATCTACAAAACCAAAAGCCACATAAATGCATTTTAACTAGATTGTAGGCTCCCCTAAGGTCAGAGATAGCTCTTTATTCTCCTTTCTCTTTCTCTACGGCACAATTCCAATTATAGGTACTTGATAAAGACTTATTAAGTTGACTTTCATTGTTAATTTCCTGCCCAATGGAGAATTCTATTATCCCCACTGGATAAAAATATCTTGCTCAGTAGGAAAACTATGAAGAGAAAAATTAATTTTAAGGAAATGACAAATGTATTTGGTACAGCAATTACTTTTTATCCAAATGAACTGAGAGGAAGCTTGATATTATAATTGCTATTGCCAATTATTTGTTCAAAGCCTTAAAAAAATCAGTACAGGTTAAACACAAACTTTAAGATAGAATTATGGTGAGAGACTATGGACTCAGAGACAAACTGAGGGTTCTAGAGGGGAGGGGGGTTGGGGAATGGGTTAGCCTGGTGATGGGTATTAAAGAGGGCACGTACTGAATGGAGCACTGGGTGTTATATGCAAACAATGAATCATGGAACACTACATCAAAAACTAATGATGTAATGTATGGTGATTAACATAACAATAAAATTTTTAAAAAAGATAGAATTATGGTGCCTGTTTGCAATTCGTGAACTTTAGCTTCCCAAGGGTAAACACCATACAGATTTCTGGTAATCTCCCATGTAACAGTATCTAAAGTAAGCCCACGCTGTTTGATTTTGGAAGTCTTATCAATTTGAAATCTCATGAGCAAAATGAATTATAACATTTATACAGTACAAGAAATTTGTCACATTTTTCAAAACATTTTTTCCAGAATTTCAATTATATGGCTCTATTCCATCATGCATTATTATCCTGAAAATAAATGACTTTCAATTATTTTTTAAAGATGTATTTATTTATTTTAGAGAGAGAGAAACAGTGTGGGGGCAGGGAGGGGGTGCACAGAGGGAGAGGGAGACAGAGTCTCAAGTGGACTCTGTGCTGAGCCCCTCCATCTCACGACTGGAGCCAAAGCCAAGAGTCGGATGCTCAACCGACTACACAACCAAGGCGCCCTGACTCCAATTACTTTTTATTAACTAGGATATTTATTGACAAATTCGAAGCCTATATTAGCTAAAATATACAGGTAACTTGTTAATAAGTAAATCTGATGATAAACTGATCATGTTTGGAGGATTACAAAGATATCATTTTGTAAAACTCAAAAAGAAGAAAAAATGAAATGCATCTCCATTCATCTCTGCCACAGAATTGTTTTGGATTTATTTTTCCTTGTTAGCCTCCTTTATTCAAAAGATAATGCTACTGACCTAGCTTCCACAGGGCGTGGGCCTCATTTCAGTATTTCCAGTAGAGGTAATAAGCCTACATCATTCCATTTACTGCCCCTTCTCCCAGCTCCCTTGGAGTTAGTGGCTTAAGTCTGAAAGAAGTTTGGCCCAGGTTAAGGATGGATTCCACAGCCATGGAAAAAAGGGAACATATCCCTACAGAAGCCATTCATTCATTCATTACCAAATATTCATTAAGGAACAATTACGTGCTTATTTCAGGTATGGAGACCAGAGTAGTGAGCAAAGGGACAAAGTACTTGCACTCATGGAGTGTTCATTCATGCTTGGTGAGTACATCCAAGATTTGACCCCTACTACATTCCTAACTAACCAAGCTGTAGCCTTGGTACAGTCTGTTTCTCCAAAATAAGGTGCTAGCTGGTCCCCTTGTGGTCTGAAAGAGTTAATAGGCTCATTAGCACCTATCTACACTATCTTCAGCAAGAGGAGCAACATTTGCCAAAAGCTATCTTTCTGGATAATATAAAACATAGGATACAATTTCTGATATCCAGATCTTACAATCTAGTTGAGTAATAAGACACATACCCAAGAGCATGACTTTTAAGGAAAGAACAAATGCTATGGAAACAGCCAGCCCTAGGTTTGAATTCTGACTTTTCCACCTCCTACCCTTAGCCTCTTGTGAAATTTACTTAAACCTTTCTGAGCCTTAGTTTTCTTAGCTGTAAAAATAAGAATCACGATGCCTACTTTACAAGGCTGTTGTGAGGGTTAGAAATGATATGTGCACAATGCCTGAAGTATTATACATTAACTGTTATTAAATTACTGGATTAAACTCATTTCTGCTATAAATTAAATGATTAAATAGTAGGAAGGGACTAAGTAGAGAAGACTATATGGGTCTTAAAGACCTTTATGGTTGTTTTTTATTAAAGGCTAGGTTTTGTGCATGCACACATTCTATGACATATATATACACTCTCTGAAATGCCAGATATGCAACCACACCATGTAGTACACTGTTCAGTCACAGTTCTTTCTCTGGAGGGAGAGGTTGAGATAAGGCATACCACTGACTCATGAGTCTTTATGATGGCAGAAAAACCTCAAACATTTAGAGTATCTGAAATACCATAACCCAGACACCATGCTTCCAGACTCCAACTTGGCTTCAGTAGATTGTGCAGATGGTCCCTTTAATACCTGTCCATATCAAACAACTTCTTACATCTTTTGACCAAGAATACTATGAAAATATCACACCTAGTATTAGATCATTCCATTTATATGAACATGGGGGAGAAAAGTTGGTATTTACATGGTCCAACTTTTCTAGAAAATAAAGAACTTGGTAATATTAGTTGAGAGGCAAAACAGTTAATACAAATTGGTACTCTCTGATGAAGTCAGAGGACTACAACTCAGCAAGTCTGATGAGGAAAAAAACTAACATTTCCTGAGGGTCTATTTTGTATCAGGCATCATGTTTAGTGAGTTGATCCATTATCTTGGAAATGTGACTTTTGGAATCAAATTACGAATCACCTTAGAGTCAAAAATATATCAAGGGTTTAAGAGGAAAATTGTTATTTGTTCAGTAGAGATTTTATTTCTTTTTTTAAAGATTATTTATTTATTTAAGACAGAGAGCATGAACGGGGGGAGAGGCAGAGGGAGAAGGAGAGGGACAAGCAGACTCCCTGCAGATGTGGGGCTCAATCCCAGGACCCCGAGATCATGACCTGAGCCAAAGTCAGATGCTTAACTGACTGAGCCGCCCAGGCGCCCTGAGATTTTATTTCTTAAATAAGAAATTAGGTTGATTTTATATTATAAGGTGACAAGCCTATCAGAAAATGTAGTTGTTTGTTTTCATATCAACCCAGGTAACAATACAACCTGTGAAATTATGTACAGGAGAACGTAAAAGAAACATTCCTTATATTAATCCTAAGTGAAATGCTGCTGTTCTATTACAATTACTAGTAGTAATATTACTAGTCTACCTTGATCCTCCACTGTGCCCCAACTTGTGAAGATACAGGTCTAGCCATTCTCTAATATGCCAAGACCGTAACCTCCTGCTCCAACAATTTTCAAATGATTACTGAATCATCAGAGTAGAGCAGCTACCTGAGACTCTCTAGTTGATTAGGAAATGAACCCTTATTCAGTTCGGGAGTTCAGTTGCAACACCAAGTTCTCCATGAGCTATGGCTCCAGAGGTTTGATTAGTTTATGTTCCACTAGAGAATCAAGGGATCAGAGCACTTTTTAAAACAGCCATTAAAAAAAAAAATGCTGCAAATCTAAACCTTTATAGGGAATATCTTCATATAATATGTGTCAGAAATCTATGCAGAATTTTCAGATGTATTCCAAACAAGTGTAATTGAGAAAGAATAATGTGGAAATATTCTTACCATCATTTATTTTCCATCTCCAGTATTGCAGACACTGTTATGATTTTTCAAAGAATTACCAATTACATATAGAATGTAGACTATCAATTTTGTAGAGTGTAATTAATCAGTGAATACTTTGTATTTACCATGTAGCCAATACCATATTAGACATTTTAGAAAATACAGACTATAAAATGCCATAGTACCTTCTCTAAAGGGACCTATCCTCTAATCATCAGAAAAAAATGCTTTCTGAAATAGAGAATATAAATATCTATAATACAATTCTAAAACTGTGATATATAAATTATGAATGTTATTGAAGTTTAGAGTAGGAGAAAATGAAAATTCCCATATTTAGTATATTTCCATAAAAGAAAGAAAATAAACTAGACCTCAAGGCAGTGGTTCTTTAGCATTCCTGGGCATGAAAGTGGCCTGGGACCTACCCCTAAGGCTTAAAATCTGCATTTAAATAGCATTTCCAGTTGATTCTCATATAGGTGGCCATAGTTTGGCAAACACGGTGTTAAATAATAGGTATGATTTACAAGAATCTCTAAAGCAGTGCTGTCCAACAGAACTTTTTGCAACAGCAGGAATATTCTACACCTGTGCTGTCCAATATAGTAGCTACTATCCACATGTGGCCATTAAGTTCTTGAAATGTGATTAGTGTGCCGGAGAAACTAAACTTTTTATTTTATTTAACCTTAATTAATTTTAGTTTAAATAGCCACAGCCAGCTCTGGAGAACTAGAAGAGATTTCTAAGAGAAACATGAGCCAAGCCATAGATAGGAATGTACATGAGCAGAATATATAGGCAGGAGAGACAACTGATAGGCTTGTCTAAAATAGAGGTTTTATATTAGATTATCATGAGATCAGATTATGAAGAACCTTGAAGGAAACTGGATTTCATGGTACATATTGCCCAGTTGCCTAATTGAACCATTCCTGAGCTTCAATATGAAAAACCCCAGAGGTTTTACCTGCTTACCTAAGAGTAAAGACACCTTTCTCCAGGCTCTGGGGTGAATCTTGATTATTCTATACCAGTCATGGTATTTCCATTTTCCTTATCAGTGACTGGTTTACACACGAGCATGTGGTAAATTCTGGCCAATGCAATTTGGGACATCTATGTATGTGGGTAAACTCTCCAAAAAAGAGTTTAGCCTGAAGTAAAAGAACGTTTTTCTGACTCTAGTCAAAATTGTATGAGGTTTGGGTGTGCTGATAACACCTTGGGATAATGAAGAGAAAAGATGGAAGACAAATGCCATCAAGCTGAGCATGTCAGAGAATGACCTAAAGAAACTGGGTCTTCTGTTTAGTTAAAATAAATGTCCTTCAATAAAGTAATGGGTGTTTAACTGTGGAATATGTATACTACATAATATCATGTAGTCATTAAAAAGAATAAAAGCTATGCCAGTTGACTTAGAAGTATATCCCTTGTGTTTCATTATTAAGTGAAAGAAGAAACATGATTTTTAATATGTATGTAATGATAGATTACATATATAAAGTATGATAGTATAGATAAAATGCTGAAAACAGACAATATAAGGTTACATGATCATGGAAAAAGTTATAACAAAATAAACAGCAGATTGGCCACACTGTTGGAGCAAAGGGGAGGGTACAGAGGGAATTAGGCTCCCTGAATTTTTAAAAAGATGTGACTACAGTTTTTTGAAAAACAGAATATGATCCCATGATGTAAAATTATTTGTGTTGGTGAATATATATAAATACACTGAATATGTGCATAAAAGAATTGCCACCAAAATGTTAATTGTGTTTAATTTAGGATGGTTAGATTTCAAGAAGGGAAGAAGAAACAAGAGGTAAAAAAGAAAGAGAGGGAGAGAGAAGACATGATGAAAAAATCAAATACATCTGAATTTGCCCTTCTGAAAAAAACAGACCAGATGAGGGGGAGACAGAACCCTGAAGTGAAAAGGTTCACCCACCCTCTGTGGTGGATAAGAATGACAGTAATAGCCTCCTAGTTCCCTGAATATTCCAACAGAGATACAGACATAAACTTACTATAAGTAGTATTGGTTTACTTGGTTTAAAAATAAGAAATAAATGAGATATTACACCAATTACATCTTTTCTTCACATCGTGACCTCTACAGACAGTGGTGACAATTTTAGGCATTCCTGCTCTATAAAAACTAAATGCCCAGGATGATAATTGTGAGGAGTGGTTCTAAGATTCTTATGTCCATAAAATCACCTGGGAAGATTGTTAAAATGTACATTCCAGGGTCCCACGCCAGAAACTCTTATTCAATAGGTTAAGAGACAAATAATCCTCATTTAACAAGCACCCTAGGCAAGGCAGGCAGGTGTTGACAGATCGCACTGAAGAACAGTGAATTTAAGGATGTCTGATCTCTTTACAAACTGATTAACCAAAGAATTTGAGAAGTGTGGTACACTAGAGAGAACAAAGAATTTTGAAGTCAAAAGATCTAGACTACTTCTCTGACCTAATCCCCCACTCACTCCCTCACTTGCCTCTCCCCTTCAGTGGCATTGGCCTCCTTGCTAACCCCTCCCACAACAGGTGACAATGTTCTTCCTCTCAACTTTCCAATGATTCACACAGACTTCAGGACTTCACTCAGGTGTCACATCTCAGTGACACCTTATAGAGAATCACAGCTCCTATCTCACTTCTAATTCCCCTTGCTGCTTCATCTTCCTCTCTAGCACTTCTCGCAATCTAAAATACAACAGTGTACTCGTTTTCTCTTGCTTATTGTTTAATTCCCATAAGAGCAGGAATCATTTGTTAGTTTTCTCCACTGTGGTATCCTCAGCACCTAGAATGGCACCTGGACAGAGTTCAAAGAGATTTCACTTGGCCAAAACAAAACAAATGAAGCTTGAAACATTCAGCGATAGGAGGCAAATCCAGCCAGAAGGTGGACAGCTTGTTAATATAGATTCCCGGGCCCTGCCTGAGATTCTGATGAGTCAATGGGCTTGCAGTGGGGCCTGAGATTTTGAATTTCTAACAGGAACCCACGTGATATTGACACAGCCTGGAGAGTTATCAAGCAGCTCTGCCCATGGTTTAGTGAAAGCCAGCCTATTCTACTGGATAAGAGCTGCAGGCTAAAAGAGTTCTGAAAGTGGGGTGCCTGGGTGGCTCAGTCGTTAAGCGTCTGCCTTCGGCTCAGGTCATGATCCCAGAGTCCTGGGATCGAGCCCCACATCAGGCTCCCTGCCCAGCAGGAAGCCTGCTTCTCCTTCTCCCACTCCCCTTGCTTGTGTTCCTGCTCTTGCTCTCTCTCTCTCTGTCAAATAAATAAATAAAAATCTTAAAAAAAAAAGATTCCTGAAAGCTTCATTCTACTCATATGCATCTCAGAAGAGAAAAACTAATCTCTATGTACTTAAGCTATCTACCCAAATAAAATGGTTCTACAATAAGATTATTTTTCACTTATCTATATATCATGGATATTTACTGCAACCTAATTTTTAATAAAAACATGATGTTTAGTTTGTTTCTAATTTTTTACCCTGTAAGTAAAGATTCGGGTGATATTTTTGTCATATTCCTTTGTGCATTTGTCTAATTTTTTCTTTCTAGCAAATTCCTAGAAGGGAAATTTGAGTCAGAACCAAAGCTGCCCAACAGAACTTTCTCCAATGATGGAAATCTTCTATATCTTCACAGTCCAATATGGTAGCCACTAGCCCCATGCAGTTATAAAGCACTTGAAATATGATTAACAAAACTGAGAAACTGAATCTTTAGTTTTATTTAATATTAATTTAAATTTAAATAGTTGTATGTGGCAAGGAACTACCATATTGGACAGGGTAAGAATAGACATTTAAGTCTTGATCCATTATGCCAAATTACTCTCCAGAAAAGTTGTAAGTATTTGCTTTCACTCTTAGTGTACAACAGTGACCATTCTTTACCCCACTGCCAACACTAAATTTTACTGATCTATTGAATCTTTATAAACTGAAAGGTTAAAAGTGTGTGGTTTTCATATGTATTTCTTTATTAATAATATTTAACAGGTCTATTTCTTCTGTCATATTCATTTAAATGCAAATATTTTCACCCATGTTAATTAAGTGAGAGGTTGGAAATTATCTAGCTTTCCAAATTTGTTTTGTTGGGTCCCTATGTCTTCTTACAATTTCTTGGCAACATTTAAACTCATTTAAAAATATGAATTTTCAGCTCCATTTGAAAAATGAAATCATCTGGCAACAGTGACACACAGTCCCATGGGGCAAAAATCAGTGAAGTCTTAGAAATTCTACTGTCTTCAGACTTCCTGTCCACCAGAACCCGTTAGCCCATATTATTTTACAGGTGCTTCACTCATTCAGATTACCTACTTGAACCTGAGAGGCACCCGAATATACAATTCCTCTGAGTTGAATTTTGAGAGACTAAAAGGCAAACAGCAGCTAATAATAATAGCTAAATTTCATTTCATACTTGGCATGCAAAAATGATGTTATGATATTTCTGGGTTATTTTATAACTAATATTTAACAGAAGAATATTTTTCTAGTGGTTGTTGACATTTCCTACTCCCTAAAGCAGTGGTTCAGCACCAGAATGGTTGTTGTGGTTTTTTTTTTAAGATTTTATTTATTTATTCATGAGAGAGAGAGAGAGGCAGAGGGAGAAGCAGACTACCCAAGTAGCAGGGAGCCTGATGCGGGACTCGATCCCAGGACCCTGGGATCATGACCTGAGCCGAAGGCAGACGCTTAACCGTCTGAGCCACCCAGGCGCCCCTAAAATGCAGATCAGTGGACGCTGTCCCCAGAGTTTCTGATTGAATAGTTTGGGTTGGACCCCAAGAATTTTCATCTAACTCCAAGCTCCAAGTGCAGCTCTACACTGAGGTGAAGTTTTCTCAAAGGTATGGACACTCCTGAAGTATAATGATAATGTGTAATTTTAACAACTTTTTTTTTCTTATGAATTTATACAACCTTTCTTCCCAAAACATGTCCACATTTATTATTTCTTTTTATCTTTACAACAATCCTGTGCAGAAAGTTGATAATTAGAGCAGTAATTATCAGTTCCATTTTACATAAGAAAGTAAGGTACAGGAATTAAGAATTTACCCAAATACATAAGAAATTAAAAGAGCTAGAGCAAGCAGGTTTCCTAACTCCCAAACTGGGTAATATAGGCAAACACAGCAATCCAGGACACAACTGGAACTTGCTTCTCCAGACTGGTACCATAAAAATAGAACCATGCCCAGGAAGAGAAAAGACCATATAAAGATATGGTTCACAGCAACAAACATTTATCAAGCGCTGATTATGTGTTAATCTATGTTAATCATGCCTATAGTCTCTATTGTAAGGACTGTTGAAGACATTTATAAAGCATAGAAAATTTAAAAAATAAGATCTGAAAACCATAACCTTGAAAAGATACTGAATCTCCATATCATAGGGCAAAAGTAAATATGCTGAAGGGGTAGGTAGTAGGGGTAAATACAGAGTTGGGTAGAAGAGAGGAGTCGCTGTGGGAGCTTCACATCTGGACTTGGAGGAGTTGCTATCACCAGTCAGTCAAGAATGGGAGGGAAGGAAGAGTACACAATAGGGAGCCCTCCTGGGGCTCAGCAGCACAAAGAGCTGCTGTTATCCACATTGGGTGTGTGTTTGCCAGAAATATCAGGGCTGCTGGAACGCCAGAACTTACAAGGGCATGCTTTTGTGTAGTCTAAATTACCTTGACTATATAAGAACTCAAGTCAGAGGGAATAACTTCATTATCCATTTGTAGCCAAAAGATACCATGATTAGGGCTCATGAAACTTTCTCCCCGACTCTTTTGCCCAAGTTTTGAGAAGCATTCCTAGTAAAAATCCACCAAATTGTGATCACAATAATGTTAATTATAAATCAGCCCCTCAAAGGGAAAAAAAAGAAGACTGCATTTTCAGTTAGGTAGAATTGATACATTATTAACTTTAGCAGCTACTTTCCAAAGATTTAAAATAATAATGACTAATAACAGTTACCATAGACTGAAAATACAAAACAAACAAACAAACTGCAATTAATTTGAAAGGAACTATTGGAACATTTGATTCAGTCTTCATTAGCAGTATAACTGACCTGTCCTATATGCCAGCTTATAGTCCAGTTCAAAATGACTGAGGTGGTAAAATGTCTATCACCCCATTTAGAAAACTGTAGCAAATACTGCTGAAAAAAACACCTCTCACTCTGCACAAGGCCAAAGAAATACAAATCAAAACAAAGGAATACAATTTTACATTGATCAAATTAGTCACAATAACATAAATGTTTTAAAACGACATAAGCATGCACATAGATTGTTAATGACAGTATAAATTTACATAATCCTTTTGGAAAGTAATTGAAATAACCAGGAATCTGGAAATGTTCTATTAAAAATAAGAGTTAACATTTACTTGTGTTTTCATCACACTATTGCTTTTTATCTTAACTTCGTAGAGAACTATTAGTATACCCCTTTTATAAGTTAGGAAGCTAAAGTTCTGAGAGAAATATTTATAAATAAATTTTGCCAGTAAGTGATGGAGTGAGGTTTTGAACTCTGAACCTTTAATTTTAGAGTCCACCCATTTACAACTACATCATTACAGCCTCTCTGAAGAAATAATCCAAAGGATGGAAGGAAGAATGGAAGGAAGGAGAAGAAGGAGAAGAAAGTTACATTCATGAGGACAGTCATCATATTACTTTTAAATACTGGAAAATTCCCAAGCAGAGGAAGGGTTAAGTAAATTATGGTACATTAATTGAATAAACTATTATAAAATTTCTACAAATAATAGGGAATAAGGTATAAAAAATGTTGATATAAAATCAGGATAGAAATGTATCTGTAACATGATAAGACATCTGTAAAAATATACATTCATATGGCAAGACTAAGAAGGGAGCTGGAAGAAACAAAAACTTCTACCATTTTAGAACTTCCTGCTAGTACTTATTTTTCTTTTGTTTTTGTCAGTCTTGTCAATCAAGATTACTCTAAGCACCCTTACAAACCCATTTTTCTAGTTTATATTCTTATCGTCCCAATCAAACATTCCTAAAACTTCACTAATAATTTATTCATATTACAGACTTATTCAAAGTAATTACATAATATTCTTTATCGGTGATTCTGAAGCTCTAAAGTATGAGACTTCCTTCTTAACATCAATGATTTTTGCAATCACCATTTACAGTGTGCTTTTTTTTCTCTTTTCAAATTTTTATTTAAATTCTAGTTGGTTAACAAACAGTGCAATGTTGACTTCAGGAGTAAAATTCCGTGATTCATTACTTACATACAACATCCAATGCTCATCATAACAAGTGCCATCTTTAATATCCATCACCCATCTAGCCCATCCCCCACCCACCTCCCTTCACCAACCCTCAGTTTGTTGTCTATCTTTACGTCTCTTATGGCTTGTTTCCCTCTCTCTTTTTTCTTTCCCCCCCTCCCATATGTTCATCTGTTTTGTTTCTTAAATTCCACATATGAGAGAAATCATGGTGTCTTTCTCTGACTGACTTATTACAGTGTACTTTTGAAAAACCTTAATTGAGATCATATATAGTGACTAAAATCAACTAATTCTTTTTACTTTCATAACCTTGCAATCACTCCTCAGCTCCCTGCACCCATCCAGGGATCATTAGCCTAGAGTTTGCAGGTGTTTTAAAGATTAGAAAAGTTTCCTACTAAGAACATGATCTCTAAGTGAATACTTATAAAGTAAATAAAACAGCTGTAGGGATATTCACATTCTAAATGCTTGTGGGAATTACTAAGTAAATAATGTGAACTTCTTTTGAAGTAGATAAGTGAACTTTATTTCCACTTACCAAAAAGAAAAGTAAGAGTTTGGTAAGAGTAATTTCCCTAAAAATGGCACCATGAGCTGTGAAAAAAATTCACTCTCCTTAGCCATAAAAGGTGATACACAGAGGCCTATTCAGCTTAGGGTTTGGCCTCTATCATAACAGATATTTTGTGGGAAAATGAAGTAGCTGTTCTTCAATGACATCAATCTCTTAAGAACAGGAATGTAGTTTAAACACCTCTAACTTCTTTTTGATGAATCTACAAATCAGGAATATTCTTTTGGTCACTCTACTGTCTAGTACACACAGGTCCAACTGGGTTATCCTTAGCCGGTCTCAGAACATCTAAGAACAACTATTTTAGTAATAAAATTTTGGATTTAAAAGGACCCTTAGAAACCAAGTAGTTCAATCCGTTTATTTAACTGAGAGGGGAAACAAAAGCACTTCTAAGAAAGTTATTTCACTTAGTTAGTTTATGGTAAATGCAAGCCTGGAACTAGATGTGACCAAATATCTTAAACTCGGCCTTCGTATTTCTCCCTTACCATTAAATTTTCATATTATGTTATGTCCATGGGAGTGTATACATAGGTCTTTTCAATGTCTTCCAATAATATACTTCACTGGATGGAGTAAGTTATAGTGCTCATCCTTTACTTCATAAAGAGTTCCAAAATGGAGGGAAAAAAATTTTTTTAAAAGGTTATTAAAAACAGTGTAGAGAAACCAGTGATGTGAGGGGAGGGGCAGGGATCATAGTTTAACAGTTCTGCTTTCCACAGTATACTTGTTTCAAGATTTTTAGCATTCTAACTGATCTTCCACTGTAGTAAGTGCCTTAGGCCAAATACAAGGTTCTAAAGTCATCATGAGTGGATATCGCATAGTCATCACCATTGATATGTAGTTCGGTCTTTCCTTATACTCCATGCCTTTCATCCTTTATTTCCATAATCTAATTCCATTTTAATAGAAGATGTATGGAAGAATATACAAGAAATTGGCAACAGTGGTTGCCTCTGGGAAGGAGGACATTGAGAGTATGGAGTGGGAAAGAGAAAACTTACTTTACACTGTGAAATTCTTACCCTATGCACATTACTTTTCAATATTAATTTAAAATGTCCCTTTAAACACATGCCTATATCCTCGTAATTTTATTACTAAACATTTTCAACGAAACAATTATTTTGATGTTTTTTCTCTTTTAAATAACTTTCCAGTATTGCAACTTATAAAATCACATAGAAATTTTCAGAAAGAAAAAGAACACCACAGTCACAAAACTCAGAGCAGAATTCCAGGATCTAAAGTATAAGAAAATGTTCAGAGGGATGAGAGTCTTTTAAGGGGGCATTTAATTTAAAAAATTTTTCCGGAAAATTTCTTCCCCACATTCAAACGGCTAGGTTTTAATATGAGATTTAAGTGGGATTTGGGGCGGGGCTCTAAAGGTGTGAAAAATAGAAATTAAAATTTGGTTTCTGTCTTTTGGACAGGAGTCAGAGGGCTGGGGTAGGGTGGTTAAGGACCTTGTGACAGTCACGTTCATACAGGAAAGGAGCATGATTGAATGAGTTTCTCCAGGATCCGTCCACCTCCGTTGGAGACAGCAGCTGTTCCCGTGCAGATGAATCGTTCTGGACCTTACTTGGGCTCGATTTAACTGAGAAGCCCCACGAACTGAATCTATACAGATAATTTAATGGTGCTCGGAAGAGGGTCTAAGGGAATTGATTTACTTTAACAAACTGCCTCATCATCACCCTTGCCAGTCCACAGAACACACCTCATCTGGCCGTCTACTTGTGTCAGGGTCAGCTGTCAACACAACCCTTTGTGTCTCATTCCGATTAAGAGTGGTCCTCCACCACTCACAGAAAAAATGGAAACGATGGCTGGAGACGCGCGCGCGCTCGTGACGAAGTGACATTGGGTGTGGAGAAAAGAAACCAGTGGACACTGAGCAACCGCCCAGGCACCGCTGGACGCTCTCAACTTTCCCAAGCCGAGCTCTCTCCATCTCCCCCCCCCCCCCCCCCGTCACCTCCGTGCCTCCCTGCCTGCGGTCCACCCGCCAGGCGAGCCCCTCACAAGCCCCTTAGGCTCGGGGAGACCGGTCCGTGGCGCGCCCCCCGCCGCCTCCGCCTCGGCGCTCCCCGCCGCGCCGCAGCCTCTCCCATCCCACGCTCGGGCTTCCTCGCTCCCGCCACAAAGGCAGCGAGAAGAGCCCGCGGTGACAGGCCTCTGGCCTCCGGGCGCGGACCGCACGGGCTAGGTCCCCTCAGAGGGCTGACGCGAGGCGGCGGGGAGAAGGAGTTTGGATCCGAGGCTGCCAGTGGCGCCTGACCTCGCCACGCAAACACAGTGGCGCTCACACCCCCGCTCCGCCTTCCCAGTCCTCCAGAAAAAGTCAGCCGCAGCGCTTCCCCGTGCAGGCAGGGTGTCCACAGCCCGCCAAAGGGCAGCTCCTGCCCGGCAGAGGCGTGCGCTCGCGCCCGGCTCGCGACCTCTCACCTCCCCGCGCCCGCGCCCCGGAGCCCCCTCAGCCGCTCACCTGGCCCTGGCGGGGCGCTAAGGCAGAGGACCAGGGGGTGGCCCTCGCCTCGGCCGGGGCTCGTCTCCCCACCCCCAGTCCGGGTCCCAGCGCTGCGCTGCGCTCGCTCCGGCCGCCCTCCTCCGAGGTGCTAGCGCCGCCGGTGGCTGGCGTCTCTCTGGCAGGCGCGCTCGCCGCGCGCTCAGTTCCCCGGGGCGGAGCGAGGCGGCGGCCGCCGGGGCCGGAGGCGGATTCCTCAGGTGCTGCCCCTCCCGCTTCCCCAGAACCTCCGCGGCGGGGACCCCCGCGCCCCCTCCCCCCGCCCCGCCTCTCGGCCTCCCGCCGCCCTCGCGCCCGCGAGTGGCCTTTAGGGCTCCCTTGCCCTCCTTGAGAGTAGTGGGCGCACATTTCCCTCCCCACCCTCTCCAACGACGCTCCCTCCCCTCCTCAGTCCACTGTGCTCACGCCTCCATTTCCAAACTCCACGGCACAAATGATGTGTGTGGCCACTGTGGGGTGTGGAGGGTAGTGGTGTGGAGGGGGTCTTCTGGGAAAGAGGATTGCCCCCCAGAGTGCGGCTGACGCGCTCAGCCAGGAAGAAAAATTATTTTCTCGCGGATTCCGCATTCATTCACAGAGTGCTCTCACTTCATTGCGTGATGGCTTTCTCTGTCCGCAGGACAGAGACTCGGCCTGGGCAAGGGTGGGTCAAAAACCCTTGGCCTTTTGCACGAAGGGGGGTAGGACGGGGGGCAGGACGCGGACAAAACCAAACAAACCCGGGGACTCCGGGCCAGAGCCGACTTTTGCACCTCCTGGATGAGCATGCCCTCCCGCCGGCGGACCCCGACCGGGCGCTGGGGGAGGCTCCCTGCTCGCAACGGCTTGTCCCGAGCTTCCCGGACCAGGAGGGATCGTCCGCCCTTACCGGCAGCCACTTCCAGCAGGCCCTGGACCATGACGGGTGCTGCGGGAGCAAACGTTCTCAAGAGATGCTCGGCCGATAGTGACAGATTGAGCTCCACTTTTCACAGCTGGTGGTTTCTGTTAGTAGAGATGTAGCTCCATTTTAAAAACTGTCATTGTTGCCAGAGATAGGCTACTAGACTCCTTTACTGAATTGCCCACCCCCTGGAAGAAACAGCTCCATGCTGGATGTGGTGAAAGAGTCTAGGTAAAGAAAAGTTGATCTACTTTTAGTGCCTTGGGGACAAGTATAGCCCCGGGTAGCTCAGCATGTTGGTGGAAATAAGGAAGCTACAGCGGCACCCAGTCTCGGGCGGGTTGCTTATCAGTCTATTCTTACGATATCATTGTCAATTATAGTTTAAAGACAACTTCAATTAAAGTAGATCTCATATGATCTCTATGAGCTCTAACTCAGTACGTTTTGTTTGCTTGTCTTGCCTTTTTTTTTTTTAACGAGCCGAAATGCAATCGCCGCCCCCCCCCCCTTTTTGGTCGATCCGGAGGGAATTGACCAGAAGTCTGGAATCACCAGAAAATAACTTAAGGCATAGTTCAGTTATGACTAGCAAAAGCAAGCGATTTGTTTGTGCTTTCATTTGGCTTCTATCCCTCCTCCACTGGGAAGAGACACTCAACTGCCATTTTCTTTAAAATCATTTTGTTCCTTGTGGTGATAAGAAGCAGAAATGGTTTTTTGGTTTGTTTTACAATTGAATCCCTATTGTCGGGTCTTTAAATTCACATAGAAACACTTTTAATATGCCACGGGGGCAGGAAACACAGCTTTCAATCACTGCTGTATTCCCACAGTTCTGGATCTTGCACACAATACAGTCTTAGTAAATGAAATCAATATGGTTTTTAAACAACTACAACATAGAAAGATGCAGATGATTAGCAGTATAGTTCAACATATCAAAAAGGAATCCAAACTCACCATGAGAACTATACATACATGTGGCAATGACAGTAGAAACCTGAGATTTCAAGTTGACCTTGTGAATATGAAATAAGCACACAAGAGGTTAAAGCAGGTGAAAGAATCTTTTGAAAAACTCAATCCCTCACAAGGTCTGTAGAGTTGGGGAGAGGGACACTATCAACTTTAAAGATAAGGAAACTGGGAACAATGAGCAGCCTTAAAGTAAAACCACAGTGCAATTTTCTTTCAGTTTAGTTCAAGGACCATTGTGGAGTGCCAAGCATGCTAGGCTCTGGAGATGTAAAGGCAAATTTGGCACAATTGCTCGAGAACCTTAGATTAATATTATAGAACTCTGATATTCATTCTTCATTCATTCGACACATATTTATTGAGCATGTATTGTGAGCCAGATGGTATAGTGGGAACTGGCTATTCATCAATAAACAAAACAAGTCCCTAACAAGGTTAAAAGTTAGTGATGCTAATCTATTTCTGGTAGATTGAAAACATTTTAGGGGCACCTGGGTGGCACAGTCAGTTAAGTATCTGCCTTAGGCTCAGGTCATGATCTCTGGGTCCTGGGATTGAGCCCGGTGTCAGGCTCCCTGCTCCGAGAGAAGCCTGCCCTCTCCCTCTGCCTGCCGCTCTGCTTACTTGTGCTCTCTCTCTATCTCTGTCAAATAAATAAATAAAATCCTTAAAAAAATTTTTAATGTCTCCTTTATTAGATAATACGTTCCCTTGCCCTAAATTTATTTGTTTATATATAAATCCCTTCTGGGTTTGTATACCCCTCATCATGCCCAATAGACTTCTGTGATTATAAAATGTGTAAGAGTTGACTGAGCACTCTGAATCCTGGCTCCAATTTTGCACAGCAAAAGAAACAGTCCACAAAACCAAAAGACAACCGACAGAATGGGAGAAAATATTTGCAAATGACATATCAGATAAAGGGCTAGTATCCAAAATCTATAAAGAACTTATCAAACTCAACACCCAAAGAACAAATAATCCAATCAAGAAATGGGCAGAAGACATGAACAGACATTTTTCCAAAAAAGACATCCAAATGGCCAACAGGCACATGAAAAAGTGCTCAACATCG
>NW_027397073.1:49313633-49487131 GCF_003265705.2 Callorhinus ursinus
AACAAATAACGCAACATATTTTAAGAAAAAAGAAAAAGAAGAAGATAGCAGGAGAGGAAGAATGAAGGGGAGTAAGTCAGAGGGGGAGACGAACCATGAGAGATGATGGACTCTGAAAAACAAACTGAGGGTTCTAGAGGGGAGAAGGGTAGGGGGATGGGTTAGCCTGGTGATGGGTATTAAAGAGGGCACATTCTGCATGGAGCACTGGGTGTTATGCACAAACAATGAATCATGGAACACTACATCAAAAACAAATGATGTAATATATGGTGATTAACATAACAATAAAAAATTTAAAAAAATAAATAAATGAATCCTGGCTCCAAGACCTATTATGTAACCTTGTTACATAATTATGTAACCTTTTATTTATGTAACCTTGACCAAGTTACTTGACTCCTTGTAACCTTGACCAAGTTACTTGACCAAGTTACTTGACTCCAGCTTAGTGTTCCCATCTGTAGAATAACATTACAATAGTCCATACCTCAGAGAGTAGCTATGTAGATTGAGACAATGCACAGTACCTGGCAAACTATAAAATGTTAACTGCTGCAAATCCCTCCACTCTTCCCCATAACAATGATTCCCAAATGCTTCTCCGTAATAGATATTCTGCATCAGAATTCAAATGCAGGGAAAATATGAGATTCACAGCAGGTAGGGTCTTATAAATAATAGAATCCTTCCAAGTCATTATCATGATGATCCTCTGTCTCGGCAATGGGAGAAGCCCTATGATTACATCCTGGTTCTGCTTTCAAGGATGAACACCCTTTTGCATTAATTTCTGTAGCCCTTGTTCCACACTCTGGAAGACTCTGTCTTGTTCAATATCCTTCATGGCCACATCTGAAGTGGGCATTGGGAAGTATTCCCTCCTTGGAGAATTCCCACAGTTTTCATAGCTCATTTCCTGGTGGTACAAGTTTGGGGTCCTGAGAGTGTTTTTACAATGAAAGGTTTTTAAAGTGAGGCTTGTGGCTTATCTGACAATACAGTTCCCTCAGACATATAGTAGACTTCATATTTATTTGCTTCCATTGAGTTCCATGTGCCAACAGTCACACCCAAAGTTCTTTCCTGGGCATAGTTTCAAATACTTTATTTCCTTGCTTCCTCGTCCTGTACCTTTTTCTCTCAACTTAAGGCTTGAAGCTTGGTGACTCAGCATCCTGTGCATCATCAACGATTATCTAAGAGAAAGATCGGCACTACTTTCCCATTCAGGACCAATTCACTGAAGGGAAACCAAATTCCAACCTAGCACCACCATCCTCAGAGGGTAAGACTCACTGTGGGGAATTGAACAGTGGTCTCTCTAATTTCAGATGGGATGCCAGTTACCAAAGCTGAATGATCTAGATCTTCATTTATAAATATGAGCAGATAAAAAATATCACTAATCATAAAGACAGAATCTACCATTTGAAAGAAGAGGCCAAATTAAAGCAGATATCATTCACTAAAATGGAGTTAATGCAGGAAATAGGAGAAGACATTTTTAAAGAATCTTGTTCAGGTCCCTGGGTGGCTCAGTTGGTTAAGCGACTGCCTTCGGCTCAGGTCATGATCCTGGAGTCCTGGGATCGAGTTCCACATCAGGCTCCCTGCTCGGCAGGGAGTCTGCTTCTCCCTCTGACCCTCCCCCCTCTCATGTGCTCTCTCTCTCTCTCTCAAATAAATAAATAAAATCTTTTTTAAAAAAAGAATCTTGTTCATGTTCTTAGTGAAATTTAAAGAGTGAAAAGGGCAGGCTGTCATGAAAATAGAACAATCTGAGAACGAGAGTATCCTCAGAAATTAAAAAGTACATGAATATTTTAAGTTGAAAAGACTACAGAAGCAGTAATAGAAGAAAAGATACTGCTGAAAACTGAATTAATGAATTATAAGACCATCTCAAAGAGTCCTTCCAGAATGCAGGACCAAAAAAAAAAAAGTAGAAAACATGGAAGAAAAGATAAAAAATATTTTTAAAAAGATCCAGGAGATCCAATATTTATATGTCGGAAGTTTTAGAAGCAAGATGGATTAGGTATTATGGGGCACCTGGTTGGCTCAGTTGGCTAAGCGTCTGACTCTTGATTTCAGCTCAGGTCATGATCTTGGGGTCCTGAGATCCAGCCCAGCCTTGAGCTCTGGACTCAGCGAGGAGTCTGCTTGAAGATTCTCTCTCCCTCTCCTTCTGCCCCTCCCCCTTCTCTCTCTCTCAAATAAATAAATAAATATTTTTTAAAGAAACGGAATAGATGTTATATATTAATATAATTGCAATCAATATACAATGTCTATTTTGTAGTATACTACAAAACATCCTTAAAAGAAACCAAAGACCTAAATAAATGGAAACACATCATGTGTTGTTGGTGTTAATATTCTTAAGGTTGCCATACACTCCAAACTGATCTACAGATTCAATACAACCCCTATTGAAATTCCAGCTGGTTTTGTTTTGTCTTGTTTTGTTTTTGCAGAAATTGACAGGCTGACCCTACAATTTGTAGTGAAATGCAAGGGACTCAGAATAGTCAAAACAATTTTTTTTAAATTAAGAAGGTCGGGGGCGCCTGGGTGGCTCAGTCAGTTAAGCGTCTGCCTTTGGTTCAGTTCATCATTGTCCTGGGATAAAACCCCACTTGCCACTCCCTGCTTAGCAGGGAGTCTACTTCTCCCTCTGCCCCTCCCCCCGTGCTCATGCGCATGCTCTCTCCCTCAAATAAATAAATAAAATCTTTTAAAAAATAAAATAAAATAATAAAAATTAAGAAGGTCAGAAGACTGAACTTCCCAATTTCAAACTTCATTACGAAGCTACAGTAATCAAGACAGAGTGGAATTGGCATAAAGATAGACATATAGATCAATGGACTAGAATTGAGAGTCCAGAAGTAAAGCCATGAATCTATGGTTAATTGATTTTCAACAAAGGTGTCAAAATAATCTGCCTTCCAACAGATATAAAAATTTACTCAAAATGGATCTTAACTATAATGTAAAAGCTGAAAGTGTAAAACTCTATTTACAGAGTTCTTTGACTTTGGATTAGGCAATGGTTTCTTAATATGACATCAAAAGCACAAACAACAAAGGAAAACTAGATAAATTGATTCATAAAATTAAAAGCTTTTGTGCATCAGGGGCACCTAGGTGGCTCAGTTGGTTGAAGGTCTGACTTTGGCCCAGGTCATGACCTCAGGGTCCTGGAAAGGAGCCCCAGGTCGGGCTCTGAGCTCAGCAGGGAGTCTGCTTCTCCCTTTCCCTCTTCCTCTGCACCTCCCCCCACTTGTGCATACTCTCTCAAATAAATAAATCAATTAAACAAAAGCCTTTTGTGCATCAAAGGCCAGTATTAAGAAAATGAAAATACTTGTAAATTATAGATCTGATAGAAACCTATTATCCAGAAAATATAAAGAACTCTTACAACTCAACAGTAGAAAGACAACTAATCCAAATGAAAAATGGACAAAGGATTTGAACAGACATTTCTCCAGAGAAGACTGTCAAATGGCTAATAAGCACACAAAAAGGTGCTCAACATAATTAACCACTAGGGAAATATAAATCAAAACCACAATGAGATATCACTTTATACCCATTAGAACGGCCATTAGCAAAACAGAACAAAACAAAAAATAACAATGGAATGCTATTCATCTTTAAAAAGGAAGGAAATTCTGACACATACAACAGCTTGGATGAACCTTGAAGACATCATGCTAAGTGAAATAAACCAGTCACAAAGGACAAATAGAGTATGATTTGACTTCTATGAGGTACCTAGAGTAGCCAAATTCATAGAGACAGAAAGTAGAATGGTGGTTGGGCTGGGGCCAAGGTGGGGGAAGTGATGTGGAGTTATTGTAATGCATACAGTTAAGGTTAAGGTTAGAGTAGGACATAAAGGAAAGTCCTAGAGATGGTTGATGGTGATGGATGCACAAAAATGTGAATGTATTTAATGTCACAGAACTATACTATATCCTTAAAAATGGTAAAAATTATAAATTTTATGTTATATATAGTTGTAAATTTTGTTATATATAGTTCACCATAATAAGAAAGAAGCTCTAAATTTTTTTTTTAAATATAATAACAAATGTGAGCAAAGACGTGGAGAAATCGGAACCCTTATACATTGCTGGTAGGAATGTAAAATGGCAGAGCCACTGTGGAAAATGATTCACCAGTTCCTCAAAAAATTAAGTAGAATTATAATATAACCCAGCAATCCCCCTCCTAGATATATGCCCACGAGAATGTAAAATATTCACACAAAAACTTGTACACAAATGTTTATAACAGCATTATCCATAGTAGCCAAAAAGTGGACACAACCAAAATGTGCACCAACCAATGAATGGATAAACAAGATGGTATGTCTATGCAATTGAATATTATTCAGTCATTTTTTGAAAAAAGGAAGTACTGATACATGCTCCAAATGGATTAACCTTGAGAAGATTATGCTAAGTGAAAAAGGTCAACAAAAATGTCCACATGTTCTATGATTCCATTTATACAAAGTGTCTAGAGTAGGAAAATCCACAGAGATAGGAAGTAAATTAGTGGCTACCTGAGGCTAGGAGGTTTGGGGAGAAACGGAGACTAAGTGCTAATGGGCCTGGGTTTCTTTTGGGGGTGATGAAAATGTTTAATTAGAAAATTAGAATATACAAAAAACATGGGAGAGTAAAAACCCAGTAAACTGTAAATAATTATTGATAATGTTTTCATAAAATCTAATATACATAGTAACACAGGGTTCATAGCATAGGAAAGTAAAAATATAAAAATATTAAAAATAGTCTAGAATTAAAATTCCAGCTTATTTGAACAAATGTGGGAAGTATGGAACCCTGGAAGGAGAATTATAACTATTAAGAGTCTCAACATGTTTGGGGAAGAGAATAAGGCAAGAAGAATAGATATCATTTTTTCTTGATATTTATAAGCTTATATTGGTTTAATTTTTAAAAATTTACTGATAATGACCACAATTGGTTGTAAAACTTTCAAATAATTTCAGGAGGAAAATAAATACAAAGAAAACGTAACCAAAATGACAAAAGTCAGGAAAAGAGGAAAAAACAATAAAGAATAATAAAGAGAAAACAAGATGTCTGAATACATTCTTAGCATTAATAACAATAAATTGAGCAAGCTAAATTTTCCTATAGAAAGACAAAAATCTCTGAGTGAAAAAACAAGAGAAAATTTAATTCTATTCTCCTTATGAATAATACCTGAAATAAAACAACACAGAAAAATTGAAAATAAGTGTGTAGCAAATAAAATTACAAGAAAATGCAGACCAAAAAAAAGCAAAAGTAGCAAAATAAAATCAAAGTGAAATTCATGATTAAAAAGTAAGCACCAAGTAGGACAATAAGATTAGTTTACTTTGATAAAAGTTACAATAAGGAGAATGGTGAATATTTATTGAACACTCACTACATGCCAGGCACTTGACTAAGGATTTTCTCAAGTAATCCTTATAAGGTATGGAGAGACTATAATTAACACTTACATTTTGCAGATGCTGAACAAGGCTTTAGAGAGAATAGGTGTCCTCAATGTCACACAGTGTAGATAGGTGTGGAACTCAAAACTTGATCTGCTAATTCCAAAGTACAAATATGTAATATTAAAATATCTAACTAAAAAACTAATGTGAATAAAAGAATTTTTTTAAACATTTAAATCCCTTTCTCGGGCGCCTGGGTGGCTCAGTTGGTTAGGAGACTGCCTTCCGCTCAGGTCATGATCCTGGAGTCCCGGGATCAAGTCCTGCATCGGGCTCCCTGCTCGGTGGGGAGTCTGCTTCTCCCTCTGACCCTCTTCCCTCTCATGCTCCCTATCTCTCATTCTCTCTCTCTCAAATAAATAAATAAAATCTTTAAAAAAATAAATAAATAAAAAATAAATCCCTTTCTCTAAGAATTTGAAAGATCTCATAGACCAAAAATAAATAGAAAGGAGAGGATTTGGTAACACAACAAAACACATATGTGATATATACAGATAACTTTGAACTCTAAAACCATAGTATATACATTCTTCTCTAAAGTCCAAAAATACTTACAATACTAAATTGTTCTAAGCCACAAAGAAAATCTTATCAGATTCTGAAGAATGGAAATCTTAGTCCTGAGCCATAATTTTTGACCCTAATATAGAAAAGTTAAAAAATAATTATAAAAAAATAACTAACGGGATGCCTGGGTGGCGCAGTTGGTTAAGCATCTGCCTTCAGCTCAGATCATGATCCCGGGATCCTGGGATCAAGCCCCACATCGGGCTACCTGCTTGGCGGGGAGTCTGCTTCTCCCTCCCCCTCTGCCTGCTGCTTTCCCTGCTTGTGCTCTCTCTCTCTCTCTCTCTCCGGCAAGTAAATAAATAAAATCTTAAAAAAATAAAAACTAACGTAAATCTACTTGATGTAAAAATCTTTCTAAATAAAGATAAATTTAATTTGCAATTCTAGATCAGCTAGAAATTATGAACAACAAGAATACACTTATTAAAAACCTAGGGGCTTATGATATTTGATTTGGCAATAATTTGGGTATGACCAAAAGCACAGACAACAAAAGCAAAAATAGATAAGATGAACTACATCAAAAAAATTTTTTTAAAGATTTTTTTTATTTATTCATTTGAGACACAGAGATACAGAGAGAGAGAGAGCATAAGCAGGGGGAGGTGCAGAGGCAGAGGGAGAAGCAGGCTCTCCTCTGAGCAGGGAGCCAGATGTGGGACTCGATCCCAGGACCCTGGGATCACTACCTCAGCCAAAGGCAGAGGCTTAACCATCTGAGCCACCCAGGCCCCCCCGAGCTACATCAAAATTTAAAACTTCTGTGCACCAAAGGACACAATCGGCAAAGTGAAAAGCCAACCTTTGGGATGAGGGAAAATGTCTGCAAATCATATAACCGATAAGGGATTAGTATACAGAATATGTAAAGAACTCCTACAACTCAACAAAAACAAAACCCTAAACCCAATTTAAAAAACAGGCAAAGAACTTGAATAGACATTTCTCAAAGTCGATAAACAGATGGGCAACAAGCACATTCAACATCATTAATAATCGGAGAAATGCAAATCAGTAACTCAATGAGAAATTACCTCACACCAACTTAGGATGGCTACTGTAAAAAACACAGGAAGGGCGCCTGGGTGGCTCAGTCGTTAAGCGTCTGCCTTCAGCTCAGGTCATGATCCCAGGGTCCTGGGATCGAGCCCTGCATTGGGCTCCCTGCTCGGCGGGAAGCCTGCTTCTCCCTCTCCCACTCCCCCTGCTTGTGTTCCCTCTCTCGCTGTCTCTCTCTGTCAAATAAATAAATAAAACCTTAAAAAAAAAAAAACACAGGAAAAAAACAAGTGTTGGCAAAGATGTGGAGAAATTGGAACCCTAATATTTTACCCTGATAGAATTTTAAAACTCTTCTCTGTTTCACTGCGAAATAAGTTTTGAATCAGGGCGCCTGGGTGGCTCAGATGGTTAAGTGTCTGCCTTCGGCTCAGGTCATGATCCCAGAGTCCTGGGATCGAGTCCCGCATCGGGCTCCCTGCTCACTGGGAGCCTGCTTCTCCCTCTGCCTCTCTCTCTGTCTCTCATGAATAAATAAATAAAATCTTTAAAAAAAAAAAGAAATAAGTTTGGAATCAGTCTATTGCTTTCCATACACAGGTACCCATTCCAGTCCAGTAGTCAGCAGCATCCTTCTCCTGGACCATTCTATTAGTTGCTCGGCTGGCTTTGCATGTACTATGACTGCCTGCAATCCAGCCTTTCCCACACTGATCAGAGTGGTCTTTAAAAATAGAACTCTGGGGGCACTGCGTGGTTCAGTCGGTTAAGCGTCTGCCTGTGGCTTAGGCCATGATCCCAGGGTCCTGGGATTGAGCCCCATGTTGGGCTCCCTGCTCAGCGGGAAACCTGCTTCTCCCTCTCCTCCTCCCCCTGCTTGTGTTCCCTCTCTCACTATGTCTCTTTCTGTCAAATAAATAAATAAAATCTTAAAAAAAATAGAACTCTGATCACATCCCTCCCCTGTTTAAAATATACATACGGCAATTTTATATAGTGCTCATGATATTCCAGGCAGTCTTAAGCTCTTTACATGTTTTAACTAATTTCATTCTTATAACCTTATGTGGTAAATACTATTACTATCCTCATTTTACATACAAGGAAATTAAGACACAGGTTGAATGATTTTTTTTCCTGGTGCTACCTTTAATATGTGGTGTAGCCAAGATACATGAACCTGGGCAGGCTCTCCAAAGTCTGCCTCTAAGAACATTTAGAGGGCAACATTTTTGTCCTTAAGAAAGGGTGCAAAACTAGCTTGTTAGGATCTTAAGGCTTATATGTTAAAGGAGAGGCAATTTGGTGATCTGTCTTCAGGGATAAAAAATTGCAGAGGAAAGTTGTTATGAGTTCAATTATGTCCTCCCAAATTCATATGTTGAAGTCTTAACCCCCAATACCTCAGAATGTGATCTTTTGAAATAGGATCATTGCAGATGTAATTAGTTAAGTTAGGATGAGTTTAGACTGGAGTAGGATAGGCTTCAAATTCAATATGACTGAAGTCCTTATAAAAAAGACAAGTTTGGACACAGACATGCACACAGGGAGAACACCATATGAAGATAAAGACAGAGATTGGGTAATACATCTACAAACCAAAAAAACATCAAAAATTGCCAGCCATCCACCAGAAGCTAGGAGAAATGCATGGAACAGATCTTTCCTAACAACTTTTAGAGGGAATCAACCTTGCTGACTCTTTGGTCTTGGATTTCCAGCAGAGCTGTAAGACAATAAATTTCTGTCATTTACACCGCCCAATTTGTGGTACTTTGTTATGGCAGCTTGACAAGCTAATACAGAGATTTCTCCAGAGGCTTCATGTCTATGACCACCTCAGGCATGGAGTCGTAACTAAGACTGTTACAAACTTTAAGAATATTCTTTCATTTGCCAGTACAACTTTTTAAATTGAGGTATAATTGATATACCTTACACTTGTTTCAAATGTACAACAAAAGACTTCAATATTTGTATATATTGCAAAATGATCACCATAATCTGTCACTACATATAATTACAGACTTTTCTTATGATGCGAACTTTTAAGATCTAATCTCTTAGCAACTTTTTTTGTAAAGCTCTTTTTTTTTTAGATTTTATTTATTTATTTATTTATTCATTTATTCATTTATTTGTCAGAGAGAGAGAGAGAGAACAAGCAGGGGGAGTGGCAGGCAGAGGGAGAAGCAGCTCCCCACTGAGCAAGAAGCTCAATGCCGGACTTGATCCCAAGACCCTGGGATCATGACCTGAGCTGAAGGGAGACGTTTAACTGACTAAGCCACCCAGGCGTCCCAGCAACTTTCAAATATGGAATACATTATTATTAACTCTAATTGCCGTGCTGTACATTACATCCTCATGACTTATTTATTTTATAACTGGAAAATTGTAGCTTTTGATTCCCTTCACCTATTTTGCCCTTGCTCCCCACCCCACCTCTGGCAAACACCAATTTGTTCTCTGTATCTAGAGCTTGTTTTTTTGGGGGGGAGGTAGGGGTTAAATTGCACATATAAGTGAGACCATATAGTATTTGTGTTTCTATGTCTGACTTATTTCACTTAGCATGATGCCCTCAAGATCCATTCTTGTTGTCACAAATGGCAAGATTTCATTTTCTTATAGCTGAATAATAGTCCGTGGTTTATATATATATACCATATTTTCTTTATCCATTCATCTGTCGATGCACACTTGAGTTGTTTCCATACCTTGGCTATTGTAAATAATGCTGCAAAGAACATGGAAGTGCATGTATCTTTTTAAGTTAGTGTTTTCATTTTTTTAGACAAATACCCAGAAATGGAATTGCTAGATAATATGGTAGTTCTATTTTTAATTTTTTGAGGAACCTCCATACTGTTCTCCATGGTGGCCGCACCAACTTACATTCCCACCAATAGTGTGCGAGGGCTCCCTTTTCTCCACATCCATGCCAGCATTTGTTATCTCTTGTCTTTTTGATAACAGCCTTTCTAACAGGTGTGAGGTGATATCTTACTGTGGTTTTGATTTGCACTTTCCTGATGATTAGTGATGTTGACCATTTTTTCATGTACTTGTTGGCCATCTGTATGTCTTCTTTGGAAAAATGTCCATTCAGATCCTCTGCCCACTTTTTAGTCAGATTGTTTGGGGATGTTTTTGTTTTTTGCTATTAAGTTGTATGAACACATATATTTTGAATATTAGGAATTTCTTTTTTCTTTAAATATTTTATTTATTTATTTGACAGCGAGAAAATGAGCACAAGCAGGGGGAGTGGCAGGCAGAGGGAGAAGCAGGCTTCCCACTGAGCAGGGAGCCTGATGCGGGCTCAATCCCTGGACCCCAGGATCGTGACCTGAGCCGAAGGCAGACGCTTAACCGACTGAGCTACCCAGGTGCCCCAGACATTAGGAATTTCTTAACTTTGAAGCTTCTCTATGTTTATTAAGATTCTTTAGTGATTAATGATAAATTCCAAAAAACCCATAAGGACCAGGTTGTTTGCCTCTGGATATCTGAGGAAGAAGGAATTTATGGAAGGCATACTTATCTCTACAGCCAGTCTTGTGAAAGAAAATAACAAAAGGATGCAGAGGCAATAGGAACATAAAAAAGGAAAGACAAGAAGGCTGCCCTTGGGGCCTGCCAAAAAAGAAAAAGTGAGAGAGATGGGGGCAGGGGGTGGGGTGGGGGGAGGAGATAGGGAGCTGCTCGGACCTAAGAGCCTAGAAGCTTCTCTGGAATTCCAACACTTTTAACTTCTCTTGTCCAGAGACTTGCAGCAATCTTTTCACCAACCTCTTCTATCTCCTGTCTTTGCTCCTGCCATTTCTCCAGCCTGAGTGAATACTTACCTCTTTTTGGAGTACCAGAGCTGGGACTAGGGTGAGGCAAACAAGGCCCCAAGGGTGCAAAAGATAAGGAAAACACTCACTCTCAGGTGCCAGCCCTGCATTTCCACCACCCTCAAAGTGAGGGCTTCTCTAAATTTTGCACCAGAGGTGGCTGTTGAATTCAAGGCTTTTCACCCTTCAATGCTCGTCTACTTTCCCTGATAATCCCAGTCAAAAGTAATTACTTGGTCTATGTGCTGCCATAACACTTTGCTTATTTTTCTATGAACTTAAACACTCCTATCACTCCACGTCAAAATCTGGAGTCATCTTTGATCCTTGCGTTCATGCAAACACCACATTCAATCCATCAAGAAATCTTCTTGACTCTGCCTTAAGAATATCCCCAATATGACCACTTCTCATTCTCTGCCCTGTTACCACTTTGTTCTAAAACTGCTGGACAATTGCAATGGACTCCTAGTTTCTATTCACTTGCCCTACCCACACCCCCTCCCCCCAGTCTGTACAGGCATACCTTGGAAATATTGCAGGTTCGGTTCCAGACCACAGCAATAAAGCAAATATTGCAATAAAGCTAGTCAATTTTTTGGTTTCCCAGTACATATGAAATTTATGTTTACACTATACTGTAGTCTATTAAGTGTGCAACAGCATTTATGCCTTAAATGTTTTATTGCTAAAAATGCTAACCATCATTGGAACTTTCAGCCAATCTTTTTGCTGGTAGAGGGTTTTGCCTCCATGTTGATGGCTGCTGACTAATAAATGTGGTGTTTGCTGAAGGTTGGGTGGCTGTAGCAATTTCTTAAAATAAGATAATAATGAAGTTTTCTGGATTGAGTTGGGCACCCAAATGACTGAGCCACCCAGGTGCCCCTTAACTGATCTAATTTCAATATTATTGTGTCTCAGGGAAGAGGGAGGACAAAGAGAGGGAGAGAGATGGGGGAATGGCCAGTGGGTAGAGGAGTCAGAGCACAGCCATTTATCAGTTAAGCTCTCTGTCTTCTGTGGGCGCAGTTTGTGACACCCCAAAACAATTATAATAGTAACATCAAAGATCACTGATCGCAGATCACCATAACAAATATAATAATGAGACAGTTTGAAATATTATGAGAATTACCAAAATGTTACACAAAGGCATGAGTGAACAAATGCTATTGGAAAAATTGTGCTCATAGACTTGCTTGATGCAAGGTTGCCACAAACCTTCAATCTGTTAAGAATGCAGTATCTATAAAGCTCAATAAAGGGAAGCTCAATAAAACAAGTATGCCTGTCCTCCAAAAAGCAGTCAAGGGATCACCTTTTAACATTTGAAACACAGAGGCGCCTGGGTGGCTCAGTCAGTTGAACATCCAACTCTTGGTTTCGGCTCAGGTCATGATCTTAGGGTGGTGAGATCGGGCCCCACAGTGGGCTCCACGCTCAGCACAGAGTCTGCTTGATGTTCTCTCTCTCCCTCTGCCCCCCCCAAATAAATAAATAAATCTTTTAAAAAAAATTTGAGACAGATCATATCACTCCCCTATCAAAACCCCCAATTGGTTCCTCGTGTTATTTAGAATAAAAGCCCATCTCCTTACCAAGGCCTAAATGATCCTACCTGAGCCCAGTCTATCTTTCCAACCTGATTTCCTACCATGTTTTCTCTTCTGAAGCTCCACTCACATTCACTACCCTCCCTAGTGTTCCTTCAAGCCCACTCCTGCCTAAGGGTCTTTGCCAGTTCAGTTAATTCTACCTTGAAATCTGTTCACTCAGAAAGTAACACACTTTCTTTCTTTCTTTCTTTTTAAGATTTTATTTATGTATTTGAGAGAGAGAGAGGGAGGGAGAGGACAGAGGGAGAGTGAGAGGGAGAAGTGGACTTCCCACTGAGCAGAGAACCTGAAGTGGGGCTCTATCCCAGGAACCCAAGATCACGACCTGAGCCCAAGGTAGATGCTTAACTGACTGAGCCACCCAGGTGCCCTATAACACACTTTACTTCTTAATCTTTTTCAGTTCTCTGCTTAAACAGTACTTTCTCAGAGAGGCTATGTAAAATAACACCCTTGTCACTGCTTTACACTGCTTTATTCCTTTACATTGCTTTATTTTTTCAAGGTACTTATTGCTATTTATATTTTATTATTAATTTATTTGTATATTATCAGTCTTCTCTCCTAGAATGTGTGCTACACTAGGGTAAGGATTTTTGTCTGTTTTTTTTTTAAGATTTTATTTATTTATTTGTCAGAGAGAGAGGGAGAGCACAAGCAGGGGGAGCGGCAGGTAGAGGGAGAAGCAGGCTCCCCGCTGAGCAAGGAGCCTGACATGGGACTCAATCCCAGGACCCTGGGATCATGACCTGAGCCGAAGGCTGATGCTTAATCAACTGAGCCACCCAGGTGTCCCAGGTTGTTTTGTTTTGTTTTGTTTTTTACCATGTTTTATCTTCAGTACCTAGAATGGTGACTGCCCCTGGCATAGGGCAGGAGCAAAGTAAATATTCATTGGATGGATGGATGGATGGATGGATGGATGGATTCTGCTCTGTTGCATAGCTCTTTTACCATTGTTTTACCAATGACAAGTCTTTGTGGTAACTGTCGAGATCTCACTCTGCTCTATATTCCCAAAGTATCTAGCATAGTGCTTTGCATTTAGTACATACTCAGTAAATGTTTGTTAAGTTGAATCAAACCTACCTCTTTATAAGTTTTTCTCTCCCTCACTCTTATCCATCACACATAATTCTACAAGATTAAGCCATCTAAAGTCCAGGTCAGATCATGTCTCTTCCCCACTGTGAACCCTCCAAGGGAATATTTTTCCCCAAATTTTTTTTTATGAAACTATTGTTTGGGGAAATCTTATTTATAAAATATAGTTAAATTGCATACATGTTACTTAATCCTCACAATTATCCTATAAGACAACTAATACTCTCTTCACTTGACAGGTGAGGAAACAGAGCCTCAGAGAGGTTTAATACTTCTTCCAGGGTCAGTTACTTACTAATTGTCTGGTCTACCTGATTCCAAGGATGTGGCTGTTCATAGTACATTTTGCTATAATTTCCCTGATATTCAAAGCCTTCCAGAGTATGGTCTCTATTTTTTTTCAGTATTGCTTCTCCATTATGGCAGAAACTACTATTAAATCTTAGAAGAATACCCTTCTTATGAAACCTTGTGTAAAATGGTAAAAAATAAAAAGTGAGAAATCAGTCAATAATAGGAAAATGATTTTAAAAATTCATATTTCATTCCAAGGACTATCCATGAAATTGATATCTATAAGCTTCCTTTGAAATGTATAAAGACTAAGATAGATTGATAAATGGAGAGAGATAGGACAGAGACAAGGCATGTAGAGTAAAATGTTAACTATATCTAAGAACCTAAACTATGAGAATAAGGTGTTCATAGCAAAATGTCTTCAACTCTTTTTATGCTTTAAAATTTTCATAATAAAATCTTAGGATAATTTATTGAATACTAGGAGAAATTTTTATAATAAAATTTTTATAATAAATAATTTTTATCATAAAGTAATATATTTCAAAACATAGGAAGTTGTATATAAAAATCATTACAGATGGAGCACCTGGGTGGTTCAGTCGGTTAAGCATCTGCCTTTGGCTCAGGTCGTGATCTCAGGGTCCTGGGATCCAGCCCCAAGTCAGGCTCCCTGCTCAGTGGGGAGTCTGCTTCTCCTTCTCCCTCTGCCCCTCCCCCCACTCATGCTCTCTCTTTTTCTGTCTCAAATAAATAAATACTCTTCCTTTAAAAAAAATAAATAAAAATAATTACAAATGTATAAAAAGAGACTGCCCCCTCCAAAAAAAGCTAACAGAAATTTACTAAATTATTATTTTTTATTTTTTTATTTTAGAGAGAAAGAGCAAGAGCACAAGAGCATGCAGTGGGGAGGGGCAGAGGGAGAGAGAGAGAGAATCTTAAGCAGACTCCCTGCTGAGCGACGAGCCTAGTGTGGGGCTCAATCTCCCGACCTCAACATCAGGACCTGAGCTGAAACCAAGAGTTGGATGCCTAACTAGCTGAGCCACCCAGGCTCCCCAACTTACTAAATTATTAATAGTATCAGTATTTGGATAGCATCATCTAGATAATTTTTACTTTCCCTTTTTGTACTTTTTGTACATTTTACAAATGTTTAATGAGCATGTTATCCAATCAAATGAAAAAAAAGTAATTTTTTTAAAGGCAAAAAATGCACAGTAAGTTGCACTTTATAATCCTATAGTAAAATTAGCAGGATTTGTGGGAGAGGGTGAATCAACAGATAGAGGCAGGCAAATCAAATAAAGAATTGGCCCTGAAACTGCCTCTGTGCTTTGGTAAATATTACCTAAATTACTTACAAGACTGCAGCGCTGACTCTTTTTACTAAAAGGTCTCTGCTATTAAAACATGCCTATTTTCATTTTTCCTTTATGATCAAAAGGCCGTTTCTAGTGGAGCTCTTTCACACCCTTCTAGATCCTAATTCTTAAAGCTGACCCACATCCATGGAACCCATGATAGCAACTATTCACTATTATTCACTTTATGTGTTAGTGGAGGCCTCTCAGTCATGTGGAGTTGAAGATTTGGTAAATACATCTTGGGGCTTTTTGTAAGAATATTTCTGGAATTCTGGCTCCCTACTGTTAAAATAAATAAATTCTCTACACCAGCATGTCAGAAGGGAGCTGGGCTTTGGAGCTAAGGTCAAGGGTAGGGTCAATCAGCAGGAGTCTTAGAAAACCTCAGAGGCTGTGACATCTCAATGCAGGGTAAGTTTTTTCTAATGTAAAAAGTGAGTGTTTGCAGATTCTGGAAACAAACAAACAAAGGTAACTTGGCAACTTTTTTTTTTCAGTCCCTTAAAAAAAGTCTTTCCAGCAGTTATCAGATTGCAAAATCATAAATAAAGTTCCAGGTCTTATGTAAAAAAAGTTAACTTTTCTTAGACTTAACTATTGTTTTAATCAGGTAATTCTCCACATATATCAAACAGCCCATTTAATGGAAAACTTAAGCACAAAAACTACTCTATAAGTCTCTATCCTTAGAGAAAACACTAGAGAATCAAGAGACTATAAAATTAATACCAAAAACAATTATAGATCTTCAATTACGTACCTGGCACCATTTCAGTATTTTAGTATAATACAGATTTACCCATAACAGCAATTTGGTTTGGGTTACCTGAGGAAAAAACTGAACATGTTTTTTAAGTTTGCAGTGCATAAAAATCATATGGTTCTTATCAATTCAAAGTGACATTAGTACTAGCAAAATAATTAGGTTTTATATAGATCTAAATATACATTTAATGTACAAATGTGGAATTACAGCATTTTTAAGCCATAAAAGACATTGTTATTTCCTGAATTTAGTTTTCAGAATATAGTCTTATGTGATGTTTCATGAAGAAGTTATTCAATAGTCAAATAAGTTTGGGAAATGGCATATGCTCTATCTTCATCTTGAAAACTCAAATTCAAATAATCTTATTAAAGGCTGTAAGAAATTCTGTGATAAGAATCCAGTATATGGCCCCTGGGTGGCTCAGTCGTTAAGGGTCTGCCTTCAGCTCAGGTCATGATCCCAGGGTCCTGGGATAGAGCCCCTCCTTGGGCTCCCTGCTCCGCGGGGAGCCTGCTTCTCCCTCTCCCACTCCCCCTGCTTGTGTTCCTGCTCTCGCTATCTCTCTGTGTCAAATAAATAAATAAAATCTTTAAAAAAAAAAGAAGCCAGTATAACTTTGTTTAACCTAATGTTTCTGAAACTTACATGATCATGGAGCCTCATTTGTTTGTTTGCATAATATTTATTAACATTTTGTAGAACCTCTTTAAAACATTGCTCCAGACCAATGTCCTCATTTTTGTAGAACGTGAGAGCCCAGAGATAAAGTGATTTGCTTACAGAAACAGTTCTTTATTTACTTAAAGACACTCAGAGGTGGGTAAGCTACATGGTAATTTTTTTTAAATCAACTTCAATTATTTCTTTCTATTGAAACTTTGCTTTGAACTATCAGTGATCATAGGCAAAAACAATCTAGCCTTAACTTCGTTTCTGCAGATAGACTCTTGGTGAAAAATACTACATACTCAGTCTTCCCTGACTTAAACTGGCTTATGTAAATCAAGTAACTAGTCATCTGATGTAAATTAAATTACTGGGGAGGGTAAGTTATCTGTTAATCACCTAGATATGAAAATATCACTGTTTCATGATGTAGTGGTTAGCACTCTGGACTCTGAAAATATCACTGGAAATAGCTCTTTCAAGATTCAGCAGGGTCTCCACTCCCCTAGAAAGTCTTCCCTGACAACTGCCATTCACAGTGATGTTGCCCTTCTCCAATCAATATGTAATCAAATTCTGTCTTCTATTGTTACTTACATGCCCTGTGTGTATACCTTATCTCCCTAAACAGATTGCAAGCTCCTAGAGCTTGCTAAAACCAATTCTTACTTTTCTTACCAGTCACTTTTGACACATCCTAGATTCTCAAGAAATACTTTTGAATGTCTCCCAAACGACCAGTTGAATGGAACAGGGGGAAATTAGGAATGGAGCCCCACCTTCCATCTTCATCTACCTTTAGTTCAGAATTCCCTTCTCAGCTTTTATGGCTAGCAATACCGTTTTGGCAGTCATGTCTAGGGGTCCACGGTAAGCTGGGCTGCCCTTGCCCAAGGAACACTGCTTGAATCTGTCAACATTCCAGTGGATCATTGAGAGGCTCATCAAATCAGCAGGACAAGTCCATGTCATGCTCCAAATCTGTTTGGAGATCAGATGAGCTTACTCGGTAATAAAATGGAACCCTGATTTTATTCTACTTGTTTGGCCTCAGATTAATTAGGTACATACCCCCAAAATACAAAGCAGCTGCTTTTTAACACTCAAGGTAAATTGTCTTTCTCAAAGAAAAGCGGATCCCAGAGTATGGATAGTTCTAATTATGTTTTAGCCTGTTCGATGGCAAGACCTGAGAGATGCTGAAAAGGAAGAAAGGGAACTTCTATCCCTCCCTATCACTGATAACCCGGGCCGACTTTGGTTAGAGGACAAGCCCTGTACTAAAAACGTTTAAACAAACCCAGTACCCATAAAGTGGGATCTTCCCCTGTTCCTAGGAATTCCCATTTTTGTTATACATACATATTTGATTGATATGGACCAACATCGTCAGATTAACTCATTGTTTTTGCCCACAGACAAATCGATTCATGTTCATTGTGTAGGTACCATGTTTTCAACACTGCTGTAGGCACTGTGAGGGTTATAGAAGATGTGCAAAGATATGGTTCCTCCCTTTGAGGGATTTACAATCTAATAAGGGAAGATAAGACTAACATTGAAAACAACTGTGAACAATACAAGGCGATATATATGATCCAGTGCTGACCTGGAGGCCTTGGACTTTAACTGCAGCAGAAATTCGGTGAAAGGGTAAGAGTCACTGGGAATTTCAGACATGAAAGAAGACTTCATGAAGAAAATGGGACGGAGGTGAACATTACAGGAGGGACAGGACTGGAGGCAAAGAAAGTAGGCTGTCCGTGCTAGTTTCAGGCAACATCATTTTGTTAATTATTTGAGATGCCCCAATTCTTGATGATCTTAAAGCAGAATATGTATAAACAAGCACACTTTCAATCACTGAGCTATTATTTTTTCTAAAAATTACCTTTTTTAAAAAATTAAAATTTAAATAATATACTATTATTTTAGTGGTCTATAAACAAATTTGCTCAATTTTCCATTTCCCCATTAGCAAAGTCAGGCCAATAATTTGGCTTATTAGTTTTAAAGTTATTAATCAGATGCATATAGTTTTTAAAAAATAAAACAAAGTGATCACTATGTGCTAGGCCCTTTGTTGAGTGCTGGGGATAAAATGATGCATAAGTAATCACGATGCCCATCAAGTTTAATATGTTGGTGGAGACAGACATATAAAGAACAACATGATTATAATGATAGTATGCATCATCAAAGAAAGAATATAGAGAGCTATGAAAGCATATATCAGGGAAGTCTAATTTAGATTAGAGAAGCAGTGGCAAATTTTTTGACAAATTGATAATTTAAGCTGAGATCTGAAGTATGTAGGAATTAGGAGTAAGGGTGATAGGAACAGAGTATTCTAGGAATAGAAAAGACAATGTGGTTAGAAGGTAGAGAGAGATAAGCCTGGACAAATAAGTAGAGCTCGGTCATGTTTATCTATCCATATTATGAACAATTTATAAATTACAGCAAGTTGAAATATTCAGTAGTGGTGGCATTTATTTTTACTCTTATCACAAACTATGATGAGAATTAAATTGCTCTTATGATAAAAATAATTTGAAAAGATAAACATAAAGCAAAAATGCCTTGTTATTTCATCCATGTTGCCTTCCATTTGGTAGATATCTACAAGATACAAATAGAACTTTAGAATTCTAGTTACAAAATAGATTGAGAAAAATCAGACCCCCAGGAGGCAATATAATGAAGTAGTTAGGTGCATGGAATTTTGAAACTAACCTTTCTAGGTTTAAATCTTAGCTCTTCTACTCACTCGTTCTATGACATTAGGCAAACTGAACCTCAATTTTCCTGTCTTTAAAATGGGGGTGGAGGAGCACCTGGGTGACTCAGTCAGTTAAGCATCTGCCTTCGGTTCAGGTCATGATCACAGGGTCTTGGGATCCAGCCCCACGTCGGGCTCCTTGTTTAGTGGGGAGTCTGTTTCTCCCTTTGCCCCTCCCCCTGTTCGTGCTCTCTCTCTCTCACTGTCTCTCTCAAATAAATAAATAAAATGTTTTTAAAAATAAAATAAAATGGGGGTGGATTACACCAAAACATATGTAACAAAAGAAACAAATAGATATATTGGAATTCATCAAAATTAAAAACTTTTGTGTTTCAAAAGACAAAATCAAGGAAGTAAAAAGACAACCCACAGAATGGGAAAAAGTATGTACAAATCGTATATCTGATAAGGGACTTGCATTTAGAATATATGAAGAATTCTTAAAATTCAATAATAAAAAGATAAATAACCCATTGAAAAATGGGGGCTGGGGATGCCTGGGTGGCACAGCCGGTTAAAGCGTCCAACTCTTGGCTTTGGCTCAGGTCCTGATCTCGGGGTTGTGAGATGGAGCGTTGTGTTGGGCTTTGCTCTTAGTGTGGAGTCTGCTTGGGACTCATTCTCCTTCTCCCTCTGCCCCCCTCCCCGCCCTGTGTGCTCTCTCTCTCTGTCTCTTTCTCTCTCTTTAAAGTGAATAGCTAGATATTTAAAAAAAAGGGGGGGGGCTAATGATCTGAACAAGAATTTCTCCAAAGAAAATATACAAATAGCCAGTAAGCACGTTTGACATCATTAGCCATCAGTAAAATGCAAATCAAATAAAATACTACTTCACATCCAGTAACATGGCTATAATAAAAAAGATAAGTAATAAATGTTGGTGAGACTGTGGAGAAATTAAAACCTTCATACACTGCTGGTGGGAATGTAAAATGGTACAGCCACTTTGAAAAAACAGTCTGGCAGTTCTTTAAACAGTTAAACATAGAGTAATAGAGATCTGTCTCTTTTGTTCCCAAGTTCCTGACACACAGCTGGCTCTGAAAAATACTTGTGAATGAATAAATGATCTGGAGGAAGTGGAATTTCTTTTTATAAATGCAATATATGTTCTTAACCACCACCCTCCCCAAAAAAGCATATAAGGATGGGAAATGCTAAGTAAATGTCTTTTCATTCGCTAATCCCACTCTACAGCTATACCCAGTGATCCATGAGATTTTAACTAAAGCAATGAAGTCCAGACAGCTAGCTTCTTATTTGCAACAGCTAGAGCCATACCTTCTCAGAAGCATCATAGAGTTTGGAGGTTAAGGAAGTCTAGAAAGATATGTTTAGGGCCAGGGCCAGATATGCATTCCCCTCTCTATATTGCAGTTTGCTCCACAAATATCTGACTAAACCCAAACTAAAAGGCATAGTTAGATAAAAGGTTTATACTATAATATAAACTTAAGCATGGTCACTTCTGGCAAATAATCCCAAATTCAACATTTAGTTGTGTACAAAAACAATATAGTTTCAGACTGAATAGAGCATTTCAAAGTCAATTTATGGGCAGAAATGACAAATTCAACTCATTCATTTATTTTTGTATCCTATTAAAACCCTATTAAGAAAATAATAAAGGGGGGGCGCCTGAGTGGCTCAGTTGGTTGAGTGCCCTACTCTTGGTTTCGACTCTGGTCATGATCTCACGGTTGTGTGATGGAGCCCAGCACCAGGCTCTGTGCTCAGTGCAGAGTCTGCTTTTGATGCTCTCTCCCTCTCCTTCTCACTCACTATCTCTCAAATAAATAAATAAAATCTTTTTTTAAAAAAAGAAAACAATAAAGGGATTTATTTTTATTTTTTTTTTTTTAAGATTTTATTTATTCATTTGACAAAGAGAGAGAGAGAGAGCACACAAGCTGGGGGAGTGGCAGAGGGAGAGGGAGAAGCCAGCTTCCTGCCGAGCAGGGAGACCGACTCAGGGCTTGATCCCGACCTGAGCCGAAGGCAGATGTTTAACTGACTGAGCCACCCAGGCACCCCAAGGGATTTTTTTTTTAAGAGTTTATTTATTTGACAGAGAGCAAGACACAGTGAGAGAGGGAACACAAGCAAGGGGAGTGGGAGACGGAGAAGTGAAGCAGGTTTCCTGCTGAGCAGGGAGCCTGATGCTGGGCTCCATCCCAGGACCCATGACCTGAGCTGAAGGCAGATTCTTAATGACTGAGCCACCCAGGTGTCCCCCCAAGGGTTTTTTCCTAAAAAGACAAATCCATAGGGACAGAAAGGAGACAACAGGAACAAAGCTTTGGAAGCTGAAAAGAGATGGCTGTATGGCAACTTTTCTAGAAGATCTAAGAAAACTAATTCCTAAGCTGGCAGTAGGGAAAGGCTAGAAGCAACTCAATTTATTAGGACCTTCCAAAAGACTTGGGAATTGGTGGCATCAAGTACAGTTGGAAGTTGGAATAGGCTAAGTTGAAAATCTGTGAAGCAGTTAAATTCCTAGATCTCTTCCTCAATTCCACATAGCTGGGTGACTGTCTTCCTTCACCAGGCAAAATAAAGGAGGTATATTCTTTGAAGAGGGTGAATAGAGAGTTCCAGACCTTGGACACATGCAGCACAACTGTAGGTGAGGGTATTATTTTGAAAATAGAGGTGTTAAGTGAATGCTTGTAAATTGTACGCTGAATCCTATTAGCTCTCTTTTGCTGTTGAGCTCATAGAACAGTAGCATCCAGACATTACCCTCTAGCAAGGTGACTGGAAGAGCTCCTCTAAGGAAAGCTAAACCATTCGAAGAGGAAAGACCTCAAAGAACTGATGGAGATGTTCTTCAAATAATTGACCTAAGCAGATCATCCTATATTGAAGCCCTACCTGTGTGCTCACAGACTCCTATCAACTTCTTAGTGTTCTTCTCTTAAATATGAACTCATAACTAGCAGATTTGGAGAAAAGTCACTGGCATGAAATATAAAGACCAAAACAAATAAACTAAAAAAGAAACTTGGAGAAAACAAAGCTATGCATGGAGATGTACATGACAAAGAATTAATATCTCTAAAGAAATAAGAGAAGATATTGAATATACAAAAGAAGGGGATGATATAAAAAGCTCTTAGAAATGGAAAATGTGATTGTATAAATAAAATCTAAATAGAAAAACTGGAAAATAAAGTTTAGAAATTCTTCCAGAGAGTAGAATAAAAAGACGGAAAAATTTGATTCTGTTAGGAAAATTAAAGGACTGGTAAAGATCCAACAAACACCTAATAAGAGTTCCAGAAAGAGAACAGAGAAAATGGAAGGAAGGAAATCATCAAAAAAATAATTCAAGAACAGTTTCTACAAATGAAAGATACCCATTTTTTAATTGAAAAAGCCCAACGTGAGAATTCTCTCACCCCAAAGCATATCATTGAAAATTATTCATAAAGAGGGGATTCTACAAGCTATTGGAGAGAAAAAAGAGGTTTATGCAAAAGATCAAGAACCAGAATAGATTTAAACTTCTCAATAGCAACACTGAAATCTGGAAGACAATGGAGAAATGCCTTCAAATTTTTGAAGGAAAATTGTTTCCAAGGGATATTCTAGACTCAGCTAAATTATCAATCAAATGGGAAGATCAAATAAAACATTGTCACTCAAGCAAAGTCGCAAAGATTTACCTTCCATACATTCTTTCTCCGGAAACTATGAGAGAATGTACTTCATTAAAATAAAGGGATAAATCACAAACAAGCAAGATATGGAATATAGGAAACAAAGGACCTAACACAACCGAGAGGCAGGTCAACAGAATCCTCAGGATGACGATGAAGAAATAGCCCAGGATAATGCCTATCTACCAAGCATGCATAGCAATTGGTCCAGTTTGGAACAAGCCAAAAAGTTCAGGCAAGGCCTGTAAAGATGAAACTGATGGAATTTTTGGTGCATGTGAATGTGTTTAAAAGATTTAGATAATCAGTGAAGACTTTGGCATTGAATTAGTGAAAATATATAGAAAACAAAACAAAGAAAAGAAACTATACAATGATTAACCCTAAAGAAACTAGAGTCATACAGAAAAGAAAAAGTTATCATAGTTTCCTATACAGCTTGACTGTGAATAGTATTTGCATAATATATATAATATATAACTATATGTATGCATGTATAATATGATCTAACAGAGGTTACAATATCACTCTACTGGGAGGATGGGGATTTAGGAAAGATGCAAGGATGCTGTGAGAAAATGGAGGGCTAAATTGTTGTCTTCCACAGTGGTGTTCCATTCATAATGTCTAAAACTGAAAAATCATAAAATAGCAGTATAGGTATATTATTTAGATAAATAGAGGTAAATAGCAAAATTATTGGATAAGAGAGGAAGTAATGGGGGATAACTATTTTTCCTAAAAAGCTTGATGAAACTATTTGACTCCTTCAACTATATGCATATATGATATTGACAAAAGTAAAGTTTATCTTGGTGCTACAAAGAATAAAAAATGAATAAGATTTGGTCCCTCAAAATGCTTATTGTCAAGCTGGGGGAAGACAGATCCTCAGCTATAGTATATGAGATCGTGTGAAGTGTGCCCTGAGAGGTTATAAGAGAAAGCTATGGGAACCTCGAGGAGGGCAAATGTAGAGGCCTTAGAGACAAACAGTGTTTCATAAGGGTTTTATGTTAGGTCTGAAAGGAAATGGGGAGATTGTAGCAGGTAGAGATTAGTGTGTCAGGTACCCCAGGTAAAGGGATTGTGTGAGTAAAAATAGACAAGCAGAAAAGCTGCACTTTTGTCCAGGAAGGAAAACATAGTCTGACTTGATGGAGTGTGCAGTGCAAGCGGGATGTGCTGAGAAATCAAGCGGGGGAGGGAAATTGAGGACAGACCTCTGGATGACCTTGAATACCCCATGAAAGCTTTTGGAAGGCAATGGGAAACTGTTAAGTTTTTGGAGCAGGGAATTGATATGATCTAAGCTGTAATTTAGGAAGATTATCTGGCAGCAGTACATGAGTTAGATTGGAAAGAGAAAAAAAGAAGACAAGGAAATAAGAAGGAACCCAATTCAACAACCAGGGCAGAGGTATAAGGATCTGAACTTCAACAGAGTTGGTGAAAATTGAAAGGCAAGGATGGATAGGAGATATTTCAGAGACAACAGTTAAACCTGCTTTTAAAAAAAATTATTAATTTGCTCTTGCTTTTCTTCTGTTGGGAAATTCTTCATGGGCACTGTGGCTTTAACTGGCTGATGTAGGGAGACTAGAGGCCAAGTAAATCATGTTGATTTGTAGCTTATATATTTTTTAAAAGCCAACTAGTTAATTAGCCTTAGAACATTCTGATCTTGGTACAAATGCCTGATGTGCTCATGTTTTCTAACGTTATATTTCATTTCAGTTGTTTTTTTAAATGTGTAGTTGCTATATACCATTGACTACAGACTTCAAAAAGAATTTAATTATGCTTTACTTTTCATTATCTCATCATTCTCGTGAACCAAAGTTATTTAAACATAAATAAGAGACAAGCTCATAGCTAACATCATACTCAGTAGTAAACACCTAAAAGCTCTTCTTCTAAGATCAGGAATAAGCCAAGGATGCCCACCTCGCCACTTTTATTCAACATAGTATTGGAAGTCCTAGCTAGAGCAATTAGGCAAGAAAAAGAAATAAAAGGCATTCAAATTGGAAAGGAAGAAGTAAAAACCATCACTATTTGCAGATGACATGATACTATATAGAGAAAACCCTAGAGACCCCATCAGAAAACTGTTAGAACTAATAAACAAATTTAGTAATTTTGCAGGACACAAACTCAATGCACAAAGGTCTGTGGCATTTCTCTACATCAACAATGAGCTATCAGAAAAACAAATTAAGAAAATAGTCCCATTTACAAAAGAATAAAATACCTAGGAATAAATGTAATCAAGGAGGTGAAATACATCCTTATAAAATAAGTTGGCAAATCTATTGTTTAACTACAATAGTGTCTACATCACTAGTAACACTGACCTCAGTCTCTCCCATATTCCCAAACTACCCATCATTCACAACACGGTCAGATAAATGTTTCTCCTTAATATTTAATCACGGCTTCAAATTTATGTGGTGGTTCTTTAATGCCTGCCCTAAAAAACTATAAATTTTCTTCTTGACATTCAAGACCTCCAAGACCTGGTCCCATTCACCTCTGCAGTTTTACTTTCAATGACCTTTAACACTACATACACTTCCACTCCAATCTAACTGATTTCTTTATTATACCCTACTCTCAACATGCATATTTGCATCTCAGTGTTTTGCTTTCCAGGCTTTTCCTGGCTAGAATTCCCTCCCTTGACATTTTCCCTTATTTAAATTCCTATATGTCCTTTAAGGCTAAGATTCTACCTTCTGTATTATCTTCTCTCCCAAATACATCAGAGAAAGTTGATCTCTGCTTTTGCTAAAGTTTTGGAGTTTACATCATATAACTTGGCATTTAGTTATCTGCTTTATTTTTGTATATGCTGGCTGTGATTCCTTTCCAAGCAGACTTTTCACTTTCTGGAGAACAGGTTAACTCTATCATGTACTTCTCCAGATCCCCTCTACTTTACTCTCTGCTTTAGTTATAATTATTTTGGTTCCAAGTGACAGAACCCCAATTCAAATTAGCGAAACAAAAAAGAGATTATTTTACCTAATGTAAATAAAGAATCTATGGGTAGAGTAGGATTCAGAAGCACGTTTGAACCTGGGTGATTAAACAACATCATCACAAATAGGTCTCTCACCATCTCTTGACACTGCTTTTCTCTCAGAGAATGAATTCAAGCAGATTCTTCCTGAGTATTAGCAAAAGTGGCCAGTAAAAACTTGGAACTTACATCTGAACACCTTAGTAAACTCAGCATAAAGAATGCATATTATTCTCCATTGTTCTAGAAAAAAACCCAAGGCTGACTCTCATTGGAAAGAGTCACATATTCACAGCTGAACCTGTCACAGCAACTCTTATTAATTAGGTCTAGGTCACATCAAGCCTTGAACAGGGGAGATGGTCTCCTGTGGACAGAGACCATGCCTACGGAGAATGGCACTGGGGTGCCTTTCCCATAGGAAAATCCAGACATTGTTACCTGAAGAAGGGGAAATGATTCTGGGCAGGCAAAAATAGTCAGTGTCTGCCATACACATCCCATCTCCCATGTCATTTAGAACATTATAAAAATCTCTCTCAAATACTCAAATAAGACCAAATTTCTTGAGCTGCCAAATTGTATTTTATTTTTGACGTACTGTGGTAAAGATGCAGATGGGCGTCCAGGAGAGTGGAGAGTTGTCCTTTCATTCTCATTATGTAAACATTGGAACAAGGCGAGCATAACTTGCGATAAAGTAATATTGCCAAATGAATCATCTTCTGTCTTTGATTATGGCAGATTTGAAAGGGGCTGTTAACGCACTATAAAGTATCTTAATTAAATCGAGCACTTTGTTCTTGTTTCCTGTGCTCTTTGTTAGACACTGATCAACCTCAAGAATGCAGACATTCATGTGGTAGAGAATTCCAAATAGAAAACAAATTTAGTGGTAAGTCATAATGACCTAGTTATAAAAACTGACAATATTTTAGCTTTAATATTTACTCACCATTATAGAAGCAAACACTATTTTATTTCTATTCTCTTCAGATGTTGCCAGAATCCCTGTCCCCCCTCTCCTCAGGAAATTAGCAGAAATAAGATGGATTTTAAAAGAGAATAAACAGAAAGTTTAATGAAAGCTTTTTGCAGAACCTGAGTTTGGGAAGGGGAACAGGGAAATAAAGGTTTGGGGAAAGGGAGGCGGATTCTTTAGCCCTCCATATCAAAGAGAAACCAATACTTTAAGCCCAGAGCCTGGAATTCTCTTGGGACTCTAGACAGACCAGCATCTGCCACCGTAATTACAAAAGGTGTCATTTGACCGACCTCAAGCTACAATGTTAGACTAGTGGTGTGAAACAAAACAAAATTTTACTTTCTTAACATCCTTTAAATAGGTGTTACTTCCCTTAATAGCACTGTTGTGTTTTGTGGGAGGAAGAAGGGAAACCTAAATCCTCATTCAATAGCTTTAATAATGTTCCAACTATTATTTTTAAGCCTATATGTTTTTTCCTTTAAAGTCCTCTAACTTCTTAAAGGCCTATAGTTTTATAAGGATTTTTTTCCTTCTTACTTAGATGGAGTATTTTTTACTTGACTGTTATTAGAAACACCAGTTATTAGAAGTTCTTTAGATACTGCCTATGGAATGCATAATTTAAAATTCTAAATTTAAGCTGTCTTATAATCAGGACAAAATGAATTTCCCTTTAATTTGTGTGGCACCTAGTTTCCAAGTATGTTTTGCTTTGGTTGAGACTGACTATCACAACTAATATAGTGAGGAGGAAAAGATATATTTGGTGAACAAACCTAAGTTTAATTTAAACATTTTCCCAGGGAGTAAAATAAGGGATGAAAAATTAAGTTATAGGTGTCTATAATTCTGGCCACAATTTAAATGGATAATATTTCAGTCTTCAGCGAAACTTCAATCTAATAACCAAAATTTCTGAAATAAATAAAGCAAGCCTCCTGGAAAAAAACATAACTTAAGAGGAAAGTCCTGCAAATAAAATAATGAATTAACTATTGCTAATTACATATCTGTTTGGTAATAGCTACAGTCATAAACTGACCTGATCATTCATTGGCACGGCACCTCTTTGGGCCTAACACATGGCCGCCTTATCTCACATGTGCTCATCTGTCCTTTGGCATTTAGTCATGTTGGGGTCTTGAGTTGCTACTCCTAAAACCTAAACTTTCATAGTTTTCCCTGGTAGTCTGAGTAGAGGACTAACAGCACTTGAGTCTTGTTAGACTCTTAAAGATCTACACGCTCTTCCATTTCACTCTACAAAAATCAAATGCTCTACCAGATTGCAGCTCTTATATCAATTATCATGGACACAGAATGTAGATAGTGGGTATGGACTTTTTTTTTTCCCAAGAGAATATTAAATCGTTTATTGATTACACATGATAATGGATGATACACAAGCTTTAATCCCATCTATAATTTTATCTGATACCATAATTCAATTTAGATATATTGCATAGGATGTGCCAACAATCATATTAATAACCAAATAAACTCCAGGACTTTGCTTGGGTGACCCTTTTAATGGTGAACTCCAGGTCACAACACATTAACTGTCAGTTCAACTGCACCAAGGTTTGTGGAGACAATGGCTTCTGTGCCCAAGCAGGTTGCAAATCAATTTTGAATGGAACCTGGCATCACCCTGAAGGAATTCTAACTTCACACTGTTGGGGTAGTATACCAAGATGGCTTCAGAGTAGACTAACTTTACACAGCACATTTAAAAACAGACACATTTATTCAGCGTCATGATCAGACTATTACATTTAGCAATCAACAGCATGGGTGCAAAAAAAAAAAAAATCTACATTAAAACCCTTTGTTGGAATGCTTTACACTTTCCACAGAACAGAAACTAAAATAACCTGTTATACAATTAGTCACAAATACAGTCCTCGAGTTTTTTGCCCATACACATGAGTATTGTCTAAAACATGTCTTCTTTGTAGCAGCTAAGGCCCTGCCACCACTGTGCTTGGCTGAGTTCACAAATCTGTTGTAACCTGTAGCTTCCCTGTCACTTCTCTGGCTCTCCTTTCCTGCTAAGCTTTGTTTCCTGGCAGTAATTAAAACCTTCTGCCACTGCCATAGCTACTGCTGCTGCTGGAACCACCATAGCCACCTTGGTTTTGTGGTTTGGCAAAGTATTGGCCTCCACCACCATAGGGGCCAGAGCTTCTGCCTCCAAAATTTCCTCCTTTCATGGGTCCAAAATTTGAGGATTGATTGTTGTTAATTGCCAAAATCATTATAGCTTCCGCCACCTCCAAAGTTGCTTCCATCATTACCAAATCTGTTATAGCCAGCCCCACTGCCACCATATCCACTACCACCTCGACTGCCACCAAACTACCTCGACCACTGAAGTTCCCTCCATGACCAAAGTTGTCATTCCCACCAAAACCACCTCCACGACCACCACCAAAGTTTCCAGAACCACTTCGACCTCTTTGGCTGGATGAAGCACTAGCCATCTCTTGCTTAGATAGGGCTTTCCTTACTTCACAGTTGTGGCCATTCACAGTATGGTAGTTTTGAATGACCATCTTGTCTACAGAGTCATGGTCATCAAATGTTACAAAAGCAAAACCTCTCTTTTTGCCACTGCCTCGGTCAGTCATGATCTCGATCACTTCAATTTTCCCATACTGTTCAAAATAATCTCTTAGGTGATGTTCTTCAGTGTCTTCTCTAATGCCACCAACAAAAATCTTTTTCACAGTTAAGTGGGCACCAGGTCTTTGAGAATCTTCTCTTGAGACAGCCCTCTTTGGTTCCACAACTCTTCCATCCACCTTGTGTGGCCTTGCGTTCATGGCTGCATCCACCTCCTCCACAGTGGCATATGTGACAAACCTAAAGCCTCTGGAGCGCTTGGTGTTTGGATCTCTCATTACCACACAGTCCGTAAGCGTTCCCCATTGCTCAAAATGGCTCCTCAGACTCTCATCGGTTGTTTCAAAGCTCAAACCTCCGATGAAGAGCTTCTGCAGCTGTTCAGGCTCTTTGGGAGACTCTGACTTAGACATGATGGCAGTGGGAGGGGAAACTTTAACGATGCTTACTCTGCGGCGTCCACGGGCAGAAAGGGTGGACTTTTTTTTTTTATTACGAAAAAGGATACTTAATTTTTCAGAGTAATTTTGAGAAATGCTCTGTATGTTTTGTTTGTTTTTGTATTTTAAAAGACAATCTAGGGCGCCTGGGTGGCTCAGTTGGTTAAGCCACTGCCTTCGGCTCAGGCCATGATCCTGGAGTCCCGGGATCGAGTCCCACATCGGGCTCCCTGCTCAGCGGGGAGTCTGCTTCTCCCTCTGACCCTCTTCCCTCTCGTGCTCTCTATCTCTCATTCTCTCTCTCTAATAAATAAATAAAATCTTAAAAAAAAATAAAATAAAAAATAAAAGACAATCTAGTGAGTGCTTTCTAAACTTGTCCACATAAGTCCTCCATGTTTCTTTTCTTTTTTTTTTTAAGATTTTATTTATTTATTTGAGAGAGCGAAATAGCAAGAGAGAGCACAAGCGGGGAGGAGAGGGAGAAGCAGGCTCCCTGCTCAGCAGGGACCCCCCTGTGGGGCTGGATCCCAGGACCCTGGGATCATGACCTGAGCTGAAGGCAGACACTTAATTGACTGAGCCACTGAGGCACCCCACATGCTTCTTTTTAAACTAGTTTATTGAAAGGGACAGAAAATGCCAAAGATTTGAAATCTCCCAAATACTTGAAGCTTGTGAGTTGTATTGTTTTGTTTTTTAAGATTTTTATTTATTTATTTATTTGTCAGAGAGAGAGAGCACAAACGGGGAGCGGCAGGCAGAGGGAGAAGTGGACTCCTTACTGAGCAAGGAGCCTGATGTGGGACTCGATCCTGGGATCCTGGGACCCTGGGATCATGACCTGAGCCAAAGGCAGATGCCTAACCAACTGAGCCACCCAGGCATCCCAAAGTTTATAAATTTTTCATGAGATTATCATGAAAATATTTGGGGGAAAAGGCATAAAAGAAAACAGGTTAATTGGGGCACCTGGGTGGCTCAGTTAGTTAAGTGACTGCCTTCGGCTCAGGTCATGATCTCAGGGTCCTAGAATCGAGCCCCGCATCAGGCTTCCTGCTCGGCGGGAGGCCTGCTTCCTCCTCTCCCACTCCCCCTGCTTGTGTTCCCTCTCTCGCTGTGTCTCTCTTTCTGTCAAATAAATAAATAAAATCTTAAAAAAAATAGGTTAAAAACAAACAAACTGGGTTAGTACATGGACTGTGACATCCTGGCTCTGTGACTTTAGGTAGTTACTTAACATGACTGATTTCAGTTCTCTCAACTGTAAAACAGGATAGTAATACCTTCCTCATAGGGTTGATATGAAGACTAAATAAGTTAGATGAGAAAACACAGAAAGTGCCCAATTTAGCAACTGACACAGAGAATATGTTCAATAAATGGTAACCAATATAATGAAAAACATATTAAAATAGGGAGGAAATATCTAAGGCAGGACTCCTATTTATAATGTAGACTACCATAATATGGACAGTTGTTCCCTATCTCCTCTATCCAATGATGGGGGAAAAATTTTTGGAATAAAAATAAAAGCTTTTTTTTCCTTTATAGTTTTACACAAATATTAGAAAACTAATTAATTTAAATTTGGAGAAATAAAGCCTTCTATGCATTAACCATGAGGCTTACATATTATTTTCAGATAGTTATATATGTGTTTAATGTCCCTTCTCTGTGCTAAACAGAGAATGAAGGAAGATATTGAGTCAAAAGACCTGGTGAAAAATAAGTAGAATCAGAAGATCCTGAGAGACAAAGGAAAATTGAAGATAGGGACACTTCATTCCAATCCCTTAAAATATGATTCTCAGTCTCTCTGTTATATCAGGCAATGAAATACAAATGTTATTTAGTTCCAAGCTGAAGGTTGATCTGCTAAATAAAGCTAAAAATAAATTTCCAGGAAAATTTAACAGATTGGTACCCTATAATATGCTCAGTAAATTTTATGGGAGAAATTACCCCTCTTTAAGGAAAGGAATAAAATGTTGCTGTTTCTATCTCAATCACTATAAAGCAGAGGCTTGTTAGATGTTTTCCAACAAAATGAATTGCAAATTGCAAATTCAAAATAAGATGAAATTTTCAATTATTTGCAGAAGCTGCATTCACGGTGTAACAAAAAGCATTATTGCTGCAAGAGAAATACTTTCAAGACTCAGTGCTCATTCACTAATACAAATAACCCCATTTTGGCGGTTCTGATCACTTAGAATCCAACCAAGAGAAGAACATTGTCAGTAACATCTGCTCTAATAGAAAGACAGAAATGTTGAATTTGCTTTCCTTGAAGCACTGATTTGGATGGTTATGTGATGTTCCTGGGATCACAGTCTGTCATGGTTCTTTTCAGTATGTGAACTTTTTTAGATTAGTTTAAATTTGTAAGGAGTTTTTACCTGAGGTTGCTCCTTAAGGGCTCCATGTGGAATACATTTAAAATGGAATCGGTCTTTCTCCCCCACAGAGTTGAGGGCTCTTAGTGACCTAGCAGCTTGGGCAAAGAGAGCAGAAAGAAAGCTGCCTGTTGGTGACAGCGAGTAACTTGGACCAGGGTGGTGGCAGAGGAGACAGAGAGTAGTAATAGATTAGAGATAACATTTTGATGGCAGAACCAATAGGCTTTGTTAACGATTTGCATATAGAAGAGAGGAGAAAAGGAAAAAATCAAGAATGACCACTAAATTTTAGGTTAGAATAATTAGATGGGACTGGAGCCATTTACAAAGCTGGTAAACCGGGAGATTGGTTTGAGAAGAAAATAAAAGTTAATATAGGGAGGTCTGGGTGGCTCAGTCAGTTAAGTGTCTGCCTTCGGCTCAGGTCATGATCTCAGGGTCCTGGGATTGAGCCCTGAGTCCCACATCTGGCTCACTGCTCAGCAGGGAGTCTGCTTCTCCCTCTCCCCCTTGCCTGTCCCCCCAGCTCATGCTCTCTCCCTCTCGCTCTGCTCTCTCTCTCAAAATAAATAAATGAAATCTGTTTTTTAAAAAAGGTTAATATAATGTGAGTCTTCCTCTGTATAAGAAATATTTTAAAAATACTTTTTAAAAACATAACTGAACCACTAGCAACACTTTGCTTTTTAGAGCATGTTCTAAATGTTTTTCCTTGATACAGTTTTGTTTTGGTATATCTCAGACTTCTTTTAAATTATTGAATACTTTGCGGGCGCCTGGGTGGCTCAGTTGGTTAAGCGACTGCCTTTGGCTCAGGTCATGATCCTGGAGTCCCAGAATCGAGTCCCACATTGGGCTCCCTGCTCAGCGGGGAGTCTGCTTCTCCCTCTGATCCTCCCCCCTCGCATGCTCTCTCTCTCTCTCTCTCATTCTCTCTCTCAAATAAATAAATAAAATCTTAAAAAAATAAATTATTGAATACTTCAAAGTTTCTGCAGATAATCATAGTAAATCATAAAATATTTGCTACTCTTATTGTAAAAGGTGAGAGTTTATCTTTTGTGAAGGTTAGGAAAAAATGTTAAAACAATTTTCAGCCTTTTTCCCAAGTTCCATGTTTTCAGAGATAAAATTAATTACATGCTTCTCAAAATAAATTTCTTTTGATAACCAGCAAATACCAGCTAACTCATAAGAAATTGCTTAGCAGATTTTTTTTAAGATTTTATTTATTTATTTGACAGAGAGATAAGAGAGAGAGAGCACAAGGAGGCAGAGAGGCAGGGAGAGGGAGAAGCAGACTCTCCACTGAGCAGAGAGCCCAACGCGGGGCTCGATCCCAACACCCTGGGATCCTGACCCGAGCCGAAGGCAGCCGCTCAACTGACTGAGCCACCCAGGTGCCCCTGCTTAGCAGATTTTTAAAAAATAAGTTAGAATAGCTTTTGTTTTGACATTTAACCATTGTTGAATCTGCGTAAGTCTAAAAAGGTGGTTTAAAGGAAAACTTCAGGCTGACAGCTTGTTTTTTAAACCCTAAGATTTAACCAAAGATAATTTTTAAAAAACGGGGTTTAGAGGTAGAAACAGGCGTTCATTTTTTCAAACAAAAGATCAGAGTGCCATCTAGTGTTCAATAGGAGAATCTGCAACTGACTACTATGGGCACGCCTCATCGAACAAGTCTCTCGGGGCCATGTTTCCAGCAGTATTTGCTCACTTTCTATCTCTGTGTCACATGTGGATAATTCTCATAATATTTCAAACGTTTTTGTTATCATTATATTTGTTATGACAATCTGTAATTAGTGATCTTTGATGTTACCGTTGTAATTGCTTTAGGGCATCACGAACTGCCTATATGAGACATAGAACCTTAATTGACAAACGTTGTGTGTGCTCTGACTGCTTAACCTACCTGTCATTTCCTGTCTCTCTCCCTCCCCTCAGGCCTCCGTAGTGCTGAGACACAATATTGAAATTAAGCCAATTACTAATCTACAATGGTCTCCAAGTGTTCAAGTGAAAGGAAGAGGCACAGGTCTCACACTTTAAGTCAAAAGCTAGGAATAATTAAGCTAGGGAGGAAGGCGTGCTGAAAGCCATGATAGGGGCGCCTAGGTGGCTCAGTCGTTAAGCGTCTGCCTTTGGCTCAGGTCATGATCCCAGGGTCCTGGGATCGAGTCCCGCATCGGGCTCCCTGCTCTGCGGGGAGCCTGCTTCTCCCTCTCCCACTCCCCCTGCTTGTGTTCCTGCTCTCGCTATCTCTCTCTCTGTCAAATAAATAAATAAAATCTTAAAAAAAAAAAGCCATGATAGGCTGAAAGCTAGGCCTCTTGTGCCAAATAGTAAGCCATTCTGTGAATGCAAAGGAAAAGTTCTTGAAGGAGTTAAAAGCATTAACCCAGTGAACACACCAGTGATAAGAAAGCAAAATAGCCTTATTGCTGAGATGGAGAAAGTTTGAGTGGTCTGGATAGAAGATCAAAGGAACCACAACACTCCCCTAAGCCAAAACCGAATCCAGAGCCAGGCCCTGACTCCCTTCAATTCTGGGAAGGCTGAGAGGAGGTGAGGAAGCTGCAGGAGAAAAGTCTGAAGCTAGCAGAGGGTGGATCATGAGGTTTAAAGAAAGAAGCCGCCTCCATGACATCAAAGTGCAAGGTGAAGCAGCAAGTACTGATGGAGAAGCTGCAGCCAGTGACCCAGAAGATCGAACTAGAATAATGGATGAAGTGGCTAACTGAAGAACAGATTTTCAATGTAGATGAAACAGCCTTCTATTGGAAGAAGGTGTCATCTAGGACTTTCACAATTAGAGAGAAGTCAATGCCTGGCTTCTCAGGCTTCAAAGCTTCAAAGGACAGGCTGGTTCTCTTATTAGGGACTAATGCAGCTGGTGACTTTAAGTAGAAGCCAGTGCTCCTTTACCATTCTGACAATCTTCGGGCCCTGAAGAATTAGGCTAAATCTACTCTGCCTGTGTTCTAGAAATGGAACAACAAAGCCTGGATGACAGCACATCTGCTTATAACATGGTTTACTGGATATTTTAAGGCCACTGTTGAGACCTACTGCTAAGAAGAAAAGATTCCTTTCAAAATATTACTGCTCACTGACAAGGCACCTGGTCACCCAAGAGTTCTGATGGAGATGTACAATGAGCTGAATGTGGTTTTCATGCCTGCTAACTCAACATCCGTTCTGCAACCCATGGATCAAGGAGTAATTTTGACTTTCAATCTTATTATTGAAGAAATTCATTTCCTAAGGCTATAGCTGCCCTAGATGGTGATTCTTCTGATGGATCTGGGCAAAGTCAGTGAAAAACCTTCTGGAAAGGATTTGCCATTCAAGATGTCATTAAGAATATTCATGATTCATGGGAAGAAGTAAAAATATCAACATTACCAGGAGTTTGGAAGAAGTTGATTCCAACCCTCATAGATGACTTTCAGGTGTGCAAGACGTCAGTGGAGGAAGTCATTGCAGCTGTGGTAGAAACAGCAAGAGAACTAGAATTAGAAGTGGAGCCTGAAGATGTGACCAAATTACTGGAAGCTCATGATAGAATTTTCACAGGTGAGGAGTTGCTTCTTATGGATGAGCACAGTGGTTTCTCGAAATGGAATCTAATCCTGGTGAAGGTGCCATGAAGATTGTTGAAATGACAAGAAAGGATTTAGAATATACATAAACTTAGTTGATAAAGTAGCAGCAGGGTTTGAAAAGATTGACTCCAATTTTGAAAGAAGTTCTACTGATGGCAAAATGCTATCAAACAGCATCTCATGCTACAGAGAAATCACTCATGAAGGGATTCACCCATGAAGAATCACTCGATGTGACAAATTTCATTGTCGTGTTAAGATTTTGCCACAGCCACACCAGCCTTCAACAACCACCACCCTGATCAGTCAGTAGCCATCAACATGGAGGCAAGACTCTCCACAGCAGGAGGAGTAATGACTCCCTGAAAGCTCAGATGATGGTTAGCACTTTTCAGCAACAAAGTATTATTTAATTAAGCTATGTACGTTTTTTTAGACATAATGCTATTATACACTGGATAGACTGCTGTATAATGTAAACATAACTTTCATATGTGCTGGGAAACCAAACAATTCATTTAACTCACTTTATCGTGATTTTTTTGCTTTATTGTGATAGTTTGGGACCAAACTGGCAATATCTCCAAGGTATGCCTATATTTTCATCATTTTACCTTGTCTACAAGATATAGAATGCAGCATAAACATGAATGAGAGGGAGACAAACAAAAAAGTTTACTGCCATAATAATAATAATAATAATAACAATAATAAATAGGTGCATAATTTCTGAGAGCCTGGAGTCTTTTTTTTTAGATTTTATTTATTTATTTGAGAGAGTGAATGAGATAGAGAGAGCATGAGAGGGGGGAGGGTCAGAGGGAGAAGCAGACTCCCCGCTGAGCAGGGAGCCCGATGCGGGACCAGATCCTGGGACTCCAGGATCATGACCTGAGCTGAAGGCAGTCGCTTAATCAACTGAGCCACCCAGGCGCCCAAGCCTGGAGTCTCTAATGTGGTTTCAGAGATTCAGGATTGGCATCCTGTAGTAGCTCCTGCCTGAACTGTTATATAAACAAAGGGGGTAACTCACGGGTGACAATAGCGTAGGAAGAGCTCAAAAGACAGCAGCATGAGTCGAGGTAGAAAATCAAGTTACAGAATAATATTGTGGGACAAGTTCAATGGCTCCAGTGTAAAGGAGGGGACACTGAGCATCTAGAAGGGAAGCAAAATTACAAGAAGAATTTGTAATTTCTACATAATGGGAAGCCACCTTAGAGACAGACTTTTAGTTCAGATGGAGCCGTGGCGTGAGTGGAGGATGTCTAGGGAGGAAGGGTTAAGACTAAAGTTAGATGATACTATAGTAGATGATGGTGGTAGGAAAGAGAAGGTGGATTTAATAAATGATTGTGAGGCAAAATCAGTAATGGACTTGTTGGCTTGATTGTATATAAAAGGTGAGGGGCAAAGAGTCAAGGATATCACCTTCCTTCAGAGGTCACGTAAGTTCTATGTTCATTAATTAATATTTTTATTTATTTATTTATTTATTTATTTTAAGATTTTTATTTATTTCTGACAAAGAGAGAGTACAAGCAGGGGAGGCAGCAGGCAGAAGAAGAGGGAGAAGCAGGCTCTGTGGGGCTCGATCCCAGGACCCTGGGATCATGACCTGAGTCAAAGGCAGATGCTTAACTGTCTGAGCCACCCAGGTGCCCCTATTTATTTATTTATTTTTAAAGATTTTATTTATTTATTTATTTATTTATTTATTTATTTATTTGAGAGAGAGAGAGAGAGAGAGAGAGAGAGAACAAGCAAGGGGAAGGGTAGAGGGAGAAGCAGACTCCCCGCTGAGCAGGGAGCTCAACGCGGGGCTCAATCCCAGGACCCTGAGATCATGACCCTGAGCCGAAGGCAGATGCTTAACTAACTGAGCCACCCAGGTACCACTAATTGAAATTTTAAATTATAAGAAAAAGCATGGTTAGTGAGAAAGATGATTGATTTCATTTTGATGAGTTAACTTTGAGGTGCATGGGAAATAGTAATGCATTCATGCCAAAAGGCAATTGAGTATCTGGTTCTTAATGTTTTAAGGAAAGGACTAAACAAGACATGTGAAATTAGGTTTATCAGCATAGAGGTGGTTGCTGAAACAATGGCAGTGAATAAGATTACCCAGAGAGGGTATCCAGTATAAAACAGGAGCGTGGATGGAAAAGACATTCAAAAGACATGTAATGCTTAGTGAAAAAATAATATTAGTATATGTGCTGCCGAAGCGAGCACAAGTGAAAAAATAATACTTTGGCGTTCGATTTGTCTAAAATATATTAGAAAGGAAAGATACAATTTCTTCAAGATCAAAATGTAATTCACAGAAAGGATCAGTAGGGGCGCCTGGGTGGCTCAGTCGTTAAGCGTCTTTCGGCTCAGGTCATGATCCCAGGGTCCTGGGATCGAGCCCCCACATTGGGCTCCCTGCTCGGCGGGAAGCCTGCTTCTCCCTCTCCCACTCCCCGTGGTTGTGTTCCCTCTCTCGCTGTGTCTCTCTCTGTCAAATAAATAAATAAAATCTTAAAAAAAAGAAAGGATCAGTATTTTAGAGATTGCCTTTTACAGTCTAGCTATACAAATACTACCGTAGTACCAAATGAATACATGTTATATTTATTAACTATATTAACCAGGATTATTTCAGCAAGAAATAGGAACTTTACCTAAACTAATATAAGTAAAAGACTTCATTACCATGTAACCTGGTGTCTTGGGGGATGGGCTGGCTCCAGGCACAGCAGGATCCAAATGCCATGTCTTCAGTGGGCTCTCCTTTTTTTTTCCTTCAAGATTTTATTTGTTTATTTGAGAGAGACAGAGCACAAGCAGAGGGAGCTGCAGGCAGAGGGAGAAGCAGGCTCCCCGCTCCACCCCAACCCCAACCCCTACCTTTGGCAACCACCAATAGGATCTCTGTTTCCATGACTTTGGTTTTGTTTTTGTTTTTAGATTCCACATATAAATGAGATCATACAACATTTATCTTTCTCTACCTGACTTATTTCACTTAGCATAATGCCCTCAAGCTTCATCTATGAATCCTGCAAACAGCAGGATTTCCTTTTCTTATTTTAATGGCTGAATAATAGTCCACCATATATATATGTATATGTATATACCACTTTCTTTATCCATTCATCCACCGATGGGCACTTAGGTGGTCCCCAATTCTTGGCTATTGGAAGTACTGTTGCAGTGAACATGGGCATGCATGTATCTCATCAAGATAGTGATTTTATTTCCTTCAGATATATATTCAGAAGTGGAATCACTAGATTAAAATCTTGAAGTTCAAAATCAAAGACACCTGACAGATTTGTCCCTTCCCAATTATACTTTAGATCAAAAGTTTGTCTAGATGATAAATTGGACGTCCCCCCCCCGTTAAGAAAATGATGGAAAGTACTGGAACAATGACTGACTTAATAGATGGGGTCAACAGAGACATGGAAACTATGAAAAAGAGCCAAACATATATTCAATAACTGGAAAGTATAATTTTTTTCTTTTTAAGTATTTATTTAAGTAATCTCTATACCCAATGTGGGGTTCAAACTCACGACCCCAAGGTCAAGGGTTGCATGCTCTTCTGACTGAGTCAGCCAAGTACACTATGGAAAGTATAATTTTTGAAATAAAAACACTCACTGGTTGGGTTTAACAGCTACTGGAGGTAGCAGAAGAAAGGGTCAGTGTGTTAACCTGGCTCTTTTGAGAAGTAGCCTCCAAGAAGAGACTAAACATGTGAGTTGTGTTATAGGAAACACTTGGGAAAGAAAGTGGGGAGGTGGCTGGAGAAGGCCAGAGAGCCATCACATTGGATGCAAGTGTGATTCCAAGTGAAGGAGAGACCAAAGGAAGATTTGCCAGATGGACCATCTATGCAGTCTCAGGGAGGTTTGGAAAGGACAGTGGAGAATCCTTGAGCCAAAATCTGCCATCAGAGGAGTCCTGTGTTTCCCAGGAGCAGGTTTGCCATTGTTCCCCGCCACACATCCATAGCATGTGTACCCTCGATGCAGATGCAGCAACAGGCTCCAGAACACAGTCTATATGTATGTGTGTATTACCTTGCCTTTCACATTGCTCTCCATTGATATATTTTCCCAGTTCACCACCAGTAAAGCACTCAGCATTTGAGCAGCTGCCTTCTGCCAGAGACTCTCCTTGTTCCACCTGCCAAGAGTCGCATCCAATTGCCTGCCAGGTGGTAGGCAAGCCAGTCTTGAATCTTCATCTTACTTCCTGCATTCTCAGACCACTCCTGATTTCACCTGTGTTATTCCAGGTGCCCGCTCAAAGCATGTATGTATCTCATCAAGAATGGGTCCGGGGGGGTGGGGGCGGCGCCTGGGTGGCTCAGTCGTTAAGCGTCTGCCTTCGGCTCAGGTCATGATCCCAGGGTCCTGGGATTGAGCCCCATGTCAGGCTCCCTGCTCGGCGGGAAGCCTGCTTCTCCCTCTTCCACTCCCCCTGCTGGTGTTCTCCTCTTGCTGTGTCTCTCTCTGTCAAATAAATAAAATCTTAAAAAAAAAAAAAAAAAGAATGGGTTCAGGGAAATGCTTCGTATAGAAAATGGGAAGGGGACTAGGAGTGATAGCTGTCATGTCGCACTACGAGTCTGACCTGGAGTGAAGGAGAGAAGGAAGGAACACTAGGTGTCATGTAGTCTAAGGAAAGTTCAGGGAGCCCAGTGGGGAGTCCTCAAGCCAATGTGAGCCATCAGAGGATTCCTTAGTGTTTATACAGCAGCAGCCCATGAGAAGTGTGGCCTAGGCACAAACAGGGATGAATTTTACAATATTTCAAAATATGATAGCTCAGGTCCTCACTCAATTATGCTCCTGGTAGCTGGTGGCCTGGGAGGCAATTCTCATGACCACTAAAATCAGTGAACTTGAAGAAAGATCATTAGAAATTATACATTCTGGAAAAGGAAGGGAAATAAGATTACAAATCATGAACAATACAAATGAACATTACAAATAATAAGCAAATAATGGTACATTTTAAGTGATCTGACCCAAGTGCAAACTGAGTCTCAGAACGAGAAGAGGAGAATGCAACCAAAAATGAATTAAAGAAAACATAGTTGAAATTTCCAGAAATTTGTGGAAATAACTTACTTACCCAAGAAGCTCAACACATTCCAGGCAAGATAAATAAATAAATACAAGAAAAGCACAACTAAGTACATCATAGTCCAACTAACAAAAACTAAAAGAGATATCAAAAGAGAAAAACATTTTGTGTAGAGGATCAATGATATATGATGGTGTTTCATCATGGAAATGGTATTTTACAAGAAAACAATAGAGGCCAGAAGACGTGGGAAAACATTTTTAAGGATTTATGTATTTATTTATTTATTTGAGCGAGAGAGAGAGAGAGAGAGAGAGAGCGCACAGCAGGGAGGGGCAGAGAGAGAGGGAGAGAGAAAGTTAATCAGACTCCATGCTGAGTATGAAGCCAGATGAGGGAGCCCGATGTGGGAGCCCAATGTGGGACTCATCACATGACCCTGAGATCACAACCTGCACCAAAACCAAGAGTCAGAAGGCTAACTGACCGCACCACCCAGGTGCCCCAATGGGAAAACATTTTGAAAGTGCATCTGGAAAATTTTTGAACATGACCATATGCTAAACCATAAAACAAGCCTCATGAAATGTCAAAAATATTGAAATTTCACAGAGTATGTTTCCTGGCCACAATGGAATTAAAGAATAGAAAGGAGAAAGTAAAACTGTGTTTATTTACAAATGATACGATGGTTTATACAGAAACATCAAAATGAATGTACAAAGAACTAGAAGGTTTAATATGTGAATTTAACAAGGTCATAGAATATAAGTGTAATATACAAAAATCAATCATATTTCTATTTACCAACAAATAATTAGAAAATGAAATTTTAAAATACCATTTACAATAGCATGAAAAATGAACTACTTAAGATTAAATTTACAAAAATTGTGTAAGACTTCTACAGTGATAAATACAAACATTGATAGACTTCTACAGTGATAAATACAAACATTGATAAGAGATATTAAAGAAAATCTCGGGGCGCCTGGGTGGCTCAGTTGGTTAAGCGTCTGCCTTCTTCTCAGGTCCTGATCCCAAGGTCCTGAGATCAAGCCCCGTGTGGGGCTCCTTGCTCAGTGGGGAGTCTGCTTCTCCCTCTGCCTGCCACTCCCCTGCATGTGCTTGCACTCTCTCTCTGTCAAATAAATAAATAAAATCTTAAAAAAAAAAGAAAATCTAAATAAGTGGAAGGTTATATCATGATCATGGATTAGAAAATACATATAATTAGATTAATAGTCTTCCAATAGTGATCTTTGAATTCAACACAACTCCAGTAAAAATCCTAACGGGCTTTTTTTTCTAGAAATTGCCAAGCCGATTCCAAAAAATTTTCTGGAAATGTAAAATACCTACACTAACAATCTCGAAAAAGAAGAAAGCTGGAAGCCTCATCACAGGACTGTTTAAAGCTGTACTAATTCCAACGCTGTGGTAATGATGTAATGATCAATAAATAGATAAAGGGAACCGAAACTGAAAGCTAAGAAATAGCCCTACACGGATACAGTCAGTTGATTTGCGACATAGTAGCCAAGGTAATTTGAAGTGAAAAGTAAAGCCTTTTTTAAAAATGGTGCTGCACGAATTCTAGCTGCTTTGTCCTCCCTGTCTGTTCAATTCACTAAGACTTCTGGGGTATGTCTGGATTCCTGCTGTGTGCACCAAGCCTGGAAACTGCCTCAGGTGACCTGGGACAACCTGAGGGTTCACCTGATTGTTTCCTTTCTCCCAGAGGCCACAGGCCTGTGCTGCCAGTTGCCTAATGTCTGAAAGCAGGTATTAAAGACATTTTTGTCCAGTTTTCTTATTATGGGAGAAGGTAAATCCAGACCCGGTTACTCCCTTAGAGTGGAAACAGAAGCTAATGTGCACTTTTAAAGGAGTTTCTGTCTGCTGTGTGAAAAATAGATTGTCACGGAGCAAAAATGGAAGAAAGGAAAACAGAGTCCATTTGGGAAGTATCTGTAGCAGTCCAAGAGAGAAATGAAGGTGCTTAAATCAGTGTGACAGGGGAACCTGGGTGGCTCAGTCAGTTAAGTGTCAGACTGGTGATTTCCGCTCAGGTCATGATCTCACAGTTCCCGAGATTGAGCCCCACACTGGGCTCCTGCTCAGCGGGGATTGGCCTGGAATTCTCTCTCCCTCTCCCTCCACCCCGCCCCCCTCTAAAATAAGTAAATAAAATCTTCAAAAACAAATCAGTGTGACAGCCACAGAAAGGGGACCAGTCCGCTGCTCAGTGCATTGCGGAGAACTGGCAGTACCTACTGATAGGTTGGATATGGGGCAGCGAGGAGAGGATAGACATGGGACATTAAGAGTAATCGAAGTTTTTGGCCTGAAAAACTGCCCGAATGCCATTTACTGAGAAGAGAAGATAGGGTATGAGAAGATTCAGAGTTTTTTTGTTTTGTTTTGTTTTGTTTTTGATGGAGGGGGCGGCAAGGAAGCAGAGTCGAAAACTTCCATTCTTTGTCTGGGAGTATAAAAAAGGAAAATTCAGGAATGGATTTTTAAAATATATTTTTCTTGGGGCATCTGGCTGGCTCAGTCAGGGGAGCATGCGACTCTTGATCTCAGGGTTGTGAGTTCAAGCCCCACGTTGGGTGTGGAGCCTACTTGAAAAAAAAATTAAAATTTTTCCATACATTTTTATTGCATATTATATGTCTCTCTTCTCTAGACCATGAGCTTTTTGAAGAGAGAGTCATTGTCTTATTATTCTGATGTCACATACAATGCACACCATAGTCCTTTAATGTGTGTATTTGTGTGTGAAACTGGGGGATCTGATCGACTTGGTGTCCGAGGTGGAGGAGCTGAGCATTCTGGGTTACAGGAGGGGGTAATACTGAATCCCTGGAGAAGATCTAGAACACTCTACTATTCATTCCTGGAAACCAACGTAGCCCAGTAAGGATAAAAAATGTGTATGAAATCATAAATACTGTGTGTTTATATAACCTTAGATGGAAATAATCAGAGAAGATGCCTTGTGATTTTGATATCATTTGTTTCCATGAAGAATAAAAATCCTTCTTTGAATTGAAAACACAGAGGTGAAGAGGAGAATGGGCTCAAGTATGTGTCTAATAACACGCCAACAGATCTAAATACACTGCTTAAAAGCTAGTCTTTCTCGGCTGAGTGCTATAGTTTATAACATAGCTCCCACAGAGCTTTTCATGGTCATAGATGGCTTTATTTTTATAATCTTTAGCTGCAGTGTTAAAAATGCCAAATCGACGCTGCATTCTGTGGGGGTGGTTGGGAGGAGAAAGGTAACCCTAAATGGCAATAAAGGTCCTGCTGCCTAAAACTTTTGCTGTATTGAAATGTTCATCATTAGACTCACTATTTAGGTTAAAGTATGGCCTTAAAAAATAGCCATTAAAATTTGTTAAATGTCTTATTGTGTGAGTTAGCACAGTAAATAGGGAAAATGTATGCAGTGGTTAAAAGCCATTGCGTACTGTAGACCCTCCTTGACTTACCAGCCTAGTGATCCTGGATAAGAGAGGCTTAACTTCTCTAAGCCTCAATGTATTCATCTATGAAATGGGACTAATAATATCATCACAATAGGTTGTCAGAAGTATTAAATCAATAATGAATGTAAAGTTCCTCTGGAACAGTTCTTGGTTAGCTAAGAAAGAGCAGAGTATAATGAAATAAGACCCTTTGGACAGGTACATTTTGATGTGGTGGAAGGGACTGCCAAAGCCTGAAGCATAGGGAGCCATCATAGAAGGAAGGAAAGGGTCTTGACTAAGAATGTTAGTGAACAGAGGGCATCACAGGGATTCTCAGAGGCACTGGGAACACTCCAGAAGGAAGGAGGGACAAAATCACCAATAGAAGCTTGGAAGCTGGTGCCAAAAAACCCCATGGCTACTTGACAGTTTTACTTCGGACAGACCCAAGTAAATATTTACCGAATCTTAACAGAGGACAAAGAGTTCTTAAGTTTGGAAACAAGGGAAGAAATCATATACACAAAGTTAATTATGTTTGACTACAAAAAAAAAAAACTTCCCTACTTTAAAAACATTTAAAGAATTTTTAAATGAGTAGAAGCTTCATCGACAGAAGTTATTTTTAAAGATCCCACTGAAGGCCTTCCTGGTAAAGATAGTAGTTATAGGCAGCGATCTGCTTTTGCTCCTCCTCACAACCCTACTAAAACAAGAGCGAAGGGATTGTCATAAAGGCAGAGCCTCACCAGGATGGATAGAAAAGAGAAAGGAGATGATAGAAGCAAGAGTTTGAAGCTACAAAACAGATAGGGTGATACATGGCTTAGCAAACCCCCCAAAATAGAATCATAAGTCAGCAGCCCAGAAAGCTGACATTCGTCCTAATTTATACTGTAGGATCTCCGGTGGGTTCAGGCCGGGCAGCCTCTGGCACCTGCGGAGGCAAGGAAGTGGAATGAGAAGAGCTGGAAAGAGGACAGCTGGTTGAGAGTCTATTAAGTACCTGGACCCCAGGTCTCCTCTGACTCCGTAGCTGGGCCATCGGGGAGACCTTGTGAGAATGGGGGTTTATTCTTGGGAGGGATGAGCACAGATGCCACCAGGTATAATTGCAAGCGGGGCATATAGCACTGAAAACAGATCCTGAGACGCCTTGGCCCCTTCTCCCAATCAGCGGCTGGCCTCCTTGTTTGTATGAAGGGAGATCAGAAAAGTTTTCTTTAAGGACTTTGACCAGCCCAATAAACCAGAACTAAATAGACTGACTGCAGAGGTCCCCGACTACCCCACTGTGAAGCGTTCCCTTTTCCCCTCCCTGCTCAGAGCCAGCAAGCAGCTTTTTAGTTCCTTACTCTTGAGGAAATGAAAACAACTACACACCCGAGGGAAGTCTCCAATATGGAAGATAGAAACCAAAGAAATAAGCAGAAAAAAAAAAAGCAACTCGGAGGAAGCAGACCATGCGAGAGAAAAGAACACTTTTTAAAAGGAATGCTGCCATTAATATTCTGAGATAAGAAAAGATATCGCCAATGAAACAAGAGTAGGATACTGTTTTAGCAGGGTGCAGAGGTCCCTCGAAGGAAAAAGAAAATCTCTGAAAACTAAAAACATGATAGCAAAACTAAAAACTCAATGAAAGGGTTGAAAGAAAAAAATTAAGGAAATTTTCCAGTAAACAAGGTAAAAGACAGGCAGATGAAAAATGGTGAAAGTGGACAGAAACATTGGCAGTCCAGCCAGAAGTTCTAAAATCCAAATAATAGGAGTCCAGAAATAGAGAACAAAGAAAATGTAGGAGAGGGTGTTCAAAAACAAAAAATCGATAAAATTTCTCAGAACTGAAGCACATGCGTCTACAGATTAGAAGAGTCCATTGAGAGCACAGTACAGTGGATAAAAATAGGCCCACACCAAGACACATGTGATGGTTGATTTTATGCATCAGCTTGGCTAGGCTGCAGGATGTCCAAGTGTGGCGACCTTATCTTATATGCCTGATTTCCTAAACTTTGTAACCATTTTATTTTATTTTTATATAATTATATTCTGGAATAAATGTGGTTTTTGTTCCAATTAAGATGTTAGTGTATATATAGGGGAAAAAGTATGTTTGTTTGGTTTTTTTCCTCGGTTCAAGTTTAATAGAAACAAAAGACGAAACGTGATGCCCTGCTACTGTACATAACAGTTGACCTGCCCCATAACAGCTCAGGCCCTTCTCTCCAGAGGAAGAAAGGCTGGCCTCCCCAACCCCTGCAGAAAAGCCCTGTCCTGTCCCCATACCACATCTGCACAGTCTAAAGTCTTATGTTCTAAGCATGACAATAATACAAGAGAGATTTTGTTTTCATGGCCACCCACTGCAGCCCAGCCCTAAAACGACACGGCGCTCACTTCTGCTTAGAGAAGTATTCTTTGCTCTTCTGGACATCAGGCTTGATGGTATCACTGCCAGGCTTCCAGCCAGCTGGGCACACTTCCCCATGCTTGTCAGTAAACTGGAAGGCCTGAACCAGTCGCAGAGTCTCATCCACAGAGTGGCCTACAGGAAGGTCATTTACCATGATCTGCCTAAGGATACCTTTATCATCAATGATAAGGAGGCCCCTGAAGGAGATGCCTTCATCAGCCTTTAAAACTGCATAGTCCTGAGCAATGGTGCGCTTGGGGTCTGATACCAAGGGAATGTTCACGGGTCCCAGTCCTCCTTGGTTCTTGGGTGTGTTGATCCATGCCAGGTGACAGAAATGAGAATCCACAGAAGCACCAATCACTTGACAGTTGAGTTTCTTAAATTCTTCTGCCCTGTCACTGAAAGCAATGATCTCCGTGGAGCACACAAAGGTGAAGTCAAGAGGGTAAAAGAAGAACACAATGTATTTTCCTTTGTAGTCAGGCTGAGATCTTTGAACTGGCCATCTGGCATAACAGCCGTGGCTTTGAAGTTGGGGGCAGGATGCCCAATTTTGGCGTTTCCCGAAGACATCTTGCTATCAGCGGCTCTGAAAGCAAAAACGCCAAGACAAGGCAGGAGGAAGAAGCCAAAAAGTATGTTTTTTTAAAAGAGTCATCAAATTACAACTGAAGTATGGAAGCAATAAAATGATTATTATGCTTTCTCCTAAAAACAGCTGGTTATCACATTTTTAAAAATCACGAGCCTACTGACTGTGTCAAAATACAGAGACCTTCGGCATTTATTGTACTAAGAAGGACCTATTGTACCATATGGTACCTGAGTGGGTGACATCGATTTATATAATCCTGCGAGTGTTCTTTGCACATGTGTTAAGCATCAAGGTGAAGTGCTATTATTACCAAAGATAGCCAAATGAGGAGCCATAAGCTGTTGGAACCAGAAAGAGAACTGTGACATTCACTTTCATTTTGCATACAAGCTTGTTTTTTGGCAAGTACCTTTCTCACACGTAGGTTATTCTACCGCTAGATGGCAGCACAGTGGTGTTCTGGTGGTCTTTAAATTTCAAGTCAAGTCAGAACCAGGAAATTGGCTTGAGGAGGCCCCATGAGCCTGGCAGAATCTTCGAACTGAGGCTCGCTCATCCATCCATCCATCCATCCATCCATCCATCCATCCATCCATCCATCCACCCATCCATCCATCCACCCATACAACCATACATTCATTCATTCAACAAATACTCATTGCCTTTAAAAAGAACTCTTAATGATACAGTTGAATTTAAAACAATATTCCCCAAACCATATTTTAAAATAACTGAAGGAGACTAGACAGGAAAGAAACAGATTGAAGAGTGTTGCTCCTGCATGACTGGTGTAGATGGAGAAGTCCAAAAGTAGACAGTGCATGTTTTTATTTTATTTTTTTATTTTTTGTGGAAGAGAACTTTTTATCACTTTTATGTACAGAAAATTCAACAGCGTACACTTAGCGCAGTTTGGTGGCCAGTTCTTTAGCCTTTTTGCCTTTTCCAGCGTTGCGATGCGAGCCACCAACCTAGGACCCAGGATCTTGCCTCCTCAGTGATGGCGGATCTCATCATATCTTTCTTTGTAATTGGTCCTGATAGCTTCTACCAGCTTAGCCAGAACTCCTTTGTCTTCCAAGTGAACCTGTGTGAAGGCCACAGAGGTGCAGGTCCTCCTGTGGACCAGACGTCCCAACCTGGCCTTCCCTTGATAATGCAGTAGGGAGCCCCCATCTTACAACACAGAGCGGGCAGGAAGACAACCAGCTCAATGGGATCCACATCATGTGCAATCACTACCATCTGAGGCTTCTTGTTTTCCACCAAGGTGGTGACATATTAACCACCACTTGAAGGACAGGCGGCCTCTTGGTGGGGATATCTGCTTTGCCAGCAGCTTTCTTCTCAGCCTGGGCCAACAATCTCTGCTTCCTCTCTTACTTTGTCTCTGGTCTCTATCTGTGGGCAAGCATAAGCAGTTGAGTAGCTGTTTGGTGGTCCAAGGTCTGGGTGAACTGGTTAATCAGAGGAGTTACTTTTCGACGTTTATAGAGAATAGCCCTGTACCACTGCAGCCAGATGTAGCGATTCGACAAAGCGTGGAAGGTCCCTTTTGGGCTGGATGTCCTGTTCCTGTCTGATGCCAAAATTCTTGGGCCTTTTCTCCAACAGAAGATTGACCACCTTCTTGGCCTCTTGCTTCTTCAAGACAGCAGGAGCGTATGCTGCTTCCTTCCCCTTTGCCTTCTTTCCTTTTGGCATCTCCAAAGGCTGGAGGGGAGAGCAGCACTGCATGTTTTTAAACACAAGAAGTCAAGCACTAGGCTTGACTTAATGAGGGAGGCTTGGGAGCTATTTCTTGAGATCAGAAATCCCAAATAATTCAAGGTCAAAGCTTTGGAAAGGGAAGAAGTGAATAACCATCAGAGTGGGAATAAGGTGGTGTTGCCAAATCATGATTGCTATTCCTTGTGGATCTGGGCAGTTTTAGAGATCCATCTCACAAATACCTGCTGACAGGGGTGATTTGATACCAGCATACCAATTTTTAACTGCTATAATTTTCCTTCCACACCATCGGAGAAAAGCATTTCATTTCTTTGCTCACACATTTGCAGCTTGCGTACTTCGTTCCTGCTCTGCTTTTCCTAGCCTAAATTTCATCTACATCTGCCAGTTTTACCTTTACTACTAAGAGATCTTGGTATGACTACTCCAACACTAAGGAGAGAAGTGGGTTAGTCTCCCAATCCAACTTCTTTAATTCAAACTGTCCTTTCAAACACATACAAAAGGGCAAAATGTGGCATCCTCTAATGGTCAAAAGTGTGATTTTATTCTTCCTATATGTAGAGAAAACAACACGGAGAAGAGCTTTGTCCTCTAAAGCAATGACTTTTAAACCTTTTGGAATCTGACCTTCAATCAGAAATACATTTTACTTCACAGCTGTGCCAGCCCTGGAACTCTCTGCTCTCAAATCCATCCCTTGCTCTTCTCTTCCTCTGCCATGTTTCAAGGATGCTGATCTCAAGAGGCTGTATTTCCAAGGCTCCCAGGTTATGTTAACCGACTTCTGGCTGGGTGCCACTCACATGCAGCTCTAAGACTGGAGGGTGAGGGGAATGGGAAAGCGAGGGCGATTCCCTCTATCTTTCTCTGCCTTGAGTGCATCTTTGACAGTGGCTGGGTCTTCCAAAAAGGTCCTCCTTTGATTTCAGCTTCTGCTGGATGACTCCAGCTCTGGGACCCAGCAACACTGTCACCTCCCTTTGTCCCTCCAGTCAAAAGGGATTAGTGGTTTCTGCCATTGCTGATCTCTGGGTTGTCTCATCTTCCTCCATTGGCTTCTCAGCTTCTTCATTATTTGTTTAAGCAGTTTCCAGTTAAATTCCCTCCATTAAAAAACACAATGGCCATGATTTCCATTTTCCTGATATTTCATTATAGCACATACAGATGCATGAAACAGAAGCAAATGCTTCATTAACAATACTCCTTTCACTGTGTGCAAGGACTCTGATATTTCCTATTCTATTTCATCTTTTTTTTAGGTAGGCTCCATGCCCAGTGTGGAGCCCAACACAGGGCTTGACTCATGACTCTGAGATCAAGACCTGAGCTGAGATCAAGAGTCAGATACTTAACCGACTGAGCCATCCAGGTGCCCCTATTCTATTTCACTTTGCGAATCACAGCCCTCTAAATTGAATTCACAACTCACTGATGGGTTGTATCTCGCTAGTGGAGATTTGAAAAACACTGCTTTAGAGACCGTATTTATTTCTACTTTTTAAAAGTCTGGTTTACTGACTCATAATTTATGCACAGTAAATTCACCTTTTTAGGTGCACATCATAAGAAGTTTGAAAATTATATACAGAATATTTTCATCACCTCCAAAAGTTCCCTTGTTCCCCTTTGTAATTAACCCCTCTCTCCATCCCTAGCCCCTAGTAACCACCAATGTATTTTTTTTTGTTCTTGTAGTTTTATCTTTTCCAGAATGTCATATAAATAAAATCCTACAGTATAGAGTCTCCTGAATCTGGTTTCTTTCACTTAGCACAATACTTTTTAGATTAATTTGTGTTCTTGCATGTATAAGTAGTTCATTTCTTTTTATTGCCGAATGATATTCTTTTTTTTAAATTTCTTAATTGTTATGTTAATCACCACCGAATGATATTCTATTATCACATTAAAGCTTAAAGAATTCTTATTTTAGCCTAAAATGTATATTTTACTTCTGCTGTTTGTGTTGCAACCTCTTAGTCTGAAATCACGTAAAACTTCTGTGAAGGTCTTCATTGCTGGGCCCAGCAATGGAGGCGTGGGGATGGGAGATCATCACAGAACAGCCTCAATAATTTTCAAGTTCAAAGACAAGAGAGTAATAGCCTGAGCTCTGGAGTCTCACTCTCTTGTTTGAATTCTTCCTTTAACTCTTGCTACCTCCTGATCTTGAGCAAATTACTTAACCTCCCTTAAATTATAGTTTCCTCATCTGTAAAATAAGATGGTAGGAATGGTATGTGTTTCACTGAATCTTGTGGAGATAAAACAAAATGAGATAAAGTGCAATGACCGGTCCCTGTAAGTATAAGTAAATTAGTGTATGTCCTAGAAAAGCTGGCTATAATTTAGCCGGTCTAAAAAGCCAGGAGGGACAGTTTTTTTCAAGACCGACTCACTTCCTTTAAAACCCTGTCACTCATGTCTGATCATCTGGGAGCAGCAGTGCCATTGCCAACCAATGATTTGGCCTGATTCAGTCCATGAGGTCAGGAAGAAATGTCTGGGAAGCCCATATTTGGGGACTACCCATTGACTCTGGCACCTAATATCATTGTTAGTTGGTCATTGGACTCCAAATCAACTGACACAAAGTGGGACATGAAGTCTGCGTCTCCTCTATAATCTCTTCAATTCTTATTATGCTGGGTCTACAACACATGTCTTAAGGAGATGCAAACAGCAGGGTACAATGGGAAGAATTCCAGATTGAAAGCCAGAACACTTTGGCATTGGGTTGGACTTACCACTTCTTACCGATGTGATCTTGAACAAGTCACTCAGCATTTCTGTGCCCTGGTTTCTTCATCTGTAAATGGGTATATAATATGATTATTTCCCATAAGTCTTCCTGAATCAACTGTCACTTGCAATGATTTCAAAATTAAAATTTTGTTATTATTTTATATAAAAGTATATTTGATCATTCAAATGTGGCCATTCAGATTTGAATTACATGAACTTTTTGTGATATGATGAACATGAAGATTATTTCTGTGAAAGCATTTGTTATTGCTTCTGTAATAAAGACCGATTGAGTTTATAAAACACTGTTCCACTGGACCCAGTGTTTAATACTCACCAGGCATGCACATTCTAACAGCCTTTGTGTTCGTATAATGGACCAGTGAATACTATTTGCTGCTGAGGATTCAATCACATCCTACAAACAAAGATAGATTGTTTTGAATTAGTGTCTGCTGGGGAAAGATGTTCAATTGTTAAATTACTTTAACTATGTGTGAGTTTTAATTATCTGGAGCATACTGCTACTTTACAAATCATATTTCTCTGTAGAATGAAATCTTTATGAATTAGATAAACTAAATTATTGATACATTTCTATATATTTAAATCACACTTGCAGTATACATTGTCATTTTTAAAAAACACATTCTGGGACTTTCAGAAAGCCATTAAAATGTCACTGTCCTAAAAAAAGCAAAAAAGTACAATAACTGAGGCTTGTGTTTTCTGATAAATTTGTTAAGGGACATAGAAACTACTATGTATAACATCCATCCATCTATTCTATTTTTTTTTTTTTGAGAGAGAGAGTGTGTGCAAGCAGGGTGGGGAGTGGGGGGTGCTGGAGGGACAGAGGGAGAGGGAGAGAGAGAGAACCCCAAGCAGGCTTCACGCCCAGCAGGGAGCCCCATGCAGGGCTCGATCTCAAGAGCCTGAGATCATGACCTGAGCCAAAAATCAAGAGTCGGATGCTCAACTGACTGAGCCACGCAGGCGTCCCATCCATCTTTTCTATTGTAGAATATCTATTATACACTTGGAATTGTGTTGCCTAAGGAATGCAAAGATGAGTAAGAGTGAGAAGGTTACAATCTATTGAAAAAGTAAGGACACAAATAATTTATAATACAGTACAGGGGGTACTATAATTGAGATATTAACTCCTCAGTAAATATTTTTCAATAAATTTAGTGCCAGCATGTGTCAGATCCTATACTAGCTATTAAGAATAAGACTTAAGACTTTTTTAAAAAATTCAATTAATTAACATATAATGTATTATTTGGTTCAGGGGTACAGATCTGTGATTCATCAGTCTTATATAATACCCAGTGCTCATTACTACACATACCCTCCCCATTGTCCATCACCCAGTTACCCTATCCCTCCACACTCCTCCCCTCTAGCAACCCTCAGTTTGTTTCCTATAATTAAGAGTCTCTTATGGTTTGTCTCCCTCTCTGTTTTTGTCTTGTTTCATTTTTTCCTCTCTTTCCCTATGATCTCTGTTTTGTTCTTAAATTCCACATATCAGTTAGATCATATAATTGTCTTTTTCTGATTAACTTATTTTGCTTAGCCTAATACCCTCTAGTTCTATCCATGTCATTGCAAATGCCAAACTTTCGTTTTTGATGGCTGCATAATATTCCATTGTGTGTGTGTGTATTTATACACATATACACCACATCTTCTTTACCCATTCATCTGTTGATGGATATCTGGGCTCTTTCCATAGTTTGGCTATTGTGGACATTACTGCTATAAACATTGGGGTGCAGGTGCCCCTTTGGATCACTACATTTGTATCTTTGGGGTAAATACCCAGTAGTGCAATTGCTGGGTCATAGGGTAGCTCTATTTTCAACTTTCTGAGGAACCTCCATACTGTTTTCCAGAGTGGCTGCACCAGCTTGCATTCCCACCAACAGTGTAGGAGGGTTCCCCTTTCTCTGCATCCTCACCAACATCTGTCATTTCCTGACTTGTTAATTTTAGCCATTTTGACTGGTGTGAGGTGGTATCTCATTGTGGTTTTGATTTGTATTTCCTGGATGCCAAGTGATCTTGAGCATTTTTTGTGTGTCTGTTGGCCTTTTGGATGTCTTCTTTGGAGAAATGTCTGTTCATGTCTCCTGTCCATTTCTTGATTGGATTTTTTGTTCTTTGGGTGTTGAGTTTGATAAATTCTTTATAGATTTTTAACAGAAATGTCATTAAGACTTAAGACTTTACTTACAGTCTAATCGAGGAGACCAACAAATACAAGAATTTACCAGAGTATCCACCTCACCTTGAGGAATGGTGCAGGAAACCCTCCTCATAGGTAAAATTTAAACTGAGTAGAGAAAAACTAACAGGAGGTAAGAAGAAGAAGAGGGCTAAGGATATTCTAGGTAGAAAAGCAACTTTTGCAAAGGTACAGAGGTGAGGAAAACTGCAAATCATTTAGTATGTCTGGGTCCTGGGATACATATTAGAAAGCGGCAAGAGATGCAGCCGGGATGAGTAGGGACCAGATAACAAGGGGCTGTGTTTGCTGTGTTATCCAAACCAGTTTTTGTTGTTGTTGTGTCAGTTTTGTTGGCCTCCAGGGTATCTGATGAGACATTTACTGTCTTTTGAACTGTTATTTCTTTATTGACAAAGTGTTGTTTCTCTTTCTGCTTTGAAGATTTTTTTGTTGTTGTTGTCTTTAGTTTTCAGATATTTGGTTATGATCTTGGTGTGGATTTCTTTGGATTTATATCTTTGGGGTTTTATTCAGCTTCTTGGATCTGTAGGTTTATATCTCTTAACAAATTTGAGGGGCACCTGGGTGGCTCATTCATTAAGCATCTGCCTTTGGCTCAGGTCATGATCCCAGGGTCCTGGGATCGAGCCCCACATCGGGCTCCCTGCTCAGCGGGAAGCCTGCTTCTCCCTCTCCCACTCCCCCTGCTTGTGTTCCCTCTCTTGCTGTGTCTCTCTCTGTCAAATAAAATCTTTAAAAAAAATTTTTTTTGAGAAGTTTTCAGCCATAACTTCTTTGAGTACTTTTTCAACCCCACACTTTCTCCTCTTCTTCAGAGACTCTGATAGGAACTTTAGACCCTTTGTTGTTGTCCCACAGGTCCCCGAGCCTCCTTTCAATTAAAAAAAATTTTTTTTAATAGATTTTAGTTTTTAGGGCAGCAAAACCACTGAAGGTTTTCCTGTTAGAGAATACATGCACATATACACCTACACGTGTGTGCACACACACATATTCATACATATGTATGTGTATATGTGCTTTATTATGATATAATTCACATATATGATTTTTATTATATTCACTGAGTTGTGCTCCCATCATCACAAATTTTAGAACATTTCTTGCCTCCAAAAATAAACTCTGTACCCATTAACAGCCACACCCCACTTCCAGCTGTAGGCAACTACCAGTCATTCTGTGTCTATAGACTTGACTATTCTGGACATTTCATATAAATGGAACCATGCAGGGTGTCTGGGTGGCTCAGTCAATTAAACATCTGCCTTTGGCTCAGGTCATGATCCTAGGGTCCTGGGATTGAGTCCCACATTGGGCTGCCTGCTCAGCGGGGAGTCTGCTTCTCCCTCTGCCTCTGCTTCTCTCCCCGCTCATACTCTCTCTCAAATAAATAAATAAAATCTTTTAAAATAAATAAATAAATGGAACCATGGAATATGTAGGCTTCTGTGACTGGATTCATTCATTTAGCTTAATGTTTTCAAAGTTCATCCATGTTGTAGCATGTAACAATATTTGCTCCTTTTTATTATTCCATTTGTTTTAGTTTTCTATTGCTCCTATAACAATTCAATACAAACTTAGTGGCTTGAAACAATGCAAACTTATCATCTTATATTTCTATAGGTCAGAAGTCTGGTGTTGGTGTCACTGGGCTAAAATCAAGGTGTTGTCAGGGAAGCACTCCTTTCTGAAAGCTCTAGAGGAGAATCTGTTTCCATACCTTTTTCAGCTTCTAGAGGTTGCTTACGTTTCTTGGCTGATTGCCACCTTCCATCTTCAAAGTCAACAACAGCAAGCTGAATCCTCTTACATTACATAACTCCAATGTTCTGCCTCCCTCTTCCATTCTTAGGAACATTTGTGACTACATTGGGGGCCCATGAATAATCCAGAATAACCTATTTTTAAGGTCAGCTGATTAGCAAACTTAATTCTACTTGCTACTTTAATTCCCTGTTGCCATGTAATATAACATATTCACAGATTCTGGGAATTTGGATGTGGACATACAGTGGTTTGCCTACTACCCATTGTGAGTATATGCATTTTATTTATCTATTCATCAGTTGATGGATATTTGGGTTGTGTCCACTTTGGGGCTATTATGAATAATGCTGTTATGAACACTTGTGTACAAGTTTTTGAACGGACATATGTTTTCATTTCTCTTAAGTAGATATCTAGGAGTAGAACTGCTGGGTCAGAAGATTTACTTTCTAGAAGATCATTTTGACTCAAAGTAGAGAATGGTTAGGGGTGATATATACTGAGTTTTATATGAATATGAAGGAGGAACAAGTAACTCTTGTTGGTGAAGGCCTCAGAGAGGAAACATTTGAGCTGGATCTTGTAAAGTTATATTATCATTTATTGGCTTTCTTTTAATTGTGAAAGTAACAAATTCATTGTAGAGAATTTTAAAAATATAGAAAAGTCTCTAAAAAATTTTAAAATCACTTAATACCCCACAACCCAGTGAAAAACCACAGCTAACATTCTGCAGTGCTTGCTTTGTGTGTATGTGTATGAATTGAGTTCATATTGCATATATAATTTTGTTGTTATCAACATTATGTCATAAGCATTTTCCCATATCATTAACCATCAAATATAATAAATTGGCTACATAGTATTCCAGAATAAGAAAATACTATCTGTCATTTAATTAGACCTTTACTGTAGAATATTTAGGTTGACTTCCAGCTTTCTATTATGGTAGGTAATAGTATGAGGGACATTCATGTACATGTATCTTTTCTTTGAATTGGATTTTGAAGAATGAGTTAACTGCAATCATGGAGTCTAGCAAGACAGTGGTCCCCTCTGCTTGAAAATAACATAACATTCTATGTTAACTGTACCTCAGTTAATGATAGTGGTCCCCCAAGAACACACCAACAGATGATTTTGTGCACAACTCCTGAAGGATATAGGAATTAAAGTGTTCAAGCGAAGACTCATAAAAATTGGAGTTTGCTTTCCTATATGTAAAATAAAATTCTTGAGGCAAAATTTTATTCCAGCCATGTTATAATAATCCATCATTGTTAGTGGTAATGTGAAACTACCAATCTAATGTTGTACTGACCAAACTACTTTTCTTCTCCCAAGAGTTTTTTTTTTTTAACAGATATTGCAAGTTTAAAAAACATTTATCATGGGGGCGCCTGGGTGGCTCAGTTGGTTAAGCGACTGCCTTCGGCTCAGGTCATGATCCTGGAGTCCCGGGATCGAGTCCCACATCGGGCTCCCTGCTCAGCAGGGAGTCTGCTTCTCCCTCTGACCCTCTTCCCTCTCATGCTCTCTATCTCCCATTCTCTCTCTCAAATAAATAAATAAAATCTTAAAAAAAAAAAAAAACATTTATCATGGATAAAGCCATGCCAATTGTTAGATACTACTTTACATTTCCAAACAACAGGCTTAAGTCCTTCTTTAGAAAGGGATCTAATTCTTCAAGAAAATTCTTCCATATTTAAGTTTGGGTGTTATTAAAGCAGATCTGGCCCTTCAATATTAGCTACTTTGGCTTCAAACCGTACCTGTCCTAATAAGGTTGTGAATTCTGTGTCAGGGATAAGCCATCGATTCACATGCACACCTGTTAAAGAAACAAGCCCTGCAATGCTGGTATTTAAAAATGTCCTATTGGACCCTCAGATGTTGTTGTTTTTTTACCACCAATGGGATATGTGTGAGGATGCAGCTGCTGAGCCAAGAAACACAATGGAAAGAAAACAAGATGTTGGTGATGACTGCGATCCTATATACAGAGGGCAGCTAGCTTCGATGAATTGCAGAGGTGGAAGTAGTTTTCAGTCCAGTGTGCTGAAATGGAGGGTTCTACATCTTATATGAAATAAAGTTTCAAAGTACCACATGCTTCTTATTTTAGGCTTTCAGGGCAGATCTTTTTAGCAGTGGTGTTTCATCAGGAGTCAAGTATAAAAAGTGAAATAACTATCTCTTTAAAAGTTGAGAAGCACTTTGCAGCCCCTAAGTTATAGATCCTAAGTTTGGTCAGTGACTAGGACTTAGCAGAAGAATTTCTGAAACAACAACAAATGGTATAGATATTATTTTAATGTGAAGTATCCAGTCACGTTTATTGTCACAAAGTTTAAATATCTCAATTAGGGATCTTTTGTGGAGAGAGTTCCTGATCATAGTGGCCCTTCTTTTGTTTTGAATTCATCTCAGTTACCTTTTGATCTTCCCTGACCTCCTATCTCCTCAATCCCTTTCTAAATTTTATTTGTTTAGTTTTCACTTTTTTCTCCAGACTTTCAAGTTTCTCCCTATTCCACTTAACCTGTAAAACCCCAAACTGAAGAAATTAAAATGGAATTCCTAATAATATAGTCCAGTGTTTTCTTAATGTTTTCACTACATACTCTATGCACCTCATGTTCCGTGAGAAATGTGTTTTCTTTGTTTAAGTAAGCCTACATGCTTTGATCACTAATGCTGGAGCCACCCCTTCCCAGTGATAACATATCTCAGATCACTTTTCTAGTGCGTGGATGAGGCTGTCATGTGGAATGGAATCAAAGCCTCAAAGAGCAAAGTATATTGCCTTGCCTTCCCAGACAACACCCAGAAGGAAGTTAAACTGCTTTCATGTGGCTTGCATTCGGATGCACTGTGGCATAATATGCCTTTTTGCCAACATATTTCCCTCTTTCCCATTTGAATGCATCTAAAAACCTTACTGGGAAAGATAAACAAGCTTTTAAAAATATAAACAGACCTCGAAATTTTTAAGCAGTAAATAAAACTTGCAGAATTTTCATAAGGCCAGAAATAATTTGGCCACATCTTATTCAGCATGTGGAGGGAGCAGTCTAGGCAAGGGCTCCATGCGTGGGCTTTCTTTCTTTTTTATGATTTTATTTATTCATTTGAGAGAGAGAGAGAGAGAGAGTGCATGCACAAGTAGGGGGGAGGTGCAGAGGGAGAGGGAGAAGCAGGCTCCCCACTGAGCAGGGAACCCAACTTAGGGATCCTGAGATCATGACCCGAGCTGAAGGCAGAAATTTTAACCCCAATGTGTGGGCTTTTCACAGACAAGTGTTTTCACCTCTACCCAACAGAAGAAATGCTGTTCCTCGCAAAAACAGCTCCAGGCAAATTTGTGAAGAAGACTATATTTGACACCAAGAATCTCCCTTTCCATTAGTCTTCATTTCCCTCCTTTTTAGTTTGGTTTAGATACTTCCAAACATCTCTTCCTTTCTGTTCTCAGGAATATGTCAGATATATTCCCAAGAAAATATAAATGGTTAATATGACTTCAAATGTTCCTTCCCAGAGGTCATTACAAGGAGCAAAGCCTAAACCTAAAGTAGTGGTAATCAAATCACAGGGACAGGACAGATGATGTAAATGAGCAAAGTGGGTGGCATTTCAGGAAGGCAGGGAAATAATGGAGATGGAGCCAAAGGGAGAGCCCTGGCCTCTCTCAAAGAGGGCGCCCAGCTCCTGTAGACTGTTGCCAAGTGGGTTTGTTGGCTCCAGTATTACCAGATCTTCTGGCATTTATTTCACAACTCAGGTTTTTACGAGAAATCTCCCGAAGTGTCAGAGTGTTTGAGCGCTAAACCTAACACACCAGCAAGTTGTATTCATCTGTGGGCTACCCGCTTGTGTCCTTGGATGACGGGAAGACATGCTGACCATTGGAAGGCTGTATGGACCAGTGGAAAGAGTTTTGGAGTGCCCCACACCTGTTGAAATCTCAGTTTTGTCTCCTGTAGGCTCAGTAAGCTTGAGCAAATTATTTAATGTCACTGAGCTTCACTTCCTTGTCTGTAAATTAGGAATACATCATCTCTGCCTTGCAAAATTTCTAGGTTAGGTTGTGTAACATAAAAAGCATGCATCAGAGTCTAATACAGTAGTTGCTTAATATGCGGTCACTACTACTACAGCTACTACTACTATCACTACTTACTATTAATATAGTGGTATTTCAGGCATCAACCAACACGTGAAGAAAGCACACAACAAGGGCTAAGTTTCCTGCAACCCTTCAAACACATCATCACCTATCTGTATATAACATCATTCCTGTCTGTGTTGGAATTCTGATGTGTTATGGAATTCTGTGATTGTAGTTTATTGGAGAGTTGACACAAGACATCAAAATATATAATATACTTCAGCAAAGAGGCTAGGTTGCTAAATATATTGGAATCGACGGAGTAACATTAAAATAGTTTTATTTTAATTAGGTTCTAGTTTTGTTTTTGTTTTTAACTGTTAGCCTGGAGCACCTGGGTGGCTCAATCAAGGCGGACTCTTGATTTTGGCTCAGGTCATGATCTCAGGGTCCTGGGCTTGAGCCCTACACTGGACTCTGTGCTCAGTGGGGAGTCTGCTTCAGGATTCTCTCTCTCCTTACGCCTCTCTCCACTTGCTCATGCTCTCTCTCTCAAATAAATAAATGTCTTTTTAAAAATATTTTATTTATTTGAGAGAGAGAGAGATAGAGACAGAGCATGAGTTGGGGGAGAGGCTGAAGGACAAACAGACTCCCACCTGAGCCCTACATGGGGCTCCATCCCAGGACCCTGAGATCATGACCTAAAGGGAAGTTAGACATTTAACGAACTGAGCCACCCAGGAGCCCCAATAAATAAATCTTAAATAAAAACCCAAAGCTCTAGTTCCATCCATGTTGTTGCAAATGGTAGGATTTCATTCTTTTTGATGGCTGAGTAATATTACACTATACACACACACACACACACACACACACACACACACACCCCACTTCTTTAGTCAGTCAGAGAAAGACAACTATCAGATGATTTCACTCATAAGGGGAATTTAAGAAACAAAACAGATGAACATAGGGGAAGGGAAGGAAATATAAAATAAGACAAAATCAGAGAGGGAGACAAACCATAAGAGACTCTTAACTGTAGGAAACAAACTGAGAGTCGCTGGAGGGGAAAGGGGTGGGGGAATGGGGTAACTCGATGATGGGCATTAAGGAGGGCCCTTGATGGAATGAGCACTGAGTATTATATGCAACTGATGAATCACTAAACTCTACCTCTGAAACTAATAATATACTAATGTTAATTAATTGATTTTAAATTAAAAAAAAACTATTAGCCTTTAGGGTTTTTTTTCAATTTTGATATGTATATTATGCAAAATTTATCATAAAACTTTATCTACTTAATAATTCTATGGAGAGAGAAACCAAAAAAATGGAATAAAGGCAAATTGATATAAAAATGAATTATAGTATATTCCATATATCATTATTTTAAGTCACAGTACATAGCATAATTAAGCCCTTGTAAATAAATGGAAAAATTGATTAAGTATTAACAAATAAAATATAATTCAAACTAACTTTATTAAAATAGGCTAAAATAGTCCCAGTTACCCCATTTTTTCCTGAATCTCAGTCTGGATCCTGCTAAAACTTTAGCGACTTTCCCATGGATTTTCCCCTTAAAACACATAAGGGAGAAAAAGACTAGAAATGCATAGGACAGAATAAGGCAAAGGAGTCTGGTGCAAGTCATGTTTATTCAGCTAGATAACAAAGGATTGGTAATGAATGTGTGCTGAGTCTGGATACTGTGGACTGTCGCACAGAGGTGCTGGGAGTAGGATTCCTGGCATATGTGGGTCCAATAGGTAGCATTGCTAAGGCATAATGCATTTGGGCCAGTTTCCATAAAATGGATTTTCCAAATTTCTTTTATCGACCATCCTTTCAATTCTTCTCTCTAGCTTTATTAGCTAACATCATTCTTAGAGTTCCGATAATCCCCTTAATAAGGTGAGTTTGTTTATCCTTGGATGGGAGGAAGGGTATAGGGGAGAATAGAGACAATGGTTTATCAGAAGTTGTTATGAATTAAAACAGAAGAAGAAAGAGGACTGTCAAGGATTTCATGACTATGATGTCAAGATTGGTGCCTGGTGTTCTGGATGAATTTCAGACGATGTTAGCTAGCATTCGTGATTCATCTGTTTACTACTTCAGGATAAGATTTGTTTGTTTCTGGTGGCATAGCTAATTCCATCTGTTTCAAAGGACTTTTGCCCACAATTATACCCTATTTTTTAAATTTAGTTTACATAGAACAGTCATATTTTCTTGGTTTTATTTTTTCCTCAAGAATTCCGGGTTAGAGCAATACTATATTTGAAATGGTTTTTAGGAGTTTCTCTGTTTGTTTTGATATCTGATTAGGTGTGTCCTTCTGTAGACTTTTTGGTTTCTGGAAAGAATTTCATTTTTTTCTCTTTTATTTCATAAGTCAGATGAATAGGGAGCCTTATGTTTTTCCCCTCGTAGAGTGAACATATCCTATGGACAAAGGAAAGAATAGTTTGAGTAAATATGACAATAAGTGTTAAAATGCCACCATCCTCTTCTTTCCTCCCCCTTTTTGGCACCACATTCATTACTTTTGATGCAACTAGAAACACAAATTAGTCTTTGTCTTTTGCTCAATTTGTTTGTCTCTTCAGACCCTGTGCCCAATGACCAATAAAAGGCCTTTATACTAGAACAGTGTAAAAAAAAAAATGTATTCAAGGGCAAATAGTAGTATGCTTTATATCTCTAGTATTTGTGGTGGTAAAATATGGCATGCGGTTAAGTTAGGCTAGCAAGGAGGAGCCAAAACTAGAAATCCAGGAAGCAAAAAAAAAAAAAAAGTTCTAAAACACTCAATAAATACGTATTGAACATTTTTTATGGGCAGGAAACCCAGCTGATAACTGGAGAAGTTGCAAAGGTATGTAAATTGCAGTCCTTATCTTTGATGAACTTAGTTGAATAGAAGAGCCATATCACAGCACAAATTATAAAGGATGGGGGCGCCTGGGTGACTCAGTCGTTAAGCATCTGCCTTTGGCTCAGGTCATGATCCCAGGGTCCTGGGATCGAGCCCCGCATCGGGCTCCCTGCTCAGTGGCAAGCCTGCTTCTCCCTCTCCCACTCCCCCTGTTTGTGTTCCCTCTCTCGCTGTGTCTCTCTCTGTCAAATAAATAAAATAAAATCTTAAAAAAAATTATAAAGGATATTTGAAGAGGATTTCAGTGATATAGGGGTATCCACAGACTATGTTTGTTTGGTTGGTTGTTAACAGCTCTATTGAGATATAATTAATATGTGATAAAACACACCCATTAGACTCGCTCATCTGAATGGTATTTAGTAAATTTATACAATTGTGTAGTCATTACTGCAATCCAGTTTTAGAACCTTTCTGTCACTCCAAAAAATTTCCTTCATGCCCATTTGCAGTAAATCTCCCACTTCTACCCCCAGCCTCAGGTACCCATTGATCTGCTTCGGTATATCCTTGAGTCTAGAGCTAATGTGACCTCACTACTGAGATACTGCCCTTCGGAGAACTTTACCCAGCACCGGTGGAAGCCTGAACTGTTCTCAGCCCCATGGGAACAATCCTGTAGGGATTTTTCCTCCTGCCCCTTTCCTGTGATTCTTTCCTCAGCCTCAGTAGTTTTCCCACACCGAGACTAAAACTTGATAGGGCTTCTCTGCAAATCTCTGAGAATTATGACTCTTTCAGTGTAGTTCTCTCTTCTCTGGTGCTTTGCCCATAAATTTTAAGTAGCTTTAGCCTCCTGAAACTCTCAGCTCTGGCTCCTCCATCTGATGAGACTATTTTTTTATTTTAATTTAATTTTATTGTGTTATGTTAGTCACCATACATCATTAGTTTTTGATGTGGTGCGATGAGACAATTGGCTTTGACTTGTGTTCCTCTTCCCTGCTTTGCTGCCTGTGAGCTAGGGTATCGTTGGGCTCTCACCTCATTTGTCCCCTTATCTCCCTTATGTGCGGTCCTGTGCTGCTTATTGATCAATGTCTGAAAAACAGTTGTATCCAAGTTGTTTGAGGTGAGAGGGTAAATCTAGCCTCTGTTATTCCATTATGGCTGGAAGAACAAGTTCTAGTTTTAAGGGCATTTTCCTATTATTCCCATGTGCCGCTTACCTATGGCCAGTTCTATACACTACAATTAATTTTCAGTAAGTTGGCAATTGACTAAACCAGCCTGAGATCAAACATGTAAATATAGATGGACATATACAGATATATATGTGTATGTCTATATCTAAAAGCATAAAATGGGGGCACCTAGGTGGCTCAGTTGGTTGAGCGTCTGTCTGCCTCTTGGTTTTGGCTCAGTTCATGCTCTCAGGGTCGTGGGATCGAGCCCAGTGTCAGGCTCCATGCTCAGTGTGGAGTCTGCTTGAGATTCTCACTCCCTCTCCCTTCCCCTCTGGCTTGCCCCCTGCTAACGCCCCTTCTCTCTCTCTCTCTCTCTCAAATAAATAAATAAATAAATAAAAACAAAAACATAAAATGATGATGAATCAGTGAAAACTTTTATATATTGTTACGAACTACAAACCTTGCTACATTATGTCAACCTAGCAACAACTCTTTCCTTTCCGATTACGTGTAGGTAAATATGATCTTGAATTTCATATGCGATGGGGGTCAAATAACTCATTTGTTTTTTGGATTTTTAAAAAGTGAATTTATTTTGTAACCTCTTATAGGACATTGAGTGTTTGCTTATTGGAGAAGAAGAGAATGGCAATAACAAAAGAATGGAGGCACCAAGCGCCACAGCCAGCAGCCAGCACAATGCACTTCTGGCTTGCTCTCTTCCAGACATCTGTATTTGTATCCTTGTCATACTTTTGAAAGTCATTTAGAGACTGATCGATGTGTACTTTTATCAGGATTTTATGGTTCCTAAGGTCAGAAATCCTCACCCAAACTAGTTTTCAGAAAAGGGAATTAAATGGCTAGCTAACCTTAAAGTCCATAATTAGGTCTAGTTTCAGGTGCTGCTGGATATAAAGGACCAAATGATGTCATTAACTTTCTGTTTTCCTCTCTCTGATTTTGGCTCCTCTTCCTTTATCCTGATTCCATTCTCAGAGGGTTTCTCCCATTCTGGTTGCAAGATGGCTGCAGAGGGCTACATATTTCCACTTTGTATTTCCAAGCATTCTAAGCAAAGGTCTCAAGATTTACTCCGGATCAGACCAGGTCACATGTGCACCCTGATCACTTTGGCAAAGCAGATGTAATGTGCTGATTGGCTTAAGCCAAAGTCATGTAGTTCACCATAGGCTGAGGTCAGAGCTACTCTCAGATCATGTGGCCCGGACATCAGGCTGTGGTTAGAAGATGGGTGAACCGCTCCTGGAAAGGCAAGTAAGAAAGTGCTCACTGTACACCGGACATAATTGCAAGCAAATAAGTTTACTTTAAATCCACTTTAAAACATATTCTGACTGTGACAGCCCTATATTATCTCCTCCTCCACTCTTGCCTCCAACACACGTGTAGTCTTAATACCCTAATTAGCTGAGGACTGATTATACCTGAGGTATATTGTAACATACAAGGGAAATGAGAAGAATATGCAATCAAACAGTGGAAATCTCAAAAGACTTCATAAAAAGGGGATGGCTTTAGTATCAAGAGATGGAAGGGGACATTGCAGAGAAAGAGAACAGAACAAAGGAAACAGGCAGGAAACTGTAGAACAATAAATAGATCAGTGAAAATACAGCTTGGGATCAAGGGGGAGATTATAAAAAGGGTTTTGAGCCTCAGGTTACAGGATTCAGATTTACTCTAAATGTGCTAAGGCACAGGTCAACAACCTTTTCCTCTAAAGATCCAGATAACAGATACTTTAGGCTTTGCAGGCCAAGAGGCAAAATCAAGTGTAGTATTTAAGTACTTACACAACAAGAGAGAAAACAAATTCTCACAGTGAAATTCAAATATAATAATGATGATAAGAAGAATAGAGTACTTTCTGTAATATAGGGCTACAGTATAAAACTTTTTGGGGGATCACATTTTGGTTAATTGGGATTCAAAGTAGTGTGCCTTGCAACAAATGCATTATGAATATTCACATGTAAAAATCATTCTTAGTTCACAAGCTGTACAAAAGCAGGCAGCCGGATTTGATTCACAGGCTGTAGTTTGTTGACCTCTGCACTAGGGAATCATTTCATGTTTTTGAGAAGGGAAGGCAATCTGATTGTAATGTTGGTTGTAATCAATGAGACAAACTGAAGGCAGTAGGGTATAGGCAAGAGATCATAAGAATCTAGCCTACAATTCCATGGGCTTGGGTGGTCATGTTCAGGAAAGCAACTAAAGTGGATGGAGCAAGAAAGAATCTTGGGTCAAGTCAAAGTCAGATGGAGCAGCATTAACTACTCCCATGGATAAACCCTAATCCTAAGGAGAGGTTTACTCCCTTTTCTGTACCTGACATGTGTGGGACCTCTTACTTGTAGTGGGGAGAGTCCAGATGCCCTTAGGCAAGTCTTGCCCCCTGATTGAAGCAGAGTAAAAAAACTAAGACAACCTCCGGAATAAAACATGTGAAAGATGAACTGACTGGGCAAGAAGGGAAGCTCTTTGAATTCTATTTTCAGGCCCTGCAGAGACCCTTTGAAAGCTGGAGAAGGATTATTTCTCTATGAAGTGTTTTTGTAGCTACAGTGAGTCATCATATCTTTGCAATCCATTGTACTTGGTTATATAATCTTGTCAACTGTGTCAAACTCTCAGTTAGCCAACAGGTATAACAATAATCAATAGCTTTTAATACCACATACCGGAGATACGGTATCCAGTGAACATGCTTTCCAAAGAGTGGAAATTATGTGCTGTTGAAGTTTCATCTTGAACCTGAACCTCATTCACCTAGAATGAGTGAATATGTGTGCATGCTTTAAGGAGCAGTGTTTGGGCTATAGAAGTCTGTTTACATGAAGAACCAAGACTCCTACTTGGACCGTCAGTGTTGGGAGAGAGGGATAGTTCTGAATAAGGCAGTGTCTGTCAATTAAATTGTTCTCCAGCCCAGTTCCCCCAGACTTATGCTTTAGTTATAGGGTACTGGGGAGACAAGAAGGAAGGCGTCAAAACTGAGTTAGGAGATTAAGAATCCTTGGAATTAGTGATTTCATCAGTAGAAGGAGACTTGCTCTTGACATAGATCTTGGCACACTTGACTCAGGTATTTACCATATTTGGGTAGATGTTGGCAGCAGAATACTTGCATGCCCCTGAAAATGGGGGTCTCCGTAATTTTTGTGCCTAGGCACCCTAGTTGCCGCCCTGGTTAGCAATCATAGACAGCAGTGGTAGCAATTTTGGTGACACTTAGATGCAAGTAGGAGGGGGAAAATGGTGAGTTCTGTTGGAAACCATCATGTGTAGGTTTGAAAAACTCATAAAAAGACAGTCACCCCATATGCGCTTGTAGAATAAATCTTGGGGTGGCTTCAAAAGAATGTGCATTGTTGCCTCCCATCCTCTGTGGCATGTGGTGGGCTATAAATATAAAAATGACTCAAACAACCACATAAATATTTTATTACATAATGAAGACTTAGATATTGTAGGAGTATGTGAATTCTCCTTCCACAAATCAAATTATATTTGGTGTATTGTATTTCTCCTGGAAAGCTACAGAGAAGTTGCAGACACAGCTATGTTATTTCCCACTCAGTGTTTGCTTTATAATGAAGGAAAATAAGCTATTTCTTAAGGAACAGGTGCAGTGCTAGTTAGTCAAGAGAATAGCAAACAGCAATGGGCTGCTGCCCTGGAAACAGCCTGGTGTCCTAGCAACAAGCCCATTCATTTGCCTGGCCTGCCCTGTGGAGTTCTGTCAACACAGGTAAAGGGCTGACCTACAGCACTTAAGTGATAGCCTTTCTGTTTCAGAGAAAAGCAAGGCCCATATACGTGAACCTGGTAGTGAAGGAGAAAACAGATCATTCTGCTAAGCAACCAGTGATTTGGAAGGTAAAAGAACAGCAATGTGGGAGTTAAACTTATTCGCATTTCCTTTTCTTCTAGATGGGCTGGAAGTAAGTTTCTTTAACTGTTGGCTCTCCTAAAGGAAGGATCAAAACTTTGGTGAAAGTAGTTAATGCTATGACCTGTGGCTCTGCTCTCGCTGACTACTTTGGGTTAAGAAGTGCAGTATTTTCCCAAAACTTTATTTGGCCTCTGCCTCCATGAGTAGCCACAAGGGGTAGGAGAAAGGGGACAGAACATATCCTGGTGGTGATTTGAAAGTTATAGCTTCCATTTTCCCACATATTTCAATTGTAATCCCTAAATTCTATGAGAATACTTGAGATTTTTGATTGGAAAATGTTCAAAATATCTCCTGAGACCCATAGGAAATTTCAAATGATTGGAACTAGCCATGGTATAACATATAGGGTGAATTTTCTGAGGCCAAAGCAGAAACTCAATAGGATTTGTATCTGTGCTGAGTGCAGATCTCATATCCCTGGGATCATGACCTGAAGGGAAATCAAGAATCAGATGCTCTACTGACTGAGCCACCCAGGCACCCCACGAAATCAAATACTTACATGAAACTTCTATTCCTTTAGAATGGCTCGAACCTTTTATTAGTTGATGTCTAGGCTAGTAAGTCATACACACACATACACAAAATATTTTTAAGTTTTTCATAACTAAATCACCAGAAGCAAAAAAAAAAATCATTTTAATAATGAATCTCAGGTCTTAGTTTAGTTTCTAAAGGAGGTTCAGTTTTTCATTTTGACTTAAAGTGATGATACAAAGTTCTAGGAATTGGTAAAAATTAGCACAGTAGAGTAATGAAACAAGTCAGAAAATTAGTTTAAAAATTCAAGTGGATGCCCGAAAAATGTCTTTGGTAACTGTGGAGATAATTGTTTGTAACAAAGAACATGTTGAGTAACTATATTGTTATCATTATGACAACATAGGCTTTTAGAATGAAGTCTTACACAGAGGGAAATAATTCCCTACTTCCAAACTGGTGACCAACCAACCAATTTAGAGATTAAAACTACAAATGAATTGTATTATATTTCATTTGATTACATTTAATTAATCAGTAAAAGGAAAGCACAGATGAAAGAATTTTTTGTAGTATGATTGATAAGGAAAAAACAAATGGTGCTGAATGATGGTATGAGACAACTTTCAGCAGAGCACATGGAGAAAGGAGGAAATAATCACAGATAATGCCAATCAATATAAAGACAGAAAGTCTTGAAGAAGACAACAAGAACATTTTTGTTAAAAGTGATTACAGGTATGTTGTACACCTGAAACTAATACAATATTGTATGTCAATTATGCTTCAATTAAAAAAGTGAATATAGAGAAAGTTGTATATGTGTATGTTGCTGATGGCTTAAAGAAACACCCAAATATGTTTTATTTTAGCAATGCCTTTAATTAAGAATAAACAACAAATTCAGTAGTTATGTCAACTTCTATTTTAGTAACACGTTTCAAGCAGATTACAAATCTCCTAGTAACCATGGAGTCACAGTTCTTCTTGAAAAAAAGGAAAATTGTTTCTCTGCAGCAGTTTGCTCTGAAAGGCAATGTATTTGTAGAAGCAAGTTTTAACACCAAGAGGTACTATTTTGTGGGCAAAGTATGTGAATTTCGACTTGGAGTATGCTCCTTGAAGTGCATTTAATTTTCTAAAGGATGTTTTTCCACAAGGTTAAACAAAAGGTTTAACAAAAGTTTTAAAGTCCTGTTAAAAATTTCCTAAGAGTTCTCATCTCACTTGCTTCCATTTTACTTCTGCTTTTCTGTGGTCACTACTGCTGCGCAAGAAGCAATTTTGTAAGCATTTATATGGCTGTGAGCCATGTATGAGTCAATTAGATTGCCTATTTTTTAAATCTCTCTAACAGTTTATAGAACAGACTAACCCCTTCTTTCACACTGCATCAGGCCTGGATTCTGCCCTTTTGAGGAAGAATACATTAGACCAAAAAGAAAAAGCATCTCAATGAGATAAGAGCCCAGAAAGAGTAGCAAACTCTTCTCTCTCTCCTCCTTTTAAAAATGATATACAAGGGGCACTTGGGTGGCTCAGATGGTTAAGCATCTGCCTTTGGCTCAGGTCCTGATCTCCCAATCCTGGGATCGAGCCCTGCGTCCAGTTCCTGGCTCAGCAGGGAGTCTGCTTTTCCCTCTGCCTCTCCCCCTGCTCAAGCTTTCTCTCTGTATCTCTCTGTCTCAAATGAATAAATAAAATCTTTTAAAAAATGATACACAAACACCTCTTGAGATCTATTTGAAACACATGTGCAATGCTTAGAAAAGAGTAATTCATTAGTAACAGGGCTCAACAGATTCCCCCATCCCTAAATACCCCCACCCCAGTCCCTTATTCTTCTGTATTTGTTTTAGATTCACTAAGCCATGTTGTTTACTAAAATTGCAAATAACTTCCCATGAGAAACCCATTTTCTATGAATACAAGTCTCTGTAGATAGAAGAGAAAGTCAGCAATGTGAAACATAGTCTGTTCAGTATCACTCTAGGCCAGTATTCAACTGAGCTAAACATAATGGACTAATAAAAAGAGTAGCATGGATAATACATATGAAAACAGGAGATAGAAAAAAATGTTTTTAATTGTCTCTGGGGCCAGAAGACTTGCCTTCCTTCCTCTTTTCTTCCTTCTGCCCTTCATTTCTATGTCTGATGAAGCTAATATTAACATTAGTTTGCCTTCCTTGAGCACAGGGCAGATGCCTCGGCCACGAGTGATGAGAAGTGGGCTCATAATGTGCTGAAAAAGAATTCAACCTGGAATTTCAGCTTCATGTGTTTGCATCTTAAGAATTACTTGGTCTGCCTTGATAAGCTAATCAGATGCTATTTTATTCTACATATATATTCCGTATTAGACAATACAGCACTTGATGTTGGCCATCAGCTACATAGGACCAGGGACTGGACCTCTTTGTGCTCATCATTACAGTCCAATAATCTAGCAGAGCATGGCATAACATAGGCACTCAATAAATATTGAGGAATAAGGTGGCTTTGGCTTAGTTTTTCTAAACATTTACAAATGCTGAAACTATTTGCACTTACCGAAACACACCATGTTCTCCACATCTCCCTGTATTTTAACCCATGAATAACTCAGCGTAGAATTTCTTTTAATTAGCCTTTTACCTTTAGATTCCTACCTAGTCCTCAGGTTTTAGATTGAAGAATAATGCTCCTGTGATGCTTGGGTGGACTCCTCTGTTTTGTGATGTTTCTTCCTTCACACAGCACACAGCATCTTGTACATGCTGCTCTCTTCTGGCATTGGGATTGCTTATTGGCTTAAAAACTTGTCCCTCTCTGAGCTATGAGTTCCGTAATGGAATTATCTTTCATCATTGTAACCTCAACCCTAGCATGGGTCTGATTTGTTGGGATTCAGGCAATGTCAATTCACTGAAAACCATTTCCTTTCACATCCCAAAAGGCAAAATCTGACACCTAATCAAGCAATTGGGATATAATCTGATGCATCTCATAGTAGAAACACGATACAAAAAGGCCCCTAAGAGCACAAAGGAGGGAATGCTTATTCTTTCCTGGATATTGGGATTAGGTTCTACAGAGAAGGTGACATTTGACCTGTCCTTGAGATAATGAGAAAGAGTTCACCAACTGGATAATCTAGAAGATAGAACACTGTGAGCAAAGACATTAAGATGTAGAAGTCCACAGTGTAGCACTGGAATTCTGCTTTCCAGCTAAGATGGAATAACAGGAACCAGATTTATCCTCTCATCTGAACCAACCGTAAAACCAGATAAAATATATGAAATGATGGTTTCAAGATATTATACACAGGTAACAAAGAACAAAGATGCAAGGTGGAAAACAAGTAAAATGAGCCCTGTGATTGTCCCAACTTACCCAGAGGCAGTTTCCAGGCCACGGAAACTTCCTTCAGGCAGAAGGAAACTCGGCAGGACCCACTTACCTCCCTGAGTCAGGACTCTCAGGAAACCAGGGTGCTTATTGCCTACAAGGAAAAGCACTGGAGCTTCAAAGACAAAGAACCCCAGAGACTAAAGAGATTTCCCCTTATTCTTCTGTATTTGTTTTAGATTCACTAAATGGAAGACTGGAGTCTTCAGCTGAGTACTGATTAACATGTACATATAAGAAACTACCTGAGGCTAGAGAAAGAACAATGAAAAGGTTTAAAAGAAATAATTCCTGGAGTTAATCCATTGATGGTTCCTGTTCCTGTATCCAGAGTGGGAATCCTCATAATTCACAGAATGTTGGCCAGAAAGGTTTTGCCTCAGTAGTGGGACAAAATTAGCCATGGACTCAAAGCTGCTCTAGTCTCACCTACCCCAAATCAAAAGCAAGAACTGCGTATTAGTTTTCTATCGCTGTGTAACAAACTGACACAAATTTAGCAGTTGAAAGCAACACTAAATTTATCTCCCAGTTTCCATGGGTCAGGAGTCCTGGTACAGGTTAGCTGGTTCCTCTGCTCAAGGCCTCACTAGGCAGAAATAAGGTGAGGATGTTGCCTGGGGCTATGCTTCTCATTCGAGGCTTGGAGTTCTCTTTCAAGATAATTCCAGTTATTGGCAGAATTCACTTCCTTGCAGTTGTAAGACAGAGATCCCCACTTTCTTGCTAGGTGTTGGTACAGGACCACTTTCAGTCCCCAAGGGCCCTCACAGGCAACAGACTAGCGGGAATGTGGTCTCTACTGTATCTCCTTTTAAAGTCTCCTCTGATTTGGTCAGGACCACCCTGGATGATGTCTCAGTGCCTGGTGTGGCTCTAAATGTACATAAAGGAAATATTTAGGATAACTACATTAAAAATGGGAGGGTAAAGGGATATAAAGATAAGCATGGTTTCTTTATTTGAACTGGTAAATTGTCAACAGCAGTAAACTGTGATAAGTTGTACGTATATAAAATGTAATACCTAGAATGATGACTAAAAATCTATACAGAGACATATGCAAACATACCATATAAAACATAAAAACAGAATTATAAAAATTGATCAGGTAACCCATTAGAAAACAGAAAAAGGAACACAGAGAAGCAAAAAAGACATTAAACACAAAACAAAAAATAAAATGGCACATTTAAGTCCTAAAGTAACAATTACATTGAATGTAAATGATCTAAAACACCAATCAAAACTTACTATGGAGCTAATATAATCAAGATAGTTTGGTATTGGTAGAAAAATAGACAAATGGGTCAATGGAATGGAATAGAAAGCCCAGAAACAGACTTACATAAATATAGTCAACAGATCTTTGACAAGGAACAAAGGCAATAAAAGGGAGCAATGACTGTCTTTTCAACAAATGGTACTGCAACAACTGGACAGCCACACACAAACAAAAAAGAATCTGGACACAGACCTTACACCCTTCACAAAAATGAACTCAAAAAGGATCTCCTGTAAATATAAAATGTAAAACGATAACTATAAAATTCCTAGAAGAGGACATAAGAGAAAATCCATGATCTTAGTATGGTGATGAGTTTTTGCATACATCACCAAAGGCATGATCCGTGAAATGAATAATTGATAAGTTGGGCTTCATTGAAATGAAAAACTTCTACTCTGAGAAAGACAATGACAACAGAATGAGCAGATGTGTCACAGAACTGGGAGAAAATATTTGCAAATACTTTGCAGAATATCTGATAAAGGACTCTTATCCAAAGTATACAAAGAAGCCTTAAAACTCAACAGTAAGAAAGAGAACAATCCAATTTAAAAGTGAGCAAAAGACCTAAACAGACACCTTACCAAAGAAGATACAAATGGCAAATAAGTATATGAAAGATGCCCAACAGCTTATGTCAATAGGGAACTGAAAATGGAAGAAACGATGAGATACCATCACACACCTGTTAGAATGGCCGAAATGTGAAACACTGACAGCATCAAATGCTGATGGAGAATACATATCAACAGGGGCTCCCTTTCACTGCTGGTGGAACTTTGGAAGACTGTTTGGCAGTTTCTTATAAAATTAAACATACTCTTAACATATAATCCAGTAATTGCACTCCTTGGTATTTACCCAAAGGAGTTGAAAACTTATGTTCACACAAAAATCTGCACATAGATGTTTATAGCAGCTTTATTTATAATTGTCAAAACTTGGAAGCAGCCAGTATGTCTTTTAGTGGGTGAATAGATAAACTGTAGTACAGTTTATCTGAATAGATGTACTGTAGTACATCAGGCAATGGAATATTATTCAGCACTTAAAAAGAGCTATACGGGGGCCGTGGGTGGCTCAGTCCGTTAAGCGTCCCGTTCTGGGTTTGGGCTCAGGGTCATGAGATCAAGGCCCACGTGGGGCTCCGTGCTTGGGATTCTTTCCCTCTCCCTCTCCCTCCCTTTCTAAAGCCCCTCCCCTCATACCCACACAGGCACGCACACGCCCTCTCTCTCTCTCTCTCAAATATATAAATAAATAAAATCTTTAAAAAAAAGCTTTTATTTATTTATTTTTTAAAAGATTTTATTTATTTATTTGAGAGAGAGAGAGAATGAGAGATAGAAAGCATGAAAAGGAAGAGGGTCAGAGGGAGAAGCAGACTCCCTGCTGAGCAGGGAGCCCGATGCGGGACTCGATCCCGGGACGCAAGGATCATGACCTGAGCCGAAGGCAGTCGCTTAACCAACTGAGCCACCCAGGCGCCCTAAAAAAAAAAAGCTTTTAAACCATGGAAAGATATGGAGGAAAATTAAATGCATATTACTAAGTGAAAGAAGCCAATCCGAAAAGGCTACATACTACACCATTCCAGCCATATGACATTCTGGAAAAGGCAAAACTATAAAGACAGTAAAAATGTCAGTGATGTCAGTGGTTATGGGGGAGAAAGGCATAAAGAGGCACAGCACAGAGGATTTGGAGGGCAGTGAAACTACTCAGTACGACACTATTATGGTGAATACATGTCATACATTTGTCCATACCCATAGAATGTAAAACACCAAGACTGAACCCTAATGTAAACTATGGACTTTGATGATAATGATGCGTCATTGTTGGTTTATCAATTATAACAAATGTGCCACTTAGGTATGAGATGTTAAGTAGAAGAGCTTTCACATTTCAGAAGCAGAGATATATGGGAACCTTCTGTACTTTCCGTTCAACTTTGCTGAACCTAAAACTATTCTAAAAAATAAAGTCTGTTAAAATTCTTTTCGAAAATGGAGATATTTAGAGGTGCCTATGTGGCTCAATAGGGTAAGTGTCTGCCTTCAGCTCAGGTCATGATCTTGGGGTTCTGGGATAGAGCCCTGCCTCACGCTCCCTGCTCAGCAGGGAGTTTGCTTCTCCCTCTCCCTCTGCCCCTCCCGACCTCATTGAGGACATGCTCTCTCTCTCTCAAATAAATAAATAAAATCTTTTTTTTTTTAGATTATTTATTTGACACAGAGAGAGAGATAGTGAGAGCAGGAACACAAGCAGGGGAGTAGGAGAGGGAGAAGCAGGCTTCCCGCGGAGCAGGGAGCCCGATGCAGGGCTCGATCCCAGGACCCTGGGATCATGACCTGAGCCGAAAGCAAATGCTTAACGACTGAGCCACCCAGGCGCCAAAATAAAATCTTTTTAAAAAATGGAGATATTTAAAACTGCTTTTTGTGAGTTATTTAGTATGTTTTACAGCAAATCTAAACTTGATTTCTCAGCCCTCGAATGGTTTGGTTTTTCAAACTTTTTCATACTTTTATAATGTTAAAGGATACCATACTTTTTAAAAAGATTTTATTTATTTATTTATTTATTTATTTATTTATTTATTTGGGAGTGAGAGAGAGAGAGAGAGAGAGAGAACAAGCAGGGGGGAGGAGCAGAGGGAGAGGGAGAAGCAGACTCCCCGTTGAGGAGGGAGCCCAACACAGAGCTCCATCCCAGGAACCTGGGATCATGACCTAAGCCAAAGGCAGATGCTTAACCAACTGAATCACCCAGGCGCCCCAAGGATACCATACTTCTATTAAAATATCATATAAGAATATTCCTTTGAGGCAAAAGAACATAAAAACATAAATATACTCACGAGATATGGGATGTAACTTTACACACCATGTTTTTGGAAACCTTTAAAAATTATATAAATATTTGGTCCTTCTTACTAGATACTAGAAAAAGGAAGAATTTTTTAGCTTCCTCTTTTAATACAACTGAAAATAGTACAGAGTCTTTACTTGTATATTAAGATAGACACACATACACAAATACATTTAAACACATGCAAATTCACAGACTATGAAGTCAGATACCCTGTTTAAATTATGTTTCTGTCTTATACTGGCTTCCTGACATGTATAAGTTAATTCATATTCTGAGGCTTAATGTCTTTATCTATAAAATGGAGATATGTCAGAGGGCTGTGATAATTAAAATGAGATAATCAGATAAAAATCTAGAAATATACAAGGCACACAGTAAGGGCTTAATAAACATTGATAAATATAACAAATATTCATTAAAATTATAAATATTAACTGTTAATACATTCATCTAACACCTTTCTGACATTTTATTCCATGCAACTTATAAACTTTTAAAATAAATAGTATATCTTAGTGAAAAACCTGTATTTGTCTCCTTATGGAACGGGTTAAAAAGTACTTATAATTAAAATTTTTAATCTTTTGGAATGCTTCTATTTAGAAATCTGATCATTACATAGTAATAGTGAGAAACTGAATAATGAAATGAACAATCTACTTATAAATAATTCTTTTTTTATCTTTCACAAATGCCAATTCTTGGTCATTATGAATGCATTCTCCATTTCCCAATTGCCTGTTCAGTGAAAAATGCATAAAACTCCAGTTTATTCAGAGTACAAGCAGTTGAGATAATCAAGTAATTGAAAAAATTTTACACTTCAAATTTGCAAAGAAAATCCCAATCAAAATTAGTTCCAAACAGGCAAGTTGATTTGGAAAACTTTTTTTTTTTTTTAAGATTTTATTTATTTATTTGACAGAAAGAGACACAGTGAGAGAGGGAACACATGCAGGGGGAGTGTGGAGAGGGAGAAGCAGGCTTCCCCTTCCCAGGCTGAGCAGGGAGCCCGATATGTGGGGCTCAATCCCAGGACCCTGGGATCATGACCTGAACTGAAGGCTCATTGGTTTCAGGAGTAGAATTTAGTGATTCATCACCTACATATAACACCCAGTGCTCATCATAAGTTAAAAAAAATTTTTTAGATTATGCTTTCAATAGTGTTTCTTATAGCTTCTATGAACAGAGTTCATGTCAATACATGGTGTTCAAAAAGATGATGCTGAACCCACTAATTCTGAATAAGGTAAACAATTCATTATAATTTGTGCTAAATAATTTTAGAGTATAATTTTTTGTACTTTAATTTTTTTCATCAACCTCACATATTTCAAAAGCCACATATATTGCATGTGTAGAGACTTTAAATCTATGTTTTGCAAGGGGGCGCCTGAGTGGCTTAGGTGGTTAAGCAGCAGACTCTTGATTTAGGTTCAGCTCATGATCTCAGGGTTCTGGGATTGAGCTCCACATCGGGGCTTGGGCTCTGTGCTCAGTAGGGAGTCTGCTGAAGACTCTCTCTCCCTCTCTCTCTGTCCAGCCCCCTGCTTGCACTCTCCTTTCTCTCACTCTCTCCCAAACAAATAAATAAATCTTAAAAAACAACAACGACTATGCGTTGCAGAGTAAAATAGGTGAAGACGATTAAGAGGTAATAAATTAGGGAAGTCATAAAATAAGGAAGTCATGGGGATATAATATACAGCATAGGGAATATAGTCAATAATATTTCAATAACTTTGTACGGTGACAGATAATAACTAGATTTATCATGGGGATCATTTTGTAACATATAAAAATATTGAATCACTATGTTGTACACTTGAAACTAATGGGATATTGTATGTCAATTATGCTTCAATAGAAAAAAAAATACTATGCTTTTCAGAGACTAAAAAGCTGGATGACACAGTAAGAATATATTCCAGCTGACCTTATCTGAAACAGAAGTTATATATATACATAATCTTGAGCTGTAGCGATGACTGAATATGAATTCTGAGAACTTGAAGACTGGTATTTAGGGGTGATATATTTTAGAAATAGCTGAGGAAAGATTTTTAGCTTTTCAAATTTAGTCTTTAAAAGCTAAGATGTACCATGTATATTCATGGAAATATTTTGTTTTCCTAAAATACCTTTAAGTGAACATGGATTCATTGAAAATAATATGGACAGATTGAATCATCTTGTTGAAAATAGAAAGCAGAGGAATTGATATAAAGGAGAAAGGACTTTTAAACATAATTTGCTTGTGGGATGCCTGGGTGGTGCAGTTGGTTAAGTGTGGGACTCTTGGTTTTGGCTCAGGTCATGATCTCAGGGTCGTGAGATCGAGGCCCATGTTGGGCTCCACGCTCAGTGCTAAGTCTGCTTCAGATTCTCTCTCCCTCTCCCTCTGCCCCTCCCACTCATGCTCTCTCTCTCTCAAATATATAAATAAATCTTTAAAAAATAATAATTTACTTGCAATATATATAAGTCAAATCATTATGCTATATGCTCAAATATACAATGCTGTATATCATGTATATTTCAATAAAACTGAAAGAAAAAAATTTGCTGAAAGAAATATAAGCTAAATAAAGGCATCATCTTTCCCAGCTAAAACTAAATTATTAAGGTGATAAGTCTTTTTGGTAGTATAAAAGGCAGTATTAATAACTAATGTGAGAGTTTGATACTTCATTAAATTATTTATCAATCATTTGTTTCTCACAGCAACATCTGATGCAGGCATTATCATAATTCTCATATTCCAAGTGAAAAGTTTTAGACTCAGAAAGGATACTAGGCAGTAAGAGTTGTTTTCTGGTCTGTAGTGATTTTTTTTTTTTAAAGTTCCATGCTGGGGAAATAACAGTCATGTATAGGTGCCAAGGGGATACTATTTCCTCTCCCATTGACACAGCAAGCTCTGATGGCCAATGCTGCCTTGTTAGGACTAAAAACAACCTAACAAAATTCTCCACTATTTTGAGATCCAGAAATAGATATCAAGTCAATCCTGACTCCCTCAGGAATTTAGGTTGGCATTTAAGGAGTGGGAGTGTGTGGACTCTGGCATTAGGGGTCACTCTGATGTTCAGTCCCTCTGATGTTTACTAGAACACAGTTTTGGGGAAAAGAGGACAAGGAAACAGGCTAGAGATCCCAAAATGTAAGGAAAAAAAAAGTGTTCCATACAGAATTTTAATTCTTTCAAGCTATTATTTCAACTGACCACCATAGAATGCTTTCTAAAATTTTTCTCTTTTGCTAATGTGAGATTGCCTTGTATTTGGAGGGCATATGTTTCAGTCACTACACAGTTCTCAACTTGTTCTGAAAGCCAAATAGTTCTGTTTTTAGAAACATGTAAGCTACGTAGTTATCTGACAAAATTAGATTAAGATATGTGACTGGGGAGTATGAAATGGAGTACTTCCAGTTTGTGAATCTGGAGAGCTTATATTGAAAAAGATTTGGAAAAAGAAGTATTAGCATGGATAGAGACATTACATAACTATAAATGGGTAACTCATCAAAAAGATGTGAACAATCCTAAATGTGTATGAACCTAAAAATAGGGCTTCAAAATATGTGAAGCAAAAACTAATAGAACTAAAGGGAAAACTACATTTATACAGGGAGGTATCAGTACTTCTTTCTCGGAAATAAATAGAACAACTTAATAAAAAACCAATAGAGTATGAAAGAACAATACTTTGAATCAATTTGATGATATTTACATTTATAAAATATTCTACCATCAGCAGAATACAAATTTTTTTCAAATGCACATGGAACGTTTATTAAGATAGACCATAGTCTGGGCCATAAAGCAAATCTTAACAAATTTAAAGAATTAAAACCATACTAGAATAGGCAAATTCATAGAGACAGAAAGTAGGCTACAGCTGCAAGGGGCTGGGAAGGAGGAGGAGGTTTTTGTTTAATAAGTGCAGAGTTTCTATTTGAAATAATAAAAAATTCCAAAAATAGATAGTGGTAATAGTTACACAGCATTGTGAATGTGTGGAAAGCCATTGAATTGTACACTTAAAAATGATTAAAATGGTAGATTTCATATTACGTATCTTTTACCACAATAGGTAATTGGAGAAAAAAATTATTAAACATATTAAAAAATATGTTACCTAACAGAACAAAATTAAACAAGAAAACAATAGAAAGATACCAGGAAAATTCTCAAATATTTTGAAATTAAACAATACATTTCTTTTTTAAATTTTTTTATTTTATTATGATATGTTAATCACCATACATTTCTAAATAAACCAGGTGCCAAAGAGGAGATTTCAAGAAGAGTTAGAAAATATTTTGAACTGAATGAAAATGTAGCATAAAAAAATTTGTGGAATGTGGCCAGTACTTAAAGGGAAATTTATAGAAGCAAAGCTTATGATTAGAAAGGAACAAAGGTATAAAATCAATAGCCTAAGATTTCAACTTAAGAATCTAGAAAAAAGGGAGGGGTGGTGCCTGGGTGGCTCAGTCATTTAAGCATCTGACTCTTGATTTTGGCTCCGGTCATGATTTCAGTGTTGCTTGGGATTTTCTCTCTCTCTCTCCCTCTCCCTCTATCCCTCCACCACCTCTCAAAAAAAAAAAAAAAAAAGAATCTAGAAAAAGGGAAGCAAATTAAATGCAAACCTAGTAGAAGGAAGGAAATAATAAAGATAAGAATAGAAATCAATACATTTGGAAACAGAAAAATAGAGAAAACAAAAAAATCCAAATGACCTTGAAAAGATCAATAGAATTTAGAAACATCTAGCCAAACTGACCAAGAAAAAAGAGAAGATACCAACTACCCTGATATTAAGGATGAAATAGGGTTTATCACTACAAACACTACAAACATTACGAGGACAACAGGTGAATATGATGAAAAAATTTGATTCCCAGAAACAAAATAACTTAGATGAAATAAAACAGTTCTTTGAAAAACACAAATTAATAAAGCTCCTTCAAGAAGAAATGGATGACCTAAATAATGGCTTAAAACTTCCAACAAACAAAACTCTAGTGAGTTATACCAAATATTTAAAAATATATCAATTCTACACAAACTCTACCAGAAAATGGTAGGGGAAGGAACCCTTCCCAACTTATTGTATGAGTCTAGCATTACCATGATAATAAAACAAGCAAAAAAGAAAAAGAAAAAGAAAGAAACATAAATGAAACATAGACACAAAAAAAACCTTTAAAATTTTAGTAAATTGAATCCAGCAATATATAGAAAGGATAGCTCCTCATGATAAGTTTGGGGTTTATCCAAAGAATGGAATGTTGGTTTAACACTTACAAATCTGTGTAATTTACCATACCAACAGAGTACAAAAGAAAAACCACATAATCATCTCAAGAGATGCAGAGAAAACATCTATACTTGAATTTTTAAAAAGCTTATCAAACTAAGAATAAAAAGAAATTTCCCCCATTTTAGTAGGAACACCTTTAACTAACATAATGGTGAAAGACTGAATGATTTTCTTTAAAATCAGGCACAAGAAAGTATGTCTACCCTCATTGCTTTTATCTAACACTGTACTTGAGGGCCAAACCAGTGCAATAAGACAAGAAAAAGAAATATAAACACAGATTGAAAAGAAAAAAAACTCTGTTAACTGACAACAAATAGAGAATCCCAAAGAATGTATAAGACAGCTACTGAAGCTAATAAGTGAATTTAGGAAAGTCATAAGATTCAAGTCAATATACAAAAATCAATTCTACTTTGATAAAGTAGCAAAAACTATTAGAAATTGAAATTTGAAAACTATATGATAGTGGGGCCCCTGGGTGGCTCAGTTGGTTAAGTGTCTTACTTTGGCTCATGTCATGATCTCAGAGTTCTGGGATCAGCCCTATGTTGGGCTCCCCCTCAGTGCAGTCTGCTTGTCCCTCTTCCTCTGCCCCTCCCCCCTGCTCATGCTTGCTCACTCTCAAATAAAACCTTTTTTAAAAAAAGGAAAATATGATAGCATAAAAATATGAAATATTTAGGTGTATGCTAGCAACATATATGCTAAAAATTAAAAATCATTGATGTAAGAAATAAAAGAAGACCCAAATAAATGGAGAGTATACTATATTAATGGATTGGAAGGCTTTTTAGAATATCAGCTTTCCCCAAATTTATCTATAGTTTTAATGTAATCTCCATTGAAATCTCAGCAGAGTATTTTGCAGAAATTAGCAAGTTGATTCTAAAAATTCATAAACAGAGGACCTAAAATAGCCAAAACAACTTTGAAATGGGAAAACACACTACTTGATTTAAACTTACTGTAAACCTATGGTTATCAAGACAGTGTAGTACTAGTAAAGGATAAACATAGAAATCCACTGAATAAAACAGTTTAGTGGGGCGCCTGGGTGGCCCAGTTGTTAAGTGTCTGTCTTTGGCTCAGGTCATGATGCCAGGGTCCTGGGATCAAGCCCCGCATCGGGCTCCCTGCTCCGCGGGAAGCCTGCTTCTCTGTCTCCCACTCCCCCTGCTTGTGTTCCCTCTCTCGCTGTCAAATAAATAAATAAAATCTTAAAAAAAAACACACAGAGTTTAGTTTCATACAAATTGACCAATTGGTTTTTGACAGGTTTGTCAAAGAACTCAGTGGTGAAAAATCAGTTTTTCAGCAACTTCGATCAAACAATTTGACACCCATATGCAAAACTAAAAGAGAATTATCTTTCTGTTGTTGATTTATAATATTTTATTATGTTCAATTAACATACTTTGTATTATTTTAATTTATTTGAATTTGTCAAAATTTGTTTTTGCTTTCAGGTATTTTATGTAAAGTCTCATTATTAGGTGTGTACCCACTTAGAATTGTTATGTCTTCTTGGTAAGTGATCATCTTATAAATCTTAATGTCCTTTTTTATCCTAACAATATTCCTTGTTCTGAAGATTACTTTGTCTGATATTAAAATAGCCACTCCAGGGGCACCTGGGTGGCTCAGTTGGTTAAGCATCTGCCTTCGGCTCTGGTCACGATCTCAGGGTCCTGGGATCAAGCCCTGCATTGGGCTCCCTACTCAGCGGGAAGTCTGCTTCTCCACCTCCCTCTATCCCTCCCCCAACTCATGTGTGAGAGAGAGAATCTCTCTCTCTCAAATAAATAAATAAAATCTTTAAAAAAATAGCTACTCTGGCTTCCTTTAAATCATTGTTTGTGTAATACATCTTTTCCATCCTTTTATTTTTAACCTGTTTTTATATTTAAACTAGGTTTCTTGAGAAGACCATGTAGTTTTTTTAATCCAATGTGACTACTTTGATCTTTTAATTGGTGTGTTTACCATATACATTTAATATAATTATTTAGTATAATTATAATATAATTGGTATGGTTGGTTTTAGGTCTACTATTTTGCTACATATTTTTTTGTTTGCCTTTTCCCTCTTTCCTGCCTTCTTTTGGATAGTTAAATGGTTCTAGGATTATATTCTATTTTATACATTACATTTTGTTATTCTCTCTGTTTCTGTCTGTCTCTTTTTCTGGTTTTTCTAGGTAAGATTTTCTCAATAACAATACTATTGATATTTTGAACTAGATAATTATTCTGAACAGCTATTCTGTGCAGGTAGGATGTTTAGCAACATTTCTGACCTCTATTCACCAGATGCCAGTCACATTTCTCCCAGTTATGGCTGTCTCATGATGCCAGTTGTCCCTTGGTGGGCAAAACTACTGCAAGTTGAGAACCACTGCTCTTGTTAGTACAATAGAAATATTTAACATTTCAGAGTCTACTTAGAGTAATGTTTTAATTTTTAAGTAATATGTAGACATTTACAACCACATAAATCCCTTACTCTTCCCTTTATGTTATAGTTGTCGTGTGTTTTAAATGAACATGCATTTATTTTTTAATTTAATTTTTAAAGATCTATTTATATATTTTAGAGAGAGAGAGAGATGGGGGGGGAGGGAGCACACGAGCAGGGGAGGGGCAGAGGGAGAGGGAGAGAGAGAAACTCCAGCAGACTCCCCAAAGAGCATGGAGTCCAGCTCAGGGCTCCATCCCACAACACTGAGATCATGACCTGAGCCAAAATCAAGAGTTGGATGCCTAACTGACTGAGTCACCCAAGTGCCCCTAAATTAACATGCATTTAAAACCCCATCAGACAGGGGCACCTGGGCGGCTCAATTGGTTGAGCATCTGCCTTCAGCTCATGGTCCTGGGATTGAGCCCCATGTCAGGCTCCCTGCTCAGTGGGAAGACTGCTTCTCCCTCTCCCTTCCCACTGCTTGTGCTCTCTCTCTCTCTCTCAAATAAATAAAAAAATAAAAATAAAACCCCATCAGACAATGTGAAAATTTTTCTTTTAATAATTATACATATTTGGGGGGAGTCTGGCTGGGTCAGTTAGTAGAATGTGCAACTCTTGATCTCCGGATCATGAGTTCAAGCCGCACATTGGGTGTGGAGCCTACTTAAAAAATGCAAAAAAAAAAAATTACACATACTTTAATTTACTTTTAAAAAAGTATTCTATATTTATCCAGATATTGCTGTTTTTATTCTTCTTTTGTTCCTAAAGTTCTAGGTTTAATCTGGTGTTATTTTCCTTCAGTCTGAAGAACTTTATCATTTCTTTTATTGCCATGTGTTCTTTTAGTTTGTCTTCATCTGAGAAGATCTTTATGTCTCCTTCATTCCTGAAGGATAGTTTTGCTGGATATAGAATGCTAGGTTAACAGTTCTTTCCTATCATTTTTAAAATGTTGTTCTACTGTCTTCTGGCCTCCATGGTTTCTGATGAGAAGTCCACCATCATTATTAACATCATTGTTCTCCTATATTTGTCATTTCCTTAGCTACCTTTAAGATTTTTTTCTTTACGTTTGGTTTTCAGTAGTTTGATTATAATGTGTCTGGGTATGATTTTCTTTGAGTTTATTCTGTTTTATGTTAACTTCTTGAATATGCAAGTTAATGTCTCTCACCAAATTTAGGAAGTTTTCAGCCATTGTTTCCTCAATTTTTTTTCTGCATCAGTTTCTTTCTTTCTTTTTTTTAAATTTTATTTTATTATGTTATGTTAGTCACCATACAATACATCATTAGTTTTTGATGTAGTGATCCATGATGCATTGTTTTCATATAACCCCCAGTGCTCCATGCAGTACGTGACCATCACTGGGCTAACCATCCCCCCATCCCCCTCCCCTCTAAAACCCTCAGTTTGTTTCTCAGAGTTCATAGTCTCTCATGGTTCCTCTCCCCCTCCGATTCCCCCCCTTCATTTTTCCCTTCCTTCTCCTAATGTCCTCTATGCTATTCCTTATGTTCCACAGATAAGTGAAACCATATGATAATTGACTTTCTCTGCTTGACTTATTTCACATAGCATAATCTCCTCCAGTCCCATCCATGTTGATGTAAAAGTTGGGTATTCATCCTTTCTGATGGCTAAGTAATATTCCATTGAAAATATGGACCACATCTTCTTTATCCATTCATCTGTTGAAGGGCATCTGAGCTCTTTCCACAGTTTGGCTATTGCAGACATTGCTGCTATGAACACTGGGGTGCCCATATGGCCCTTCTTTTCACTACAGCTGTGTCTTTGGGATAAATACCCAGTAGTGCAATTGCTTGGTCATAGTGTAGCTCTATTTTTAATTTTCTGAGGAACCTCCACACTGTTTCCCAAAGTGGCTGTACCAACTTACATTCCCACCAACAGTGTAAGAGGGTTCCCCTCTCTCCACAACCTCTCCAACATTTGTTGTTTCTTGCCTTGTCAATTTTTGCCATTCTAACTGGTGTAAGGTGGTATCTCAGTGTGGTTTTGATTTGAATTTTCCTGATGGCTAATGATGATGAACATTTTTTCCTGTGTCTGTTAACCATTTGTATGTCTTCTTTGGAGAAGTGTCTGTTCATGTCTTCTGCTTATTTTTTGACTTGATTATTTGTTTTCTGGGTGTTGAGTTTGAGAAGTTCTTTATAGATCTTGGACATCAGCCCTTTATCTGTAGTGTCATTTGCAAATATCTTCTCCCATTCTGTGGGTTGCCTCTTTGTTTTGTTGACTGTTTCCTTTGCTGTGCAGAAGCTTTTTATCTTGATGAGGTCCCAAAAGTTCATTTTTGCTTAGCCTTTGGAGATGTATCTTGAAAGAAGTTGCTGTGGCCGACGTCAAAGAGGTTACTGCCTATGTTCTCCTCTAGGATTTTGATGGATTCCTGTCTCACATTGAGGTCTTTCATCCATTTTGAGTTTATCTTTGTGTATGGTCTTAGAGAATGGTTGAATTTCATTCTTCTGCATGTGGCTGTTCAATTTTCCCAGCACCATTTATTGAAGAGACTGTCTTTTTTCCATTGCATATTTTTTCCCACTTTGTCAAAGATTATTTGACCATAGAGTCAAGGGTCCATATCTGGGCTCTGTATTCTGTTCCATTGGTCTATATGTCTGTTTTTGTGCCAGTACCATGCTGTCTTGGTGATCACTGTTTTGTAATATAGCTTGAAATCAGGCAATGTGATAACCCCAGCTTTGTTTTTCTTTTTCAACATTTCCTTGGCGATTTGGGTCTTTTCTGATTCCATACAAATTTTAGGATTGTTTGTTCCAGCACTTTGAAAAATGTCATTGGTATTTTGTTCGGGATGGCATTGAAGGTATATATTGCTCTGGGTAGCATAGACATTTTAACAATGTTTATTCTTCTGATCCATGAGCATGGAATGTTTTTCCATCTTTTAGGAACTCAATCACAAGAAAAAATTTGGAAGAAATTCAAACACTTGGAAGCTAAAAATCACTCTGCTCAAGAATGTTTGGGTCAAGCAGGAAATCAAAGAAGAACTTAAACAATTCATGGAAACCAATAAGAACAAAAACACATCGGTCCAAAACCTATGGGATACTGCAAAGATGGTCCTAAGGGGGAAATACATAGCCATCCAAGCCTCACTCAAAAAAATAGAAAAGTCCCCAATTCACCATCTAACTCTACACCTTAAAGAACTAGAGAAAAAACAACAAATAATGCCTAAGCTACACATTAGAAGAAAAAAATTAAGATTTGAGCAGAGATCAATGGATTAGAAACCAGAAACACAGTAGATCAGATCAACAAAACTAGAAGCTGGTTCTTTGAAAGAATTAATAAGATCGATAAACCACTGATCAGACTTATCCAAAAGAAAAGAGAAAGACCCAAAGTAATAAAATTATGAATGAAAGGGGAGAGATCACGACTAACACCAAGGAAATAGAAACAATTATTAGAAATTATTATCAACAACTATATGCCAATAAGCTGAGCAACCTGGATGAAATGGATGTCTTCCTGGAAACCTATAAACTCCCAAGACTGAAACAGAAAGAAATTGACAACCTGAATAGGCCAATAACCAGTAATGAGATTGAAGGAGTGATCAAAAACCTCCCAAAAAACAAGAGTCCAGGGCCTGATGAATTCTCTGGGGAATTCTACCAAACATTCAAAGAAGAAATAATACCTATTTCAAAGCTGTTTCAAAAAATAGAAATGGAAGGAAAGCTTCCAGTCTCATTCTATGAGGCCAGCATTACCTTGATCCTCAAACCAGGCAAAGACTCCATCAAAAAGGAGGATTTCAGACCAGTATCCCTGATGAATATGGATTCCAAAATCCTCAACAAAATCCTAGGTAGTAGGATCCAAAAATACTTTAAAAGGATCATCCTCCATGACCAAGTGGGATTTATCCCTGGGTGTTTCAACATTCGTAAATCAACCAGTGTGATAAAACACATTAATAGGAGAGAGAAGAACCATATGGTCCTCTCAATTGATGCAGAAAAAGCATTTGACAAAATACAGCATCTTTCCTGATTAAAACTCTTCAGAGTATAGGGATAGAGGGAACATTCCTCAAGTTCATAAAATTCATCTATGAAAAACCCACAGCGAATATAATCTTCAATGGGGAAAAGCTGAGAGCCTTTCCCTCAAGATCAGGAACATGTCAAGGATGCCCACTCACACCACTATTGTTCAACATAGTACTAGAAGCCCTAGCAACAGCAATCAGAAAACAAAAAGAAATAAAATGTATTCAAATTGGCAAAGAAGTCAAACTCTCTTTTCGCAGATAACAGGATACTTTATGTAGAAAACCCAAAAGACTCCATCCCCAAATTACTAGAACTCATACAGCAATTCACTAATGTGGCAGGATACAAAATCAATGCACAGAAATCAGTTGCTTTCTTAGACACTAACAATGCATCTATAGAAAGAGAAATTAAAGAAATGATTCCATTTACAATAGCACCAAAAACCATAAGATATCTCTGCATCAGTTTCTTTATAGGACTCCACTGTTACAAATGATAGACTTTTGATATAGTCCCACAACTCCCTGAAGTTCTATTCATCTTTTTCCAATTTTTTCCTCTTTGTTCTTCAGAATGAATGATTCCTATTAATCTACAAGTTCACCGACCCTTTTCTCTATCATCTTCATTCTGCTATTGAGTTCAGCTAGTAAAATTTAAATTTCAGAGATTGGATGTTTTAAAACCATTTTGTTCTTTTTTTATAATTTAAATTTTTTGCTGAGTACTTTGATCTTTTTATACATTTTATTTAGTGAGTGTTTACCTTTACCTCATGGAGCTTATTATAGCATCTATTGTTTTAAAGTCTTTGTCTTATAATTTCAGCATCTCTGTCATCTTAGGGTTTGCACCTGTTCATTGTCTTTTCCCTTAAGAATTCCCAAAGAACCACATTTCTTGGTTCTTTGCTTATCAGGTAATTTTGGATTGTATTCTGGGCTTTTTGAATATTAAATTGTGTAGATATGAATCCTGTTAAAATTCTCTAAGGGATATTATTATCATCATCATCATCATCATCATAATCATCATCATTACTGTTTTAGCAGGTGGTCAACCCAGTTAGCTTCAGACTGCAAGTTTTTATAACCACTTTATAGACAACAAGCAAAACGACTGGGTGTGCAGCATCCTGGAACCCTCCATCAAGTGTGCAGATCCTTCGTGTCTCCAGGAACTCCAGGCCTCACCATGGTGGAGTCTGAGCGCCTCTCAGCCCGTGGCTGCTGGGCTGCCTTCACCAACTTCTTATGCACCAGAAAGGGAACTCTCCTATTTGCTGAGATTGTATTGTGTCTGGTGATTCTAATCTGGTTCAGCCTCTCAACACCAGGATACTCCTCTCTGTCGGTGGTTGAGATGATCCTTGCTGAGATCTTCTTTGTCGTCTACATGTGTGACCTACCCACCAAGATACAATCCATCAACTGGCCTTGGACTGATTTCTTCCGATCCCTCATTGCAGTCACCCTCTACCTAATCACCTCCATTGTTGTCCTTGTCGAGAGAGGAAATCGCTCCATAATCATTGCAGGGGCACTGGGCCTCATTGCTGTTTGCCTCTTTGGCTATGACGCCTACATCACCTACCCCTTGAGGTAATAAAGACATACAGCAGCCCTGACTGACTGTGCAGATGATCCATGTTGGTGGACTCCCTTTATTTCTCTCTGAGACCTGGTTGGAGGTTTAATTCTTAGTTCAATTCTCAAAGCTTTTCTAGGCAGTTTTGGGTCTGTCCTGTGCACATGCAGCTCAAGAGTAAACTAGGGCCTGTATAGTTTCTTACACAGTATTAAGGCATTCTCTTAGCCTCACTTTCTTCCAGCTTTCCTCCTCTGCTCTCTGCCCCACAAAGGCCCCCTTTCCCAATTCTTCTGTGCAGAAAGGTGAGGTTTCTTTTTAGAGTTTTACCTGCTCATATCACTGCTGCTGAGCAGCTCTGCATGAGGAGCCTGCCCTTGGGGCAAAACCACAAAACAGAAGAGGGGAAAAAAACAGAACACTCATTCTCAAATGTGTTGCTTCTTCAAGTTTAGACTCCACTCCACAATCTGTCTGATTTCATTTACTTTTTTTTTAAATTTTATTTTATTATGTTATGTTAATCACCATACATCATTAGTTTTTGATGTAGTGATCCTTGATTCATTGTTTGCGTATAACACCCAGTGCTCCATTCAATACATGCCCTCTTTAATACCCATCACCAGGCTAACCCATCCCCCCACCCCCCTCCCCTCTAGAACCCTCAGTTTGTTTCTCAGAGTCCATAGTCTTTCATGGTTCGTCTCCCCCTCCAATTTCCCCCCCTTCATTTTTCCCTTCCTACTATCTTCTTCTTCTTCTTCTTTTTAACATATAATGTATTATTTGTTTCAGAGGTACAGATCTGTGATTCATCAGTCTTACACAATTCATAGCGCTCACCATAGCACATACCCTCCCCAATGTCTATCACCCAGCCACCCCATCCCTCCCACCCCCCACCACTCCAGCAACCCTCAGTTTGTTTCCTCAGATTATTTCATTTACTTTAAGAGTCCTTGGGTCATTGTTTTTGTGTATTTTGTCCAGAGTTTTTAGTTGTAATGAGAGAGATAGGTCATAGTGGATGTACTCTAACTTGATCAGGATTGGAAGCCACATTTTGAGAGTGGATATAAAAAAATTTTTTTAAAGGATGTTTGTAAGGATATATAAAATTAATATAATGGAAGAGTAAGGTCTTAGAGATCATACAGCCCAGTGGAATTCCCTCAGTGATTGCCTGGGGTAGGAAGAGGGTAAGAGTGCTAAGTATAACAACACCAATCAAGTGTATTCTTAAAATAACTGACCAAAGTCAGACCTCAAGCATTCTAGTTATGCTGAGATATCTTGATGCCCTTTCTCATACTCTTCTTCAGTGGGTAACTTGCACAAACATCCTTTAGTGATGTCTAGAATAGTGATTTAGAAATTATGCTATTCAGAGCTCTAGGCATTCCATGGAGCCCATTCAGGACCAAAAGTAGTGCAGAGAGGGTATACTCCCTGGTACCACTCCCTGCTTCAATTAAAGCAGTCCGCTTTTTTTTTTTTTTAAAGATTTTATGTATTTATTTGAGAGAGAGAGCGCGCGCGCGCGCACACACACACACACACACACACACACACACACACACACACGCAAGTGGGGGGGAGGGGCAAAGGGAGAAGGAGTAGCTCAGCTGGGAGCCTGATTTTGTGGCGGGGGGGGGGCCTTGATTCCAGAACCCCCAGATCACAACCTGAACGAAGGTGGACACTTAACAGACTGAGCCACCCACGTGCCCCTAGAGCAGTCCACTTTTATCTGTTTCTCTTATTGGACTATGTCATAACACATCATAACAACTAAGATTTACATTGGTAAAAAACAAAAAGAATCGCCAGTTTGCAGTAAAGATCCTGGGATTGATGAGCAGTTGGACGTATGTGATGGTGCTTTCCAACTCTTTTCTCTGATATTTATAAAGTAGTTGAGTTACTCTAGATAGGAAGTACTGAGGACTTGTCAGGGATTGCCCAGGGGCACTAGGGAAGGTTCAGGGCAGTAAAAGTGTTTCTGCTTTCCTAATTTAAAGTGGCGGTCTGAACCCTGGAAAATACAACATTAACTGTCATGAGCTTTTGTGCTTCACTCCCTCACTGCCAGAGCAAACTAGCTTTGCTTGATGACTCTAAGTTATCAAGCCAAAATGATACTGACTTATTTTATCCATTTGGAGAATATTTGCACTTCATGAGGCTCCTGACAAGGGCAAGCAAATACTTAACACAAATAAATTGTTTTAATACTTGCATTTAAGGAATCAGGCTAGTGGGGGAAGAGACTCTTCCTTGAGTATCTTATAATACCCAGGTTATATAAAGTAAGTTAAATGATCTTGGACCCACACTTTAGGGTTAGGATGATGGCTGATGGCATTTAATAGTTCTTCTCCCAATTTCTATTAGATATTCACTAAGTAGTACCAAAAGATGAAAATGCACAACAAACTCCAAAATAAAGAATAAAAGCCAGTCATAAAAGAGATTTCTGGAAATATTTCTATTACTAAGTTATCAATAGTGCCAAATTAAGAAACAGAATTGACATCTCAGGCATGCAGTCTTTTGAATCAGGAAAGCACAGCCAGAAAATAGGTAGAAAGAACTCTGTGTCATAACTTCCCCATGATTCCCCTCATTGCCACCCATAGTTTTGGAACACAGAGCTTCATGAATGAGAAAGGTAGGCAGGAATGGCCTTCACTGTGTGGAAACAGATTTCTGAACAATCAGAGTGTCCCTTCCTTTCATAACAATCTCTCTTAATCCCATTTCTATAATCCCCAGCACATTATAGGCTAGGATAAAAAGAATGGGGCCTTGGTATATGTAGTCCTCTCAAAGGTAAAGAATTTCAGGTGAGTTAGAGGAACATTAAAAGTAGTGAAAACGGAGGGAGGGGTAAAGTCGTCATGCACCACTCAGTGTCACTGAAGAAGAGTAAATACAGTTACATTCTGTAGGTTAAACATCCTCTTTCTAATAATCAGGAAGTGATTCTATTTCATTTCAAAGGAACTACACAAGATAAATGCCTATTAAGCAAGAAAAACTGGAATAAGCCTGTGCATATCAAAACACAGAATATTAGAGGAGAGTCGGTCAGTACCTAAGTTAGATGGTGAGAGAACTAAACAGCAAAACTCTGCACTTTATCTTTTTTTCAAACTCTGGGTCTAGATATTTTTCTCCCAACTCCAAGTTGAAAAAATAGGGAGGAAAAAAGTGGGACGTATGAAATATATTTATGCATGCAGTAAAAGACAAGAGAAAGAATCTGTTTTTAAAAAGTCTTCATCTTCGTTTAATACTGATTTACTATAGGAACAGGAAGAAACATTAGAAAGCTTTAAAAAAATCTACATGTTCATTGACAGATGAATAGATGAACAAAAGGTAGTATATATGTACAATGAGATATTATGTAGCCTTAAAAAGGAATGAAATTCTTACATATGGCACAACATAGATGAGCTTGAAGACATTATGCTAAGAGAAACAAGCCAGACACAAAAGAACAGATATTACATGATTCCATTCATATGAGATACCAAGAATAGTCAACTTCACAGAGACAAAATGTAGAATAGTGGTCACCAGGGGCTGAAGGGAGGAGGGAATGAGAAGTAGGTATTTAATGGATACAGAATTTCAGTTTGAGAAGGTGAAAGTTCTGGAGATGGATGGATGGTTGAACAGTAATGTGAGTATACTTAATGTCACTTTACTGTACACTTAAAATGGTTAAAATGGTAAATTTTATGTTATATATATTTTACTACAATAAAAAATGTCACAAAAATCTACAAAAACTAAAAAGTCAGTCACAAAAAAGTATATACAATATGATTCCATTTCTGTGAAATTCTAAAACATATAACCTAATCTAGTGGTGATAGAACCAATCTACGGTGATAGAAATCAGAATATTAATTGACCTTGGTGAGGGATTTATAGGTAGGGAGAATAAGGAAATATTTGGGAGTGTTGAAACAATTGATTGGGGTAATGTTCATATGAGTGTATTTATATGTACAACTCTACTGAGTTGTACACTTAAGGTTTGTGCATTTTAAAGATATGTTATATCTCAAATCCATGTCTATGAAATACAGGCTATCAAAAAAAAAAGAAAGCAGGCTAAATTGAAATGATAACAGATTATGAAAAGAAAACAAGCTAGAAAAGCCTTTAAGGAAACCAAAATTTAGAAATGCAGCAACTCAAATAAAATCCATTCGGGAGGCAGTATATAGCAGACTTCTTGATGCAGAAAATCAAATCAGTGTTTCAGAATACAAACTTGAGAAGCTTTCCCAAAATGTAGGAAAAAAAAAAAGAACAAAGAGAAATAAAGAAAGGTGAGGACAAAGATGAGATCCTAAGTATTACCAATAGATGTTCCTTTAAAAGAAGATGAGGAGATAAACAAATCATGGGCAATAAACTAATAGATATGAAAATTTTACTGAGGTGGAAAAAGACCCAAGTCTTTTAAAGAGTTCCCTTTTTTAGGAAAAAAAAATGACAAGAGATCCACCTCTAGGATTATCCCAGTGAAGTTTTTAAATTTCAGAAATACACAAAGAGGGCGCCTGGGTGGCTCAGTTGGTTGGGTGACTGCCTTCGGCTCAGGTCATGATCCCGGAGTCCTGGGATCGAGTCCCACATCGGGCTCCCAGCTCAGTGGGGAGCCTGCTTCTCCCTCTGACTCTCTCCCCTCTCATGCTGTTTCTCTCTCGCTCGATCTCTAATAAATAAATAAAATCTTTTATAAAAAAAAAAGAAATACACAAAAAAGCGTGCCTGGGTGGCTCAGCCTGTTAAGCGTCAGCCTACAGCTCAGGTCATGATCCCAATGGAGCCCAAATCAGGCTCCTTGCTCAGCAGGGAGTCTGCTTCTCCCTCTCTCTCTGCCCCTCCCCTGCTTGTGCTCTCGCGTGCGCTCTCTCTCCTCTCACACTCTCAAATAAATAAATACAATCTTAAAAAAAATACACAAAGAATTCTACAAGAGCTAAGCAAGAAAATGTTGCCAATAAAGCAGCAAGACACAGGTTGGTCTTTTAATTTCCTCAGTAGCACTAAATCTAAAAAAGATAATGGAGCAAATTTAATGAATTTTTAGAGTAAAAATCTGTGGACCCAAAAAAACTATGCCTATAGATGTTTTCATTGATGTGTGAGGACAACAGATGTTCTTAGACATATGTTAGATCTCATCTAAGTATTCTTCATTTTAAAATTATTTAAGGTTTTAGTTTAGACCGTCACTCAAAAATGAGTAAAAATTAAAATGTGAGAAAACAGATTCTCTGCAAGGACTGGAAGCAAATATAGAAATTAAACATACAGAAAGAAATCTATTTGTTAATTGTAATTTAGTTACAAACCTGAAGGTAATATTGTCAAACTTGAAAGAAAAGATTATAGTGTTTTTAAAAAAGAAGGGGGAAAGATAAAGTTGGGCAGAAAATGTACTAAGTTTCTTGTCCAAATAGAAAGTTCTCGAAAGTTACAGTTTTATTCTTAAAATTTATAATCATAAAAATGCATATTCAACATTGTTTATGGTTTTTTTAAAAAAGGTTTTATTTATTTGAGAGAATCAGAGGGAGAGGGAGAAGCAGGCTCTCTCAGGGAGCCCGATGCAAGGTTACACGTGGGGCTTAATCCCAGGACCCTGGGATCATGACCTGAGCCTAAGGCAGACGCTTAACCGACTGAGCCACCCAGCCGCCCCTCAACATTGTTTATGTTTAAGGATAACTATTAGTAGACTAAAAACAAGAAATCTTTATTCTAAAATCCAAATCATTGCAGAAGCAAAAGGAAAAATAAGCTCAAGGTTATATAGAAAAATATAGAAAGCAAAGACCATGACTAAGTAGGAATTTAAAAAAAAAATAACGAAAGCCACAGTACCTATGAGACCTTTTTTTAAAAAAAAATAGTGAATGAAGAAACCATTTAACTGCAAGAAGAATCAAAATAAATAACTGAGGAGGGACTTGTGCATAAAAGTATTCATTACAGCATTGTTTGGAATAGCAAAAGGTTGGAATGAACTTAAATGTCCATTAGTAAGGTACTGTTCAAATAAATTATTGTGCATGTAAAAAGTGAACTACACTATAGCTGTTAAAAAGAATGAGACAGTTTTATATTTACTGATACAGAACAGTCTCTAAGGTACATTGTCAAGACAGGGAGAAAAAACATGGTTTAGAGAAAAGTCTATGTGACAAATATAAATGATTGTGTACTTAGGGAACGTGAATACAAGAAACTGAACGATTCCTTTTTGGGTTGAGGAACGAGTGGTTTGTGGACAGAGGTGGGAGGAAGAATTACTTTTCATTATGTATCATATTGTATCTTTTGGATTTATATGTCATATGCATGTATTAACTGCACAAAAAATAATTATGTAAAATTTGCAGAATATGGATTAGGAACACGAACTACTTCTTGACCTCTGTAAGGACTTAAATTCACTATATGTGTATGATGCCGAAGTTGATATATTTGGCTTATATACAGGGAGAAGTAGAAAGAATCAGCTCAAGGACAAGAAAAAGAATAAAATAGACCCACAAGAAGCAGAGATGAGAACCATTTTGGCCTGGAAAGACTGAGAGAGTATCACTGGTTCCTCAGAGTTTCTCAACTCTTTTGTTCTGTTTTACTTTTTCATATTTTCCAAAATCTTAAAAATAAGTATGTACTATTTTTATAATGAAAAGAAAAACATGATTATTGCTTTTAAAGTCCTAGCCTAAGCCCTAGGGAGTGTATAAAACAGCAGTGACAGGAACACATAAACAAAAACAAATGTATAAATTCAACTAGCAGAGTATTTACAATGTCTGCAAAAGAGGGGGGGCTAAAGTGCATAAAGTGTCAGGGTTATTAAGAAAGAATATATAGAGTGTATATGGGTAATATTTATATGTTGATGAGTAGGTATGAGGAATCAGTGCCTCTTTTCCAGTTACAGAGATTTTAGGGAAGATGTTATATTTCAGGAGGTCTTTGAATGATGGAAGGGAGATCAAAATAGTGCAACATTGGAAAGCAGACATTTTTCTCTTTTCAGGTATGGAAGTCTTAAAGTTGGGACTGAGATGGGTGATAAAAGTTGTGATGAATAAAAAAGGGAAGTAGATATTGGGCGATGAGCCTGTTGCTGCCAAAAAAGGCAATTCTTCAACGTAAGGGCCCTGAAGAGGAAGATGTAAGAACCTAAAAAGCAGTGGGTCAGAAAGCACATTTAGTCTTGGGACTTAGTGGAGTGGTACTGGGTAGGATGGGGAAATTTGGATGGGAGGCTGTTGCAAAAAATGGGGAAGAGTATGTGACCATCTGTGTGTATCTGTTATAATCTCCTTGATCTGGGCTTCCCTCTCTAACTGTGGTCATGCACCCACCATCTCAGGGATTCCACAAACATAACAGTCCCCATCCTTGGAAAAAATTGTACTATCAGTGGTTTGCATGCTTGGGCTTGTGAGTGTGGCATCAGTAGGGTCCCCAAGATGGCAATGACATAGAGCAGGAAAGTAAATTCTTTACACAAATCTGTTTCTTTCTATTTTCTCCATTCTGTTTCTAGGGTCAATGCAAGTATTTTTGCAGTTGAATGGAATAGCAGCTTCTAAGAAATAAAAAACAGATGTTGGAGGAGGGCATTCAGGGTGAGTCAGGAGAAGCCCTCAAGGCACTCTGTGCTCACGGCTTGCCCTACACTTTTCCTTGCTTTAATCTTGATAGACGCTGAAATTCCCAACTATGCCTAGGCAGCACCAAGGCTGTAGTGGATCTAAAAATGACAAACTACACTGACTCCCAAGCCTGATTGTCCTGTAGAAAGAAAAGAATAGCTTGGCTGATCTCATAAAGAGTCCTCTCAAGTAAAGGAACATATTCTTCCTGATTCACTTCTCAGATCTAGAAAAAAAATGTACATATATACTATTTTGGGGTAAATATTAATCATATAAAACCAAGCTCTTAAAACTGAACCTAAATTTTTATAACTGTCTGTTCATTAAAGTTGTTTAGGATCAAGTGAAGTTGTTGTACATTAAAAAAATTTTAAGAAATGTTAGCTAAAGTTTCTTTTTTTTTCTTTTTTTTAGACTAAAGTAGGTTTAATCATCCTTTAAATTAAGAAATAAACAATCCCAGAATAAAAGATTATTCCTTTGTATCCTCAGAGACTATGAAACTTGCAGTAAAGCTTAGAACATAATATAGTTATTCTGCAAAGGGTCTAAGGGGTTAAATTTTTATTTTAGTTTCCATGGAAAAGCAAAAACATCAGTTTTTTTCCATAAATCAGAAAACAAAAAGAAAGTACTTTATTTGTTGTCTTAATTTGGTTGGAATCCATACAGAAAAACCACTTCATGGGGTGCCTGGGTGGCTCAGTCAGCTAAGCATCCAACTCTTGATTTCAGCTCTGGTAGAGATCTCAGGATTGTGAGATCGAGCCCTGGTTGGACTCTGTGCTCAGCGTGAAGTCTACTGGAGATTCTCTCTCCCCGTGCCCCTCTGCTCCACCTCACCCCCCGGAATGCACTCTTTCTCTCTCAAATAATAAATAAATCTTCAAAAAGAAAAAACACTTCAAAGGTGCCATTTAATTGAAACTATAATATAATTATATATATTATATATAAACAAAATATAACTATAATAAAAAGACTACCTATTCAAAAAAACCTTTCAACAGTCTCTTTTAAAAAACAGTAAATAATACTGATGGGTAAATATTGACAGAACATGTGATACCAAATGCTAAAACCAGTGATAGAAGTTACACCCTAGGTTTGCAACTAAGGTTTAATCTTTGCACTATCTTTACTCTCTGTGTTCCTGGCTACCCTGTTTTCTGGGGGTTGGGGTAAGAGTCACTGCCTGCTGCTCATTTGGCTGGTGGTGGATGTCAGGTGACTTTTTCTGAAAGGAAACGAGATGGACACATGACACTCCCCTGGCATGCAGGATGTCTCATCTTCTTCAGGTATCTTCATCCAGATACTCACTGGTAAGAACTGTAATCTTTGCTTTCCTTGGTAACTGTAAATGTCTGATGATGATGGGGGTTAAAAAACATCCTTTGAATAGTTAAGATGGCTGTAGCTCACTTTCAGTGGTTTTGTGGACTACTATTTTCTTCTCTTTCCTACCCCACCTTCAGGAAGGTTCTTCCCTCCTTCCGCCTCCTGCTCGCTTTTTCTAGCTAAAGTTTCTATAGGAACTTAGCCACATCACATTCTTAACACATTTATGGTATGCATTTTTGAAATTACATGTACTTTATGGTACTGAATTACAATTGATATGCAATTTACAGTGTGTACCTGAATTTTTAGTATATTTTTTAGACAGAAGAGACATGATTATGCACTAAATTGAGAAAATATAAAAGTACAGGTAAAAATGTGTTTTTTTAATTTAATTTTATTTTTTAAAAAGATTTTACTTATTTACTTGAGAGAAAGAGCAAGTGAGGGAGAGAGTATGGGGGGGTGGCACAGAGGGAAAGGGAGAAGCAGAATCCCCGCTGAGCAGGGAGCTTGATGTGGGGCTCAATCCCAGGACCCTGGGATCATGACCTGAGCTGAAGGCAGACGCTTAACTGAGTGAGCCATCCAGGTGCCCTAAAAATGTGTTTATATGGGAGTATAACTTCATAATACTTTTTTTTTTAAAGATTTTATTTATTTATTTGAGAGAGAGAGAATGAGAGATAGAGAGCACGAGAGGGAAGAGGGTCAGAGGGAGGAGCAGACTCTCTGCCAAGCAGGGAGCCCCATGTGGGACTCGATCCCGGGTCTCCGGGATCATGACCTGAGCCGAAGGCAGTCGCTTAACCAACTGAGCCACCCAGGCGCCCCTTCATAATACTTTTTAAAATCTGGAAGCATTCCTTAATTTATTTAAAAAGCTTTTACATTTCTTTTGAATAAAGGTTTTGTTGAAGACAGTAAACATGAATTAATTTGTCATTCTTTTACAACACTCCATTATGGACAGCTTCTTTATATAGTGGGTAATACCAGAAAGCCTAAAAGGTACTCCCAAGGGGCGCCTGGGTGGCTCAGTTGTTAAGTGTCTGCCTTCGGCTCCGGTCATGATCCAGGGTCCTGGGATAGAGCCGCGCATTGGGCTCCCTGCTCCGCGAGAAGCCGGCTTCTCCCTCTCCCACTCCTCCTGCTTGTGTTCCCTCTCTCGCTGTGTCTCTCTCTGTCAAATAAATAAATAAAATCTTAAAAAAAAAAAATAAAAGGTACTTCCAATATATATCTATATACATATTTATAAATGATTCTTTTCCTGAAATCCAGCTGTTTGGGTTATTTATCGCTGAGAAACTACCCCAAAACTTAGTGGCTCAAAGTAGCGATCACTTTGTTATTTCTTCATGATTCTACTGTGTGGGCAGTGCTTGGAGGGATTAGCTTGTTTCTGTTCCATGTGGCATCATCTGGGCATTTCAGATGGCTAGGGTCTGCTGGAATGGCTTGACTTGGGTCATAAGTCTGGAGTCTCTGTTCTCAGGATTCCTCTGTTGTCCTCCATGTGATCTCTTCCTGCGGTTAGTAAGCGTGGGTTTCCTCACACCATGGTGACCTCAGTTTAGTTGGATATCCCAGAGCACTAAACTGTTGGTTGCCAGGCAAACTGTCAAAGTTGGGCCCGATACTGGAATAGCGCCATTTTTGCTACATTCTATTGGTTAGAACAGCTCACAGGGCCCCAGCCTAGATTCAGTGTAGGAGGGAACTCCAGGAGGCCATGCATACTGGGAGACGTGGTTCACTGGGGGCCATCTTTGGAAGCTAGCTACCACATCAATGTTTATGAAAGAAATTCCATAAACATTATACTGAGTCTATTTCCTACCAAATAACCAAATGCTTAGGAATGCTGAACTTAATTGTCTTTCACTATTCATAAGTCTACACCCAAATCTTTCTTATTTTTCCATGATCTTTCCCAAATATGCCTCATTCAAATTCTTTCAGCACTGCAGTCTCTTCATTGGGTCCTAGCATGAGTCTCATCTAAATTAAATGTTTCCAGATGTTTGAATTCCCAAAACCAGAAAAATTAAGATATAACTAACTTAATCTATGTATTTGCATAGAGTTGCTAACTCTAAGTTTTAAATTTCCAAGTAAGAACATTAAAAACTATTCCATTTACTATTACTCTTGCTTCTAAAACGAAAGTACATTTAATTTTTTAAAAAAGTAGTAAAGAGAATTTCAGACTGAAAGACAGTCTTAAATTAGAACTGCTTACTTTATGAAAACATGTAATAATATATCTTTATTCCCATTTTGATGCAGGTCAGGAAAACTCCACTAAGGAGTACCACTGGTTCTTGGACCCAGTGTTTGGAAACCTCTAGTAAAGCCACTGTTTCTGAACATTGTCAAGGTTCTTTTTATTCTGAACCTTGCTAAAATCATTTCACATCTTTCCCTAGGAACTATAATCATACTGATCACATCGCAAATTTTATAATTCCTTCTTTTACATAGAATCATTTAAATCTGTGCTAATGTAAATAATACAGTTGTGATATACTTATTGTACTAGGATTGGATAGCGTTAGCATACTCAGCTGTTAAGAATGGGGACTCTGGAGTCTGACTGTTCCAATCTGGATCTGTCATGACCTTGAACAAGTAACATATCTTTCTGCACCTCAGTTTCCCCATCTATGATGTAGGTATAATCATAGCAGAATTCTTTTGAAGTTTTAATTGGATTCTATGTATAAAATGCATACAATAATGCCTAGCATATGGTAAATGCTCAGTATGTATAATTAATATTATATTCTTATTTATACAAATCAGTATTTTGCAATTGCACTTAGAATTTTAATATATACTTTAAGTGTGATCCCAAATATCCACAATGCTGTTGAAGAGATTAGCCATAACTAGACAATAGAATTTAAAAGTTGCAAAGGAACTTTAATGTCATATGATTCCACCTTATGACAGGTGAGGACTTCTTCATTTTAAAAAAAATTGATATAGAGTCCATCTATCTTATGGTAAAAGACAACTAGTTGGGGGTTACAATCATCAGATCAACCTTATAAAAAATTAAAATATATAGGCCTCACATATATTTCCAGTAGCTTTGCCAGACTGGTTTTCAATTCCACTTATATTTATCAGTGCCACTCATGTATTGTCTTAGCTACCTGCACTTTTTCATATGTGTCCAATGGAAAGCAACATAATGCTCACAGTTCTCTGAGAAACAACAAAATTCTGAAGAATACCTAAAAATGGTAATAAAAAAGGACAAGCAGAGTTTAGGAAATTTACTTTAGGGCAACTGCCAGATTTATTTTAAGCCCTATGCTTAAAAATAAATTTAATTCACATGACCAGCTTAAAATACTGGAGCCAAGAAAAGTCACTGCAAAAGCATTTAATAAAATACCTGAATTTTGTCTAGTTGTCATCTTTGTTATGATTTTTGTGAAGACTTACTTCCTATCCTGATTTATACAGTGGTTTTTGTATCTAAATATTTCTTGTATATAATAAAGTGAAAATAGAAGAGACATTTTTCAAACAATATAACATTTTCCTAACCTCTGACTCACACCATGTAGTAGACGCAGCGCAATGTTTTTTACATTGGAAGACAATTGGTTCATCCGTAGCATTTTCCAGTGTGGGGAAACACATCCACGTTTTCTATTTCTAGCAATCTTTATTTTTTTATTTTTTTTAAGATTTTATTTATTTATTTGAGAGAGAGAAAGAGAGAGAGTGCATGAGAAGGGGTAAGGTCAGAGGGAGAAGCAGACTCCCTGCCGAGCCGGGAGCCCGCTGCGGGACTTGATCCTGGGACTCCAGGATCATGACCTGAGCCGAAGGCAGTCGCTTAACCAACTGAGCCACCCAGGCGCCCCTCTAGCAATCTTTAACTTGACCTATGAGCAAAACTGAAGATGGATTAGAAATAAAGGTAGATTTCCCGCTGACAGCAGTGAAGAACATTATCAGCAGATTGAGTAACAAGTCTTTCACCCTCTCACACCACAGTCAATGAAGCAATTGGCTTAAGAGGAAATGCCCATAATTTTCATATTCTACATTGGTTCTGTTAAAATCACAATTTTACGTTTCAGAGCTTTCTGAAATCGAAACGGGCAGGATCACACATCAAGAAGAGAACTACAATTGGAGTGATAATGGTGTGGAAGAACTAGTATGAGTAACTTAAAAATATTGTTTTTTTTAAACAAATTGAACTTGATTTCTATGGACTATATCTTCCGGAATCAATATTTTAGTGCTCCCCTGACACACACGCTCGGCTTAGGAGAGTTGAGTACTGCATTGCTTCGTAATTTTCCCATGGAATCGCAGACGGTTTAAACATTGTGGCGTTCCCGGAGGGCCGACGATGAAGTACTACTGAAAACTAAACTCCGCTGGTGCTAAAATGCTGCTGCCTGCTGGCAAAAAGGCATCTTGCCTAGAAAAGAACCTATTTGCAAAATAACAATAACAAGCACCCTTTCTTTCTGGTCAGAAGGCTCCGGACGATTGCAGCCCAGAGGAAGCAGAGTTGAGGCAGCTACTTAGGAAGCGACCAGAGACAGAAAAAGCTCCGCGCCCCTATTCACCGCCCCCTCGCCAAACCCGCCCCGACCTCCGCTCCAGCTCCAGAGATCTGCTTGGCTCCTCACAGCCAGCAGGGGCGAGGGCGGTGCCGCCTGCCGCACCCCGTCGCCTCCTCCCAGCTACCAGCCCTTCCCGTCCGCCGGCGAGGCCCCGTGCGCGCCCCGCCTTCCGCCCCGCCCGGCCCGGCCCGACCCGGCCCAGCCCAGCCCTGCGGAGGCGCCGGCGTGTGCGCGCGCGCGCGCGCGGCGCGGGACCGATTCTCCTTCCGAGCGGCCGCGCCCCGCATGCGCAGTCCGTCCCGGCGGTCTCCGTTTGTTTGAACAGGAAGGCGGACATATTAGTCCCTCACGGCCCCCCTCGCCCCACCCCCCAGGCATTCGCCGCCGCGACTCGCCCTCTCCCGAGCAGGGGACGCAGCCCCTCCCAGAAGCTCCCCCATCAGCAGCCGCCGGGACCCGACTCTCGTCCTCCTCACCGCCCGCTCTCCAGCCTTTTCTAAGTCTTCATCGGGCACCGACCTCGCCCTGCCCCGCCGGACAGCGCGGCAGCACCCCAGTAGCGACGGGACAAAATGGGAGAGTGAGGCTATCCCGCGGGGACCAGCTCTTGGCAGAGTCGGATCGGTGCGTCGGGCCGCGCCAAGGAAGCCGGGGATGCGGGGCTAGACCGCCTACAGTGCCTCTGAGCGGAACGGGTCGGGCCCGTGGCCCAAGCGGCGGCGGCAGCTGGCACAGCTCCGCACCCGCCCTTCGCTTTCGCCTTTCCTCTTCTCCCTCCCCTGCTGCCCGGAGCAGTCTCCACCCTGCTTCTCTTTTTCTCCCACCTCCTGCCCATCTCGGGACGGGGAACCCTCCATGGCGAAGGCGGCTGGGGCCCGCTAGGCTGAAGCACCTCGCCGGAGCAACGAGGCTGGTGGCGACAGCGCTGTCGGCTGTCGTGAGGGGCTGCCGGGTGGGATGCGACTTTGGGCGTCGGAGCGGCTGTGGGTCGCCGTTGCCCCCGGCCGGGGGTCTGGAAAGTGGAGATCCCCTCAGTGAGGGGGAGGAGGGGGAACCGGGCGCACCTGGTGACCCTGAGGTTCCGGCTTCTCCGCCCCGCGGCCGCGAACCCACCGCCGGAGGAAGTTGGTTGAAATTGCTTTCCGCTGCTGGTGCTGGTACGAGGGTATTGTCACAGTAGCAGCAACATGTCGACTGGGGACAGTTTTGAGACTCGGTTTGAAAAAATCGACAACCTGCTGCGGGATCCGAAATCGGAAGTGAATTCAGATTGTTTGCTGGTGAGTAGCGCTGTTGTCTTTTGCTTGTCTGGGGTTCTATGTGTATTTGCTTTCCTCTTGCTTTCAGTCTAGTTATTTGCAAAAGAAAGTTTCAGGTGTACATAATCTTGGAAAACACCAAAATCTGCTCTTTCTCCTGAAGGGTTTTTGGAGCACTACTAAAATCTCATGCCGTGGCCTTATTTATCTTTGGATTGGCCCTGTACTAACTACTCTCTGAACTTTTAGCTCTGGCTCAGTTCATCATTATACAAAAGATACTTAGAAACCTCTATTGCCGGCATCACATAAAAAGTTATCACGTCAGTTATTTCTGCATGTATAGTTTGTTGAATGACGATCGTAGTAATAATAATCTTTTTGATCGGTTTGACAGTAATACTGGAAAGACTACTTTCCTTAGAGCGATTTAGCTCCTGAGGGTTTAGTTTTTAGACTTGGAAGTGACAATGGAGAATCGATATTGAGAAAGTGATTTTTGAGCCAAAATGTCATAGGTGATTGAGTGTAGGGGAACTTGTTGCTGGACTGTTAAGTGTAAAGACCTAAGATAACTGATAGGTCATCACATTAACTCTTTTACAGTATTGTTGATTACAGAAGTAGCACACAGATACTTTATCATAACTGCCGTTTTTGGTGCTGGTGTGCTTACTATTGTCACTTTTTAAAACATTCTGAAGAAGTTTTATGAAATGAAAGGCCAAATTCTTAAAAATCTTTCATTGGTTACAGTTATCTGTAAATAATTAGTTTTTAAGTTTTGTCTGTTTTCCCTGATACTAATAGTTGCAAACTCTATAAACAAGTTTCTCCTTTTACTTTACTGAACAACTAAAAGTTATATAATAATTCTATTTTAGTCCAAACAAAACTGTATAATCTCTAAAGTTACAGGGAGTATGTATATGAATAGTTATTTACAGCCTCCTCAGAGAATTAATGTTAGATGTATACAATATTTGGGATTAAGTGAACAAAATAATGCCATTAAGAGAGGTAATATTTAAAAATCTCATGTTGAATCAGGAAAATCATGTAGATCATTTAAAATTAACATGCATTTTAGTTACTCTAAATATCTGTGTGTATATTTTTATTTTTTTTTTTAAGATTTTATTTATTTGAGAGAGAGAGCACATGAGAGGGGGGAGGGCCAGAGGGAGAAGCAGAGTCCCCGCCGAGCAGGGAGCCGGATGCGGGACTGGATCCCGGGACTCCAGGATCATGACCTGAGCAGAAGGCAGTCGCTTAACCAACTGAGCCACCCAGGCGCCCCATCTGTGTATATTTTTAAATGTGTACTGTTTTACCAGAAAATTTCTCCCCAAAGCTTTCAGAATTACTTTTAGCATCCTTGACTGTGAAAGGAGAGTCTTGTGGGTTGTGTTATTTGAAATGTCTCACCAAATTATGGATGCTCTTCATATTGAGAAACAGCAAGGATGGTGGATGCTTAATACAATTTAAAACATTTTATTGAATGAGAGAATGGGAAAGAATTTGAACACATCTTTCTACTAAGAATTTGTTACTTTTTATTCTGTTTTGATTTTTGATCTCCTAGTTCCATGAAGCAGTGGTATAGGGAGGGTTTAGTAGCTTTTTTTTTTTTTTTTTTTTAAGTTGTATAGCCTCTTGCCTTAGTTTCATTGGTGGGAACTTCACAGATTTGTTGAAATGTGGAAGATAACAAAGAAATATAAGGCATGGAGACTCTTTACTTGAAAGTCTGATCTATTTAGGAAAACAACACCTAATCTCACATTTATACACAGAAACAAAGCAGAACACTTTACAGACTGAAAAAAAATGTGTGATAGATTTCAAATAATTGGTGTAGGTGATACATGCTCTTGGTTATTGAAATGAAGAGTGTGTTAAGAGGGCCAGAGTATGCTTATGATGAGTGGATAGGATTTAGATAGAGGACATTCAGAGGAGTAGAGGATAACATGAATAGAGGATGTGATTGGCTGTGACATGTTTGGGGAACAGGATAAAGTTGGAAACATAGATTGGGGCTAGAATGTGGAGGATTTGATTGCTGGGCTATAGAGTTTAGATTTTCTTCAGTATGTTGTGGCTATTAAATATCTGTAAACAAGACTGTGCCGGATGAATGAAGATGAATCTGGTAGTTGTATGCAGGGTGGAGTGTGTAAGAAGAGATTGGGGATTTAACAAATTAATAGTGCAGAAATTATTGAAGCCCCAAATTGGGGCATTATAATGGGAAAGGAAGAATTGATGGCACTTGATTGGCAGGGTTGGGGAGAAGGGGGAACCAAAGTGAGAGAAAATAGATGATGCTAAAAAATTTGAGGCTAGGTTATAGGGAGACTGTTGAAAACAAGCAAAGTCAGGTTTGGAAATCTCTTGGGAAGAATAGGCAACAGATAAGTTCGATTTCAGGTTGTGTTTCAAAGGATAGTGGTGGGACAACCACAAAGAAATGACCTGTAGACTATTGGAGGTAGGAAACTGAGCTCATAATTAAAGATGACAATTTGGAAATCATTTGCACAGACATGCAAGTTGAAACTGATAAAACGATAAAGGGTAAAAGATGAAAGTTGAACAAAGAGGAAGAGTCAAGAAAGTCGGCAATCAGGGCCTTTTCAGAGTTAGGACAGCCAGGTATCTTGGAGCCTAAGACTTGGGAAAGAACATTTCGAAAAATAGTCAAGATTTCTCCCCCCTTATATGTAGTCTTATAGTCTTGACCCTCTTTTGTATTTGGTTTCGTAATTGTTTATTGATAGCTGTTCAAATTTTATTACCATATTAATCTGAACTTGATAAAGATTGAATTTTTTCTTTGGAGACAAATCCTTTTTTCAGTTTTGTAGTTTCTAGCCTGATTTTTCTTTGCATGGTATTTTATGTTCATCGTTAAGTATTCATTCATTCTACCATTCAGAATGACCTATCAGGTAACTTTTTTTTCAGTGAGTCTGTTCTTACTCTTTCCTATCTGGACTTTGGACATCTCTTGTAGGGATGATACCTCTTTTAAGTTGGTTGCCTTTCTTTATTATTTTGGCCATTGTTGATTTATTTAATTGATACTTATTGAATATCTATTAATGTGCCATGTGCAACACTCACCTTCTGGATGTGTGTGTGTGTGTGTGTGTGTGTGTGTGTGTGTGTGTGTGATATCAAGAAATAAAGTTTGTTTGTTCTGCATTTACTTGAGTAGATCTACTCTTCAGAAATGAAAGTTCCCAAAACTTTTGGTTTCAGAAGAGTCTGCTGACAGATTTCTCTCTTTTTTAAAGATTTTATTTATTTGTTTGAGAGAGAGAAGGAGAACTTGTGAGCAGCGGGAGGGGCAAACGGAGGGAGGTAGAGAGAGAATCTCAAGTGGGTTCCTTGCTGAGCGTGGAACCTGAGGTAGGGCTCGATCTCATGACCCTGAGATCATGACTCCACTGGCAGATCTTTTCTAAACAATCCAACCCACAAAACAGCCTTTTGTGTTGAGCTCCTAATGAGGAGTTTTAGTAGTTATAAAATAATGTAGCTGGAAGAAGCCCTGGTAAGTGGCTATCCAACCTTTTCTCATATAATTTGTTTTAAGAACTAGATAAGTCTATTTTTCATATTGCAAATATAAATGCTAAAATAGTCTGCAGATAATATGGTAACTATTCACTTATTTTCTAGATCATCCAAATCACTCAACCTTGGTTTTCTGTAAGTCACGTTCTTTCCAGTGTCTTAATGGTTCCCTTACTGTCTATGTTATAGTTTATAGTGATTATCAGGAGCTGTTTTCCTTTTCCCTACCTTTATTTTAAGATTAAAATTATTTTATCTGGGACTTATTAACAATTTCTCAGTAGTTTTGAGTACCTCTGAAAACAATAAGCTCTAGAGTTTAAGTCTAAATTTCCAGAGGAAAAAATGCATATGATTTGTAAATTAAAAAAGAAAAACGGGTGCGTAGGTGGCTCTGTCGGTTAAGAGTCTGCCTTTGGCTCAGGTCATGATCCTGCAGTCCTGAGATCAAGCCCCACGTTGGGTTCCCTGCTCAGTGGGAGCCTACTTCCCCCTCTCCTCCCAGCTTGTGCTCTCTCTGGCTATCTCTGTCACTATCTGTCTCTCAAATAAATAAATAAAATCTTAAAAAAAAAAAAAACAAAGGTAGTTGGGTGGGAGCATTAGGTATATATTTGTCTTGAAGGGTGACATACATTTCTTGAAAGTATAGCTGTCTTGGGACGCCTGGGTGGCTCAGTCGGTTAAGCATCTGCCTTTGGCTCAGGTTGTGATCTCAGGGTCCTGGGATCGAGTCCCACCTCGGGCTCCTAGCTCAGCGGGGAGCCTGCTTCTCCCTCTGCCTGCCACTCCCCTTGCTTGTGCACTCTCTCTGACAAATAAATAAATGAAATCTTTAAAAAAAAAATAGCTGTCTTGCCTTTAGCTTGTTTAGCATAGTGCTTCAGGATGCCAGTTAAGAGCATAACCTTTTTTTCTAGTTTTTGTGTAGCTGGTGGAGGTGTAGCAGTAGTGGGTAAAATGGAGGGAAGAAGGGAACCAATATTAGTTGAAAAGTGCATAACTGAGTTCTAACATTGCTGTCGCCTTTGTACATATTTGTTAACTATCATTTTTCATTAGTCAGTTTTTCAGAATGTAGGAAACATATGTAAATAAAGTTTCAGGTGTTCTGTTTTTTTAGTTTTTCTTCCTTTAGATTTTCTTTTCTTGGACTTCTTAACCCAGTGCTTTCCCATCTTTTCATTGCTGACTTTTTCTCTCAGTCTCAATCTTTGGTCTTGTACTTGGTACTTACCTTTTTATTTACTCTCTTGAAAATTCATCCATTTTTACACCTTCAACTACTGTCATCTCTATGTCCATGATATCCAAGTCTTTATTTTTTAGCCTTTTTTTCTGGTTTTCAGTCCTAAATATCAGGATGCATCTGCCTTTGGCTCAGGTCCTGATCCTAGGGTCCTGGGATAGAGTCCTGCATTAGGCTCCTTGCTCAGCGGGGAGCCTGCTTCTCCCTCTGCCTTCCGGTCACCCTGCTTATTCTCTCCCTCTCCTCTCCCCCTCTCTCTCTCTCTCTCTCTCTCTCTGACAAATAAATAAGTAAAATCTTAAAAACAAAATCCTAAATATCTGACTGCTCACTAGGCATCTGTACTCAGATGTCATGTTATCACTTAAATTTCTCATATTCTAAAATGAGCTTTCTTCCATATACTTCCTTGTCATTGACACCACTGTTCTCCCTGTCACTCACCTGGAATTTTTGTTGTGAACTTTAACAATGCTGGGCCACATGTTGGGTTATTTCAGCAGATTTTGGCTAGTGTTCCCGATTCAAGATTATTACTGTGTAATCCCTCTGGGTATCCTACTAGTTGAATTGATCACATTTGGGGTTATATTAGTGAAATGAAAAGACCTGAAGTCATTAAATCTTTGAGCCTAAAGCCGTATGCCTGCCAATGTTCATAATTTATGAGTTAATGGGTGTTACCAGTATCAATTGCATATCTGGTTAGTTTGGACCAGACTGTTTTGATGAAACTATGTTGCAAGAATTTTTTTAAAAAACATTATTTCACTTATTCATTCAGTGAATCTTTGTCTAGGCTCTAAACTTGGATTCAAATGTAGGCTCTGCCATGTACTTGCTAGATGATTTTAGGTGAGTTATTTTAACCTGTCAGTTTATTTCATCTTCAGAAAAGTGAGGGGATAATAGTACTAGATTGTTGTAAGGATTAAATAATATAGACAAAGCAATTATCACAGCATATGGCATTTAGTAAGCATTTGTTAATTGGTAATTATTATCTTTGTCATATTTATAGTATTCCTGTTATATGCTAGTCACCATTTAGGCTGGAGGTTGATATTTATTATCTTCTGTAAGTGCAGAATAATGATGGCACCTCAAGCCATGCCCGTAAATTCAAATTCCAGCTGTATTTTACTGAATTGTCCGAACCAGTTGTAACTAAAAACGGAGACATTTAGATGGGATTGAGTAGAATGGGGAGGGACTTTTGGAGACTATTTAGTCATGATTTATAACATACGTACTTTGTGCCAGGGATTTATAAGAAAGGCATTTGGGAGCTGGTTTGCGGACATTTAGTTGTTATCTTGTCCTGTGTCTGTATCTTTTGTACTTTCAGTATGTGTTCTGTAAATAGGCCCTCTTACACTAAAAGTACCCTGTGGGTGTATAGAGATGTGGCTCAGAGTAACAGCTGAGACATGAATTGGGCCATTCATTAATCTCTTGAGTCAGAAATGTTTTAATCTAGAAGGAACCACATAAAAAAATTTGTAATGAACAAAGAGTAAATTCTCAGTTTTAGATTAGTTTTTGCATAACTTTACAGTTTAGTTTTATTTCATAATTGTAAGTTTTATGTGTATATATGGTAAAAACAAGAGATTCTGTTTTCATATTTAGCCAAAAACCCCACATGTCAGTAAATACTACATATGGAGTTCTGTTGCTGAAGATAGTCAATTAGCTCTACTTCCCCATTCCTATCCTTACTAAAAAAGAGGTACATCCATTTAGTTTAAGTACAGAGCATAGCTAATGTGTGCCACACTCGTGTGTACAAGATAAACAGTGCTGCATTTCACAACGGAAAATATTTTTTGAAACATGCCATTTGCATGGTATAGTAAAACAAAACAAAACAAAAACCTCTGGATTGAAAATTGAGAGCATTGGCATAAACTTGTTTTGCTGTTAATTTCTCTCTGTGATCAAGTAAATCTTTTTTCTTATCTGGGCTTCAGTTTCCCCATTTGTAAAATGAAGAGTTGGGCCATATAGTTGATGTCCATTGTGTCTCTGAAAATTCTGTGAATCTTTGTTTATTACACTTCTGTAAAAACTTAAAAAGTTGTGTAATTGATTCATTACTTAATAGAATTTAAAAGTTAAATGGTGTTGGGGTAGAGATATAAGAATAGGAACCATCTTTGGTAAGTACTGTTTTTGGAACTAGTTCTGTATAGCCTTGGAAGATCATCCTAAACTAATTGTTAATTGTTATACTTGGCACTTTTTTATTTTTGCATTTGTGACTTGTGTCCGTAAGTGTAAAGGTTTGCACTTTTTGAGCACAGGAGGCAGTAGTTGAGTTACTCATTTGCATATCCATTAAAATGTATACATGTAGTTTACTTCTCTAATACACCTGGTCTCCCTGTTTGGGATTGTGAAATATAGGATACATTTTCATGGTAGTTTCTAAACAGCTAGTGGGACATTAGATGTTCAAATTAATGTCCAAAGTTGATGTCTCAGAGGGTGAGAGGCACATAACCTGTGCCCCCTCTTTATTCCTAGTTTATTTTTATTTTACTCTTTTATTCCCATTTTATAGTCTTTATTCCATACTCCAAATTGACTTTTGGAAAGGAATTGAAATTTTATCTGAGAGGAACTCGTTTTGAAATAGTGGACCTCATTTAACTCTTCCTTTTTCTCTTTGCTGTTATTCATTCAACAAATGTTTATTTGGTGTGTACTGGTGACTCTGATAGGCACTGGGGATACCATGCTGAGTACAAACAGGGGTCTTGCTTTTGTAGAATTGGTAGTCTCAGGAAAAGGGTAAATTTTGAGCAGATAGGAGTGAGGTAAGGCTCGAACGGGAGGTAAGAGATATGATCATGGCTTTCCTTTAAGGTTTGGGATATATTTAAAGACTTGTGGTAAAGTAGTCTAAGTGTATAATTTTCAGCTATGTGTCTGTAGATTCTCTGTATCAGATTCACTTGAGGACTTGTTAAAAATGGAATCTGGGCCCATGCCCAGACAAACAAAATCAGAATTTTTTGGGATGACTCCTAGGATTCTGCATGAGTTGGGATTCTTATTTTTGTTTTGTTTGATAATTTTGTAAATGAAAAATTTCAGACATACACAGAAGTAGGGAAAATAGTATAGTGAACCCCCATTACCCAGATTCTGCAAATTTCAGAATTTTATCATACTTGCTTCATCCATCACCCTTTTTCTTGCCAAAATATTTTATTTTTTAAAGATTTTATTTATTTATTTGACAGACAGATAGAGAGCACAAGTAGGCAGAGGGGCAGGAAGAGGGAGAGGGAGAAGCAGGCTCTCCGCTGAGCAGGGAGCCCGATGCGGGGGCTCTATCCCAGGACCCCGGGATCATGACCTGAGCTGAAGGAGCTACTTAACCGACTGAGCCACCCAGGCGTCCCTCTTGCCAAAATATTTTAAAGTAAATTCCAGATATTATCATTTCACCCCTACATACTTCAGTAAGTATCTCTAAAAAAAACCAGAGCACATTTTCTTCATTACCACCATGGCCATTATCATGTCTAACAAAATTAAAAGCTTCTTGGTACCATTAATTCCCTGTTTTATTCATATTTACCTAGTGTATAAAACAATGTGTTTTTTACAGTTGCTTTTTTAGAATCTGGATCCAGACAAAGTCTATGTGTTGCTTTTGTTTGTAAGGTCTTTTAAGTCTCTTTTTAGTATAGTGCAGTCTTCTCCCTGTATCTTATTTACCCTCACATTGTCTTGTTGAAAAAACTAGGTCGTTGGTACTGTACAGTGTTTCACATTCTGGATTTTTGTTGTTGTTTCCTTGTGAAATCATTTATTTATTTATTTTTAAAGATTTTATTTATTTATTTGAGAGAGAGAGAAACAGCATGAGAGGGGAGAAGGTCAGAGGGAGAAGCAGGCTCCCCGCTGAGCCGGGACCCTGATGTGGGACTCGATCCCAGGACTCCGGGATCATGACCTGAGCCGAAGGCAGTCGCTTAACCAGCTGAGCCCCCCAGGCGCCCTCCTTGTGAAATCATTTAATTTGCTCCTCTATCTTCCATATTTCCTGTAATTTGGTAGTTAGATCTAAAAGCTTGATTTAATTAAAAATTTTTAGTCATAGATTGTGTTTTCTTTTGCCTCACATCACAAGGCATATAATACCTGGCTAGCCCACCCTTAGTGATGCTAAGGTCAATCAGTGTATTCAGGTATTAATTGTCTGTAATAATTTCCTTTGTAAAATCTTTCATCATCCTTTCGTCTAATGGTTCCATCCACTTATAATCTTCATTGAATCAGTTATTTCATTAGGGATAGCAAAATAATGACTTTCTAATTCTATCATTCCTTTCACATTTATTAACTATAATTCTTCTATTAAGAGAACTTAAGAATTTAAGAACTTTCACTCATCATTTATAGGGCTGTTTGCTCACCATGAAGTACAGTTTATAAAATACAGAATGAATGTTTCAGTTTTTCTCTTTAATTGCCACTTTTCCAAATAAGCTACTTTGGAGCCTTGGTGTGATAGATGTGGCACAAACTGAGGTATTTGAGAGAACTTTAAGGAAGGGACTATTTACAAAGGTAATAGACAATATTTAAGGAAATCAATACAATCCCATCTGATTTGCATATGACTCTAATAATCTTTGATAGAGCTTCCTTGGTTTGTTTTTTTTTTTTTGGTATAAAAGATGCTCAGGCTCATCTTGTACATTTCTTGCCCCAGCCTTGGAAGCCAGCCATTCCTTTCTTATTAGTTGGGAATGATAATCTGAGACCACAATATGGATTCTAGGGTTATTCATTGTGGCTGGGTTGAAATTGCTTCTTGTTCTTGTTTAATGAATGGAACTATGAGTTTTTATTTTTGGAAAGAAGAAGAATATACTGATAATTCCAATTTCAGTTTATCATCACTTTGTTTTTTTTTTAGGATTTTATTTATTTAAGAGAGAGAGCGAGAAAGAGAGAGAGGGAGAGAGAAAGCATGAGCAGGGAGAGGGGCAGAGGGAGAAGCAGGCTCCCCGCTGAGCAGGGAGCTCGATGTGGGGCTCAATCCCAGAACCCTGGGATCATGACCCAAGCCGGAGGCAGATGCTTAACCAACTGAGCCACCCAGGCGCCCCAGTTTATCATCACTTTGAGTTTGTATTTCTTTTACATGAAAAATCTTAGTTCTAACAACACTAACAGAAGTACACTTTTGTTTGATTTCTAAGAATGTGGGTATGATATAGTTAAAAACTGAGCTGAATGGAATGGGGCTGGGGGACCTGAAGCCTTGAATGTACTCATCTGATTGACTCTGTAAATTATAAATTGAAAAATTATATGGCCTTGTACAGATAATATCTACTTTCTGAACTTTGGTTTTCTTTAGAAGTATAATAAAAAATTCACTAATTGAAACCATCTCCAAATTAATTTGTCTTTAGATACAAATTTACATTTCCAACCTTATCAAGAAATTCTGTTTTAGATGTACATCTCCTATTTGTTCTTTCATTGATTGCTTAAATTTTACTACTTCTTCAGCAGTAGGTCAAAGAAAATGTTACTCTGATTTTTATCATCCACTCTAAAAGTGTTTACTCATCTCAGCCTAATTGTATTTCCTTTGCTTATTTCTAGTAATCTGTAATCATAGAGGCAGTATAGCATAGTGGTTAAGAACATGCTCTGGAGTCAGACTGTCTGATTTTGAACCCTACCAGGTCAGCAGTTTATTAGTCTTGTGGCTTTTTTTTGAGCATAGTTGACACACAATGTTACATTAGTTTCAAGTGTACAACTTAGTGGTTATTAGGTAAAGTTCTTAGTTTTTCTAAGACTCAAACACATCATCCTCAAATAAGATTAATCATAGACTCTTATAGGGCTGTTAGGAGTATTAAATATGATAATGCATGTAACCATGCTTTGCATAGTTCCCAGCATTTAGTGGATGTTAGCTATCATTATCATCATCATTGTCATCATTATATATCTTTGTAATTTGTCCTGGGAAAAAGGACTTTTGTGCTGACCAAGTGTGTTATTATCCACCCCCCCACACCACAGGCCAGCTTTTTATTTAGTTGTGTGATCTTGGGCAAGTTATCTAACTTCTTTGACCCTGAATATATTTAATCTGCCAAATGAGAATCATGATAATATTTACTTCATAGATTTTAATTATGAGGATAAATGAAATAATTTATATGTAGGTGCCATAGTTTCATCCAGATGTTAATAGTTACTTTTTTCTTTACCTTTATGTTACAGATCTGATGAAGGTTCCACTGTATTTAGCAGTACTGCTTAGAAACTTGGAAGAAGAGTAGAATGGGATTCTTCTTTTGAAATATGTTTTTTAAATCTTATCTTTGCTTTCTGTTATGACTGCCCTACCCAAGTCCAAATCTTTAACCCAACATTCTTGGATTAGTGGGACACCCTAGCAGTTTGCCAAATAATCCATACTGTGTCTTTCTTTTTCTTAACTTTAGTATTTTTTGTCATGTGGTCTTAGCTTGCCTATTTACTTAGCCTTATTTCCCGTTATTCTCCAAGGTAGACTGGTCCAGGTGATTTTCTCAGTTTCTACAGCATGTTGCCTGCTTTTCCCTACCTTTGCTTTCACAGTTCCAGGCCCTATTTTTTCTCTCCTTCTGAGTTTTCCTCTATATTCTCCTCACCAATTTCCTTTCTCATCTTTATATTCTAACATAAGTCACAACTGTGTTATACTTTTATTTTCTTTTTCGAAGGCTTACAGTATTTGTAATTGTCTCATGTAGTTTAGAACTTAATCACCGCTGTCTTGTATGAGTCTGTCTTGAGTGTTGGTATTATTACCTCTCTAATGAGAATTCCTTGAGGGCTTATTATAATTTTGGAGACATTGTTCAATTAATACTTGTCAGTTGTTGTGAATGATTATCGCCTCACCCTATACCCCTGTTCTTTCCCTCCGAATTAGTTAGGATTCTTGACAATTATACATGATAGAACTCAACTTGAATTTTCCTAGGCAAAAAGAATTTATCGATTCAGGGAAACCTGATCTCAGAGATTTAGTTGAGCTTCAGTAAGAACTAGAACTTGGGCCTCCAATGCAAACAAGGTGCTCTCCCTTTATTTTCTTATTCTTTCTTTGTGTTATTCTCTCTCATCGTAGACTGGTTTTAGTCACTTGTGGAAAATATGGCTTCCCAGAGCACTGGAGCTTTATATCTAACAGCTTCAGCTTCAGCCACTCTTTTCAAGTCTTTGAGTCGTAAATCCAGAGAGCTCTGGTGCACAAAGAGTCATTAGTTAGGCTTGGGTCAGGGGCCAAGGAGGGTAGGATCATTTGAGAATTATGAGAATGGGGAGGCAGTTTTCAGGAAAACAAGGGCAGTGGGACAGGGCAAACAATAAGAGATGTTCACTATTCCACCCCTTCCTCCTTTCTTCTTTTCTTTGACCTTGGATAAGTCACTTAAACTCTTTTACAACAGCCATTTCCTCAAACTATAAAATGGGGTTAATAATAATTTACTTCATAAGGTAGTGGTGAACATTAAATGTGATGATCTGTAAAACAGAGTTTGAAATCTCACAAAAACAATACTGTAAGCTGATGATAAATGGCTGCCCCGTCGTCCCTTTTGCCCTCATGCCCTGTGCTCATCTGGCCTGGCCCCAAAGCTTTTTTGTCTGTAGGTGCTTATCTTGCCACTCCAGGTTGCTAATTGGCTTTTTGGCATTACCCTATTCAGGTGCATCCCCCATAGCTTCTACCATCTTTCTAGTAGAAGGAGGGAGAAGTTATTAACCTCACATAGTTTTTCTTGGATAGTTTTAGAATAAATTATTTATTATAACTAAATGACTTATGATTATAATCTAAATAAAAGCAGTGGGCGTATTTTGTAATTGTAGCATTCAAGCTCAGTCCCTGCCCCTTTCTTCCTTCTTATAATAGTTGGAGAGTAGCCACTAGATTTAGTGAGTTGAAGGCTGAGGGCCTATAAAGATTTGTATTCCTTTTTACCTGTATTAACTAGGAATCTTTTGATTGTAAAGGACTGAAAACCCAAACCAAATTAGCTTAAGTGAAAAAGAGCATTTATTGTCTCTGAATACTTCATAGGTAGATACTAGCTTCAGGAATGTCTTTTTTTCAGGGCTTAAATGATGTGACTGGGTGTTGGCTTTCCAGATCTGCTTCCTTAGTATTGTCTTCCTTCTCGGATAGATAAATTATTGTGATTGTAGGATGATTGCCAGTTTAGCTTTCAAGTCGACTTGTTCAGGTACAGTCGAAAGAAAAAGCCCTTTCTAACCTTCAAATAAAGTTTCTAACTGATTTGGCCAACTCAGGTCATGTGCCCATACTTGAACAAATCATAGTGAGAAGAATGCTATGCTGATAAGCTTAGGCCTTTATCATGTGCGCCACTCTCAATACTGAGGATGAGACAGCTTATATGAAGATTAATATTAGAGTTGCATGAGGAAGGGGTAGAAATTGGAGTTCAGTTACCACGAGAAAGGGAAATGACTTCTGAGCAGTTCCAAACAACAAGTATCTACTACATTAGGTAGAGACCCCTCATCAAGAGAATCCCAAGTAATGGTAATTTATTCTTTATATTTTTTGGAAATGAATTTTTTTTTTACTGAATTGTTAAGTTATCTGACACTAGAATTAGAATAAGTATTGTCAGCTAGTTTCCAAAGACTGCCAACTTAAGACTACAGCTGGGATAACATCTGATCCTTTAATGGAGGGATGCCAAATGGTGCTTTTGCCTTTTTTTCTTTTTTAAGATTTTATTTATTTATTTGTCAGAGAAAGAGAGAGAGCAAGAGAGTGAGCACAAGCAGGGAGAACAGCAGGCAGAGGCAGAAGCAGGAAGCCGATGTGGGACTCTATCCCAGGACCCTGGGATCAAGACCTGAGCTGAAGGCAGACACTTTACCGACTGAGTCACCCAGGCGTCCTGGTGCTTGGCCTTTAATGATAAATCTTTGGGTGGCACATTGAAAATTTTCCAAATGCCTGTTCGTGAATCAAACACATCAAGACCAAATACAGATTCTCGTAGGCTTCACCATAGCCCTACTATATGAGAATTGGAGTTAGGAGATATAAGTATGCTGAAATATGTATTCTTAACAGGGCCTAGGTGATTGCATAGCCAGGTTTGGGAAGGACTGAATTATTTGCCAAGTAGCTAGACATTATGCCTCCTGCATATATCTCATTTTGGAATCTGCTGTGAGGAAAACAAAATAAAGTAGGATTAGATGGAAAAACTTATCTCCCATTTAAGAAATTACTTCCTTTATTTTATTTTTTTAAAGATTTTATTTATTTGAGAGAAAGAGCATGAGCAGAGAGAGGGTGGAGGGAGAGGGAGAAGCAAGACCCCCCACGGTGCAGGGAGCCCAACCCCGGGCTCAATCCCAGGACCCTGAGATCATGACCTGAGCTGAAGTCAGATGCTTAACTGAACCACCCAGGCACCCCGATTTTCTCTTTTTTAAAAATAAGGTTTAAGAAAAAAACAGGTTGTATCAAAGAGAGTGAGCATTTTCTGAAAAAGCTGGTTTTGTTTTGTTTGAGCTGATTTTTTTTGGGGGGGAGGAGAGTCAAATTTGATAAAGAATCAAATAAAATGTTACCCTCAATCATCATTTTAACTCCCTAGTACCTTGTTCCTTTGCCTGCCAAAAGGAAAGGACCTGCTATTAGGGACTTATGAAGAAATTGTTTAGATGTGCAGAGGCTATAAAAGAATAGTTTACCATTTACAAAACAATTTTTATTTTGACAAATTTAAAAGAGATTATAAATTTCTTGTTCTTATGAGATTAAATTTTTTTTTCTAAATGAAAACACGTTTTGATTTGTGAAAACAGATTTGATTACTTAAATAGCTCTTGGGCTTCTGAGCTATTATATTTTAAGATCTTGATACTCAACATGTGAGCTCCATGAGACCAGGTACCTGATTGTCTTGTTCACTGATGTGTCACTAGTTCTTGGAAGAGTGCCTGGCATATTTTAAGTTTTCAATAAATATTTGTTTATTGTTGAATTACTAGGAAAGGTTTCTGTGATAAAAGCCAGGAATGACTGACATGATATTAAGAGATATGATATAATTGGTAATTTATTTAAATCTAAGCTGTATCTATTCTAGGGGGATAACATTTTAAAACTACAAGTGGTCTGTATAAAGATATAGGTGGGTTTTTCCCCTTTGATACATGAATTTTGGATGAGGGATCAAAAGTCTATAATAATCATTTTTATAAGACTTTACAGATTCATTATTTAATGTTTACAACAATCCCATGTGCTGGGGGAGGCATATATTATTCCCACTTTGTTAATGAAATTAAACCTTAGGAAAGATAAATGAATTTGCTTAATGGCATATAGCCAGTAAGTAGCAGACTTTCTGATACTTAGTCTGTACTATAGTGGAAACACCAGAGTTGTAAATACCGTGACACAAAGAGAAGTGTTTCCATAGCCTTAGGAGGGTGCTTTGTACAGAAAATACACTAAGTGAAAAATATTTAAATTGACAGAAAAGTATGGGGATTGGTAAATAAGTGGGGAAGATGAGATATGAAGTTGTAGGGGAAAGATCTTAATAAGTATTGACTGGTTGGTGGGGAAAGTAAGTCCTATAATATTTTATCTTAGAAGGAGTGATCTGGAACTTGACTAGATGAGATGGGATGGGAGCCAGTTCTTTGATAGGACCTGCAATGGATTGCAAGATTCAAATAGCTGCCTGCTAAAATATATCTTTGTGGGATTTGACATGTTTGGAAAGTGAGTGTTGGTAGGCAATCTAAGCTATGAAACATTGGTGATCTGAAGTAGAATAAAATGCATAGTTACAAATAACACTATTGTGCGCATGGTTAACAGTAGACAACAGTAATATTTTTGTGAATTGGTATGAAATAACATATGGGTGACTTTGGGAAAATGTTAAAAAGATTAATATCCCTGTATTTGGATTACTGTCCTATAGAAGAACTGAACACTTTTCAGGGGCTGGGGATGGAATAGGGGAGGTATGAGAGAATATTTAGGGTGATGGAAGTATCTTGCTTGTGTTGATGGTGGTGGCAGTTACGCAACTGTGTCAAGATTCATAGAACTGTAAGCCTGATGAAAAGGATGAATTTTACTTTACATTCATTATATCTTGATAAAACTGACTTTTAAAAAAGGAAAAAAATACTTGGTGAAGGGATTAACCCATGTCAGAACTGAATATTTACTTGGTACTTTCAGTAATAAAATGGCCTTTGAAGATGAAGGATGTATCTTTGTGTGGCTTTACTTATGTGTATGTGTCATTGGGGAAGAACCTGTGCTAACTGGATTTTGAAGTATGATGGTTGAAAACAACTGATAATATTTGTGGCCAGTGATAAAATTAGAGCTTTTAGGTGAAAATTAGAATTTTGGAAAAATTGTATCTGCCACCCTGACCTTGACAGCTTCCCAGTGCCTAAAGACTTTTTTGTGAGGCTGGTGATGACATTAACAAATGTGATTTTTCAATACTGTATGATGAAATGTGTCAGTATTTGGAAGAGCTCATAATTCAGTGAGCCAGTATATTCTAAATGACCAATGCATGATGTCATAAAATCATTTATGAGAAAAAATCTCAAAGTACAAGATAGACCAATACATTTTAATATTGCAAAGTGAGCGCAAAAGATTCCATGTTGCACCTAACCTTTTAGAAACACCACTTGTCAAATTTGGTGTTGTAGCAAAGAATTTGCACAATTATCTGAAAATGCTATTAAAATACTCTTGGGGAGGCTGGCTGGCTCAATTGGTAGAGCATGAGTCTTGATCCTCAGGGTTGTGAGTTTGAGCCCCATGCTGGGTGTGGAGATTACTTAAAGATAAAATCTTAAAAAAACAAAAGCAAAAACAACTCTTTACTTTTCCAGCTCATAGATGCATGAAGTCAGATTTTCATACTTCGACCAAAACAATGTATTGCAACAGATTAAATGCAGTAGATGAGAGCTGTCTTCCAGTAAGCCAGACAAAAGAGATTTGTAAAAATGTAAAATAATGCTATTTTTCTTATCGATGAAAAGTTTTCATAAAAATATGTTATTTATATGAACATGTAATGCATTTATTTTTAAAAATCCATTCTGACAATCTTTTAATTGCATATTAAGTATGTTAAGAATATTCGTATTTAATGTAATTATTAATATGTTGGGGTTTAAGTCTTTCATTTTATAATTTGTTTTGTGCTTCTTCCCTTTGTTTCTGTTCCTGTTTTCTCCTCCTTGCCTTCTTTTGGGTTGTTTATACATTTTTTAGTATTCCATTTTATCTTTTGTGTTTTTGATTATATCTTTTGTGTAGTTTTTTTTAGTGGCTGCTGTTCTAGGGATTTCAGCATATGTACTTAACTTTCCACAGTCTACCTGGAGTCAGTATGCGACCACTTCATGTGTAGTATAAAAACTTTACCACTGTATAGGCCCCTTTACCCTCCTTTTTTGGTTGTAGTTGTCTTATGTTATTGCAGCTATAAACATTGAAAACCCCAACGGAAAATGTTATAATTTTTGCTTTCAGCAAACATTTTAAATAGCTAAATAGGAGAAGAACAGATATCTATCATTTCTGTTGCTCTTCTTTCTTGCCTCATGTTCCAGGTTTCCTTCTATCATTTCCCTTCTGTCTAAAGAACTTCCTTTAGGACTTTGTTTTTCCTCCATGTGTAGCTCTTTTACAGCAGGCAGGTCAGCTGGCTATGAATTCTCTTATTTTTCTTCCTGTCAGAATTTTAGTTCATTCTTACAGGAGTTTTTCAGTGGCTATAGAATTCTGTGTTGACAGTTCTTTCAACACTTTAAAAATGGTGTTGCACTTTTTTTTGTTGTTATTAGAGTTTTCACATAGTTTCTGGTGGTAAATCTAGTTATCCAGCTCATTCTTCTTCTGTAAGTAATGTGCCGTTTTCCTTTGGTTGTTTTCAAGCTATTTTCTTTGTCTTTAGTTTTTCAGCAGTTTGATTATAATGTGTCTGGAAGTGGATTCATTTGGATTTATACTGTTTTGTTGAGCTTCCTGAATTAGTAGGTTTATGTCTTTCTGTAAATATGGGAAGTTTTCAACCTTTGTTTCCTCAAATATTTTTCCTGCACCATACTCTTTCTTCTGTTCTTTTGGGGCTCTGATGACACAAATGTTCCCCCTTTTGGTGTCATCCCCCAGGTTCTAAAGGCTCTGTTCATTTAAAAAAATTTTTTTCTCACTGTTGTTAAGGTTGGATAATGTATCTTCAAGTATAGGGAGTCATCTCCATGCTGCTATCAAGTTTATCAGGTGTGTTTTTTATTTTGGTTATATTTTTCCATGCTTAAATTTCCATAAAGTTCTTTATTAACTACACTGTCTGTCTTTCCATTAATTCCAAGAGTGTTTGCCTTTATTTTTTGGAGTGTTTTAATAATAGCTGCTTTAAAAATCTTTGTGAGATAATTTTAACCTGTGTGTTATTTTCGCATTGGTATCTGTTGTTTGTCTCTTTTTTTTAACTTTTTGTTTTGAAATAATTACAGATTCATAGGAAGTTGCAGAGAGGTCCAGCACACTCGTCACCTAGCTTCCCCCAGTGGTTACATTTTACATAACTGTAGTACAGTATCAAAACCGGGAAACTGCAATTGATTCGCAGTTGATTCAATGTGTGTGTATAGTTTTGAATCATTTTTTCACATGTGTAGATTTCTGTAGCCACAACTGCAGTCAAGATACAGAACTATTCCGTTACTGCAAAGATCTCCTTTTTGTTACCCCTGTATAGTCATTATACCCCCCTAAACCCTGGCAACCATTAATCTGTTGTTTTAGAGATGGGGATCCCTAATTTTATTCTTTGATGAATGTTATTAGAATGAAATCATACGGTATTTTTTTTTTAAAGATTTTATTTATTTATTTGAGAGAGAGAGAATGAGAGAGAGCACGAGAGGGAAGAGGGTCAGAGGGAGAAGCAGACTCCCTGTTGAGCAGGAAGCCCGATGTGGGACTCGATCCCAGGACTCTAGGATCATGACCTGAGCTGAAGGCAGTCGCTTAACCAACTGAGCCACCCAGGCGCCCCGAAATCATACGGTATTTTTTAATAACAGTATTATTCCACGGTATGGATATGCTATGGTTTGTTTAGTTATTCACCTACTGAAAATATTTTTGTCGTTTCTCTTCTTTGGCTATTAGAGATAATGCTGTTATGAGCATTCATGTACAGGTTTTTGCGTGGACAGTATTTTCATTTCTCTAGGATAAATGCCCATGAGTGCAAGTGCCAGGTCATATAATACTTGCTGCAAAACAGTTTTTCAGAGTGGCCCTACTATTTTAAATAGCCACCTGCAGTGTATGAGAGTTCCAGTTTGTCGGCATCCTCATCAACATTGGAATTGTAACTATTTTTCATATAAGCTATTCCAATGGGTGTGTAGTGATATCTCATAATGATTTTAATTTACATGTATTTCATGGCTAATGATGTATCTTTTCATGTGCTTAATTTGCCACCAGTATATCCTCTTTGGTGAAATGTCTATTCATATTTTTTGCTCATTTCTTTTTTTTTAAGTTTTTATTTGAGAGAGAGAGAGCATGAGAGAGAGAGAGAGCATAAGCAGGGGTGGGGAGGAGCAGAGGGAGAGGGAGAAGCAGACTCCCTGCTGAGTAGGGAGCCCGCTACGGGACTCAGTCCTAGGACCCTGGGATCATGACCTGGGCTGAAGGCAGATGCTTAACTGACTGAGCCACCCAGGTGCCCTCTTTTTCCTGTTTCTAATCAGATTGTTTTTATTGTTGAGCTTTGAGAGTTCTTTACGTATTCTAGTATATGTGGTTTTCAGATCCTTTTTCCCAGTATTTGACTTGTCTTTTTATCCTCTTACCTGGATCTTTTGCAGAGCAAAAGTTGTTAAATTTGGTCAAGTCCAGTTTATCAATTTTTTTTTTAATGGATCATGCTTTTTGTGTTCCATCTCAGAAGTCTTCAGTAAGTTGTGGGTCTCAAATATTTCACCCTGTTTTGTTTTTTCCCCTAAAAACTTACTTTTTAATTCAAAAAGATACATGCACGCCTATGTTTATTGCAGCATTATTTACAGTAGCCAAAATATTGAAGCAGTCCAAGTATCCATCAATGGATGGATGGATGAAGAAGATGTGGTGTGTGTGTGTGTGTGTGTGTGTATGGTGTGTGTTTGTATATATATATATGGTATATATGTTTACACAGTATATGTACATATATGTCAGATGTATACATACATATATACACGCACACACGTATATACATATATTTACCATATATACATATTTACCATACATATACACACACAGTGGAATATTATTCAGCCATAAAAAGAATGAAATCTTGCTTTTTTGCAACAACATGGATCTAGAGGGTATAATGCTGAGTGAAATAAGTCAGAGAAAGACAAATGCCATATGATTTCACTTATATGTGGAATTTAAGAAACAGAACAAATGAACAAAAAAACAAGAGACAAACCAAACAACAGACTTTTAACTAGAGAGAATAAACTGATGGTTACCAGAGGGGAGGTCAGTGGGGGGATGAGTGGAATAGGTGAAGGGGATTAAGAGTGCGCTTATCATGATGAGCACTGAGGAATGTATAGAATTGTTGAATCATTGTATCGTACACCTGAAACTACTATAACACCGTATATTAACTATACTGGAATTAAAATAAAATAAAGTGGAAAACACCTTACTGTTTATTGTTTAAATCAGTGATCCAGTTTGAGTTAGTTTTTGTATGAGGTATGAAATTTAGATTGAGGTTCATTTTTAGGGATATCCAATTCTTCAGCAACATTTGTTGAAAAGGCTACTTTCCTCCATTGAATTGCTTTTATATCTTGTTAAAATCATTTGGCTATATTTGGGTCTATTTCTGGGTTTTCTGTTCTGTTGCATTGGTCTGTATGTCTGTCCATCCGTGAATAGCACATTGTTTTTATTATAACTGTATAAGTCTTAAACTTTGATGTAGTTGTTCTTCCACATTTTTCCTTCTAAAAATTGTCTTAGCTTTTCTAATAAAAAGAAAAATTATAGAACATTTTTGCCTTTATCTACAAAAACTTGCTGGGATTTGATAAGAATTGTGTTAAACCTATGTGTCAACTTGGGGAGAATTGATGTCTTACTATACTCAATCTTCCAATCCATGTCTCTCCAGATATTTTTTTATTTCTTTCATCAGTGTGTTTTGCTTTTCAGCATAAGTCCTATACATGTTTTGTTAGATTTTTATCTGAATATTCCCTTTTTTATTTAAGTAAATGTAAATGGAGTTATATTTTTAGTTTTGGTTTCTTCATGTTCATTGTTAATGGATAGAAATACAGTTGATTTTTGCATGTTGATCTTATGTTTTATGACCTTGTAGAACTTACTTATTAGTTCTAGGTGTTTTTTATTTTTGTTTTATAGTATCTTGGGACTTTGCATAGGTAATCATATCATCTGTAAATATGGACACTTTTATTTTTTCCTTTGTGATCTGTATGCCTTTTATTTCCCTTATTTGCTTTATTGAACTGGCTATGAATTTGAGTGCTATGTTGAATCAGTGGTGAGATAGGACATCCTTGCCTTGTTCTTGATTTTTGAGGGGAAACATAGTCTTTCACTATTAGGTATGATATTAGTTTTAAGGGTTTTTTGTAGATTTTTTTTAATAACTTGAGGAATTTACTTCGATTCCTAGTTTTCTGGGAGTTTTTCTCATGAGTAGGTATTGGATTTTCTTCAATACTTTTTCCTGCATCTGTTGATACCAGATTTTTCTTTAGTTTGTTCATGTGAATTATATTGATTTAAATTTTTTTAAATTTTGTAATTGACATATATCATGTTAGTTTCAAGTGTATAACATAATAATTCAGTATTTGTGTTGTGAAATGATCACATTAAATCTAGTTAACATTCACTACCACACAGAATTTTTTTATGATTAGAACATTTAATTAAGATTTACTCTCTGAGCAACTTTCAAATATACAATACAGTATTATTAATTGTGGTCACCATGCTGTATATTACATCCCCATGACTTATTTCATAACGGAATTTGTATTTTTTTTTGCCACCTTCACCCATTTTGTCCACCCCCATGTCTTGCCTCTGGCAAGTATTTTCTGTATCTGTGGGGTTTTGTTTTTTAGATTCCACACATATGTGAGATCGTAAGATATTTGTCTTTCACTGAACTCATTTGACTTAGCATAATGCCCTCAAGATCCATCCATGTTGTCGGAAATGGCAAGATTCCATTCTTTTTTATGGCTGAATAATATTCCTGTGTGTGTACACTTCATTTTCTTTATCTACTCATTCATTGGTGGGCACTTAGGTTGCTTTCATGTCTTGACTATTGTAAATAATGCTGGTTGATTTTTGAATATTGAATAATTCTTGTTTCTTTGGGATAAACCTTTGTTGGTTATGGTGTATAATTTTATATATTATTGAATTTTGTTAAAATTTTGTTAAGAATTTTTGTATCTATTCATAAAAGGTATTGGTCTGTAGTTTTTTTCTTCATACTTTGTCTGATTTGGTATCAGGGTACTATTAGCTGCATAAAATGAGTTTGAAAGTGTTCCTTCCTTTTCTTTTTTCTGGAGGAGACTGCATAGAATGGGTGTTAATTCTTTAAACATTTGGTAGACTTCTCCAGTGAAACCATCTGGCTCTGGAGATTTCTCTTTTGGCTGCTGTTACATTATTAAAATTAATAACACTATTTAAATTATCTTATTGATACTGGGTTAGCTGTGGTAGTTTGTGCTTTTTAAGGAATTGTGCATTTTATTGAAGTCAAATTTATATGTAGAATTGTTCATAATATTTCCTTACTACCTTTTGTATAGCTGCAGGATCTGTATGATAGTGCCTATTTTGTTTTTGATATTGGTAATTTGTGTCTTTTTTGGTCTTGCTAGAGGGTTGTCAGTTTGATTGATCTTGTCAAAGAACTGGCTTTTTGTTTAATTGAATTTTCACTTTTGTTTTTCTGTGTTCAATTTTATTGATTTTTGTTTTTACCTTTATTAAATGCTTCCTTTCTTTTATTTGCTTTAGGGTTTTTGTGCTTTTCCAGTTTTTTGAGAAAGGAGCTCAGGTTATTCAAATTCATGCTTTTCTAGTATAAGTGTTTAGTGCTGTACATTTCTTTTTTAGCACTGCTTTAGCTGTGTTCCACAAATTTTGGTATGTTGTACTTTTATTTTCATTCTGTTCAATGTATATTTTTATTTCCCTTGAGACTTTCTTTTTGACCATGGATTATTTAGAAACATGTTACTTAGTTTGCAAGTGCTTTGGGGTTTCCCTACTATATTTCTATTGTTTGCTCTAGTTTGATTACGTTTTGGTCAGAGAACACACTGTATGATTTTAATTCTTACAAATTTGTTGAGGATTGAGGTATGGCACAGGATTTTGCCTATCTTGGTAAGTTTTCTGTGAGCACTCATAAGGAATGTGTATTTTGCTGTTGTTGGGTGGGATATTCTCTAAGTGTCAATTAGATCCTATTGGTTCATTGGTGGTGTTGAGTTCTCCTTGCTGATTTTCTGTCTAGTTCTAACAATTGCTGAGAGAGGAGTGTGGAAGTATCCAACTAAAATTGTAGATTTGTATATTTCTTTTCATTTCTATCCATTTTTGCTTCACATATTTTGTAGCTCTCTTGTCTAGAACATAATCATTTAAGTTTGCTATGCCTTCTTGATGGATTTCTTTTATCATCACATAATTTCCCATTCTCTTCCCCATAATTCTCTTTGCTCTAAAGTCTACTTTGTTTCACAATAATATATCCATTCCAGCTTATTTTTGATTAGTGTTTGCATGGTATATTGTTTCTTATCCCCTTATTTTTAATCTACCTATATTGTTACATTTGAAGTAAGTTTCATTTCTGTAGATTGGTCATGTTTATCAGCTCTGATAATCTTTTAACTTGAATTGTTGCTTCAGAGTATTTACGTTTAATATAATAGTTATTTTAGGAGCCCAATATGGGGCTTGATCCCAGGGCCCTGAGATCATGACCCGAGTCGGAACCAAGAGTTGGCCGCTTAACTGACTGAGCTACCCAGGTTCCCTCTTTTATCCCAAATCTGGATGGAGTGCCTGGGTGGTTCAGTTGGTTAAGTGTCCAACTCTTGATCTCAGCTCAGGTCTTGATCTCAGGGTTGTGAGCTCAAGCCCTGTTTTGGGCTCCATGCTGGGCATGGAGCCTACTTAAAGAAAAAAAAAATCTGATCTTATGAAAATTTTTATAGGAACTTTAAGAAGATAACATTAGCTGTTTTTTTTTTAATATTGTTATACTGCTGCTAAGTAAAGAACATATGACATCTATTTATTTTTCCCCAAAGGGAAAAAAAACCCAGTCATTTGAAAAAGTACTTTGAAAAACAACACTTTCCCAAAGAAAGATCAAATCATATGGACTTTTTCATTTATTCGTACCATGAGAAAGTCTAGCTTCTGTTCATCCATACCTATACACCTGTAAAGTGATAGGGAGGAAAGTCTCCATGAGTATTTTTCTGTGACTTACTAGATATATCAGGTTCTTTTTTTTTTTTTTTTAAAGATTTTATTTATTTATTTATTTGAGAGAGAGAGAATGAGAGACAGAGAGCACGAGAGGGGGGAGGGTCAGAGGGAGAAACAGACTCCCTGCTGAGCAGGGAGCCCGATGCGGGACTCGATCCCGGGACTCCAGGATCATGACCTGAGCCGAAGGCAGTTGCTTAAACCAACTGAGCCACCCAGGCGCCCCTAGATATATCAGGTTCTTATAACAGCCCTGTGTAGTAGTCACTGTAGTTATCTTTATTTTACAGATGAGAGCTTTGAGGCTGTGAGGGGCTAATAACTTGCTAAGATCATGAGACTATTAAGTGTTCTAGATTAGAATATGGACTCCATGTCATTTTGAGAGGATACTATTTACGTAGAAATATTTTTCTTTTTTACAAGGTTAATGTCTCATTGTTTCTTCATTCTGTACTCCCTAACATTTCTTGGACCCTCACTTAATCATTTATCTTCTATAAATCTATATCTCTTCTACCTACTAGTATTCCATCAAGTTTAGGTTCTAATCAGGCATCTTCCTCCTTTCTTTTGGCCATTATTTGTTCATTTTCCATTAACTTTTTTTTTTTTTTAAGGGAGAGAGTGTGCACACTTAGGGAGAGTGTGGGGGGTGGAGAGGGGCAGAGGGAAAGGGAGAGAGAATCTTGAGCAGGCTCCATGCCCAGTCTCAGAACCCCAAGATCATGACGTGAGCCAAAATCAGTAGTCAGAAGCTTAACCAACTGAGCCACCCAGGTGCCCTTCCATTAATTTTTCTACCCACTGGAAGCTGGTTTATGCCATTCTATTTAAGATTGATAGTAACCTTTTCTTTTGAATTTTTCAAATAGTTTCATCGCAGTTTCCCCTCTGGGGCTAGATGGTCTATTGTACATTTCTACTATAATCTCTTGTCTCAGGTGTCTATGGGTATTGTAGTTGTTTTGCAGCTTTTATGAGCAATGCCCACTGCTTTTTTTTTTGCCTGTGTTCCAAGTTATGCAAAACAGATGAGGTCCTTGCCTTAGTCTTTCAGGCATTCCCCAGACAGTTTATAACAGATACATACGGTAAGTTACCAATATGGCTTTACTCCGCTTCCTCTGATTCAAGATGGGGGAAGTGGGAACCAATCTGCTGCCTGCTCAAGACTAAGCTTGCCCCCATTTGGAGGAAGTGGGATAAGAGTGAGTAAAAGTGTCTTAAAACTTTCTACCATTTGAAGATGGCTTTTACTTAATTGGAGATTTGCTTGACTGCTCTAAACCTTTGATTGTTTAAGTTGCTGCAAAGTTGGTTCAGAGAGCTTCTGGGATTTTTTTGTTCTATTTTGTATCAGTGGGGAATGAGAGCTTGGAGCTTACTAATCCACCATTTTGTTGATGTTCAGTAGTGACTTTTTAAAACAATTGTAGTAAAATATATAACATGAAACTTAGCATTTAAATTATTTTTGAGTGTACACTTCAGTGGAATTAAGTATATTCACATTGCTGAGCAACCATCTAACCATCTTAAACCATATTTAATTACAAATTATTTGGCTTCTTTTGCTTTTTTCATTTATTTGACATCTCTGTGGCATTTTACTCTGCTTTTAAGTTACAGAGTTATCTCAGCTTTCATGATGCTATTAAATTCCTTTCACCTCTCTGACTGCTTGTTAGCCATTTTTGTTCCATTTACCTCTCTGATGTTAATGTTTCCCAGGGTGATATTCTTTACTCTTTTCCCATTCTCCCTTTGTTTATACTCACTGGGTAATTGCATCTGTTTTCATGGATTTAAGTGTGTTCTCATGACATCCAGATTTGTATCACAGCCCAATTACTCTGTTGAACTCATACTCATTTTCAACTCCCATCTCATTAGTCATAAAATGGTATTCAATAGGAACCTCAAATTTTATATCTAGAATATTTATCTTTCCAAAAAATTTTTTCCAAAAAAAAAAAATCTGCCTTGGTTAATGAAGTCACTACTCACCTAAAATAGAAGATATAAGTAATTTTCTAATCACATAATCATTCTTAACCCTTCCTGTTTCTCTTTTGGTCACTCACCAGGTACTTTTGTTTCTAATGCTACATTCTTGTTGCTCCAATTTATTTTTGTATGACTTAAAAAAAATTTTTTTTTAAAGATTTTATGTATTAGAGAGTGAGAACATGAGCGGGGTGAGGGGCAGTGGGAGAGAGAGAAGCAGGCTCCCCCCTGAGCTGGGAGCCCAGAGCGGGGCTAGATCCCAGAACCCCGTGATCATGACCTGAGCTGAGGGCAGATGGTTTAACCCACTGAGCCACCCAGGCTCCCCCTTGTTGCTCCAATTTAGTTCAGACTTTCATCTTCTTGTGCTTTTGTTACCGTAGTGTCCTCCTAATTCTTACTTCTATACCTGTCTCTTCCTTTTCAAATTTATCATCTTTATCCTTGCCAGGCTTTAGTAAAATAAAAACCAGTCATGTCACTTAACTGTCTTTCCCCCCAAAATTCCTGTGGTTCCAAATAGATATCAGAAGATACTCAGATTCTTAGCCTGGTATGTTATACCTTTAATGCACATTCTGTAATGCATCTTCACAGCTTTGTCTCCTTCATTTCTTTCTTCTCACCCTTCTAGGACCAAAGCATCCTATTCTCATTTTCTGAATTCTCCTTGCCTTTCCTCTCTCCTAGATTGCCTTGCCTACCTCTCTCTTATTCTTCCTTATTTATTTTTAAGGATCAGCTCGAATTTCATCTCCTCCTTGAAGCCCAATTTGGTTAAACTGTCCTTTCTCTGTTCATGTAGTAGCTAGTTACAACACTGAGGATGCTATAATACTACTTTTTCTACCCTAACCAATGAACTCCCAGATACAGGAAGTATTTATTATTATTACTGTTGCTACTACTATGTCTGTTTTCCTATAGAAGAGAAGGGAGACCTATAAATAATTACAATATAACATACAACAATTCCTATAATAGGGAGCACATAGGAGGTCATTATTAACATTTTCTCAGGGTGTTGGGGAAAGAGCACAAAGTAAGCAACATTTGAGGCAATTTGAAGTACTGTTCACATTCCAGCTGGAGAAAAGAACTCGCGTAAAGGCAGTGGGGTAGAATGAGCATGACCTATTTAGGAAACAGCTGGCGCACACTGTGTGGCCCAAGACTAGATACTTGCATGTGGGGAAAATGAGGCTGGAAAGGTATAGCTGAAGACTGATTGGAAAGAGCCATTGTATGTTTTATTAAGTATTTAGAATACATATTTTTTTTTGCACTGTAGTTGTCCTAGGGAGTATTGGCATGTGTGTAGTAATTCACACTAGTTAAACAGATTTTAATCATATTTAAGATTAGAAGTTGTTAAAATTTTGAGGAAATTCGCCTGGGTGCCTCAGTTGGTTAGGTGACTGCCTTCGGCTCAGGTCATGATCCTGGAGTCCCCAGATTGAGTCCTGCATCAGGCTCCCTGCTTAGCAGGGAGTCTGCTTCTCCCTCTGACCCTCCCGCCTCTCATGTGCTCTCTCTCTCTCTCATTCTCTCTCTCAAATAAATAAATAAAATCTTTAAAAAAATTTTTTTTTGTGGAAATTCTGTTTTTATTTTCATATCAGTGCTTAATTTTGAGAAATTCCTTCCCTCTTTACCTGGTGAAGAGATCAAAATATACCCAGACATTTTCTTTAAATGGTATATTGTCTGTTATCAAACCATCCTTTCCATCAAACAAATGGAAAGATACACCGTGTTCATGGATTGGAAGAATGAGTATTGTTAAAGTGTTCACACTACCCAAAGCAATCTATTGATTCAGTGCAATCCCTTTCAAAATACCAATAGCAATTTTTTTTTTCAGAACTAGTACAAACAATCCAAAAATTTCTATGGAACCACTTAAGACCTCAAATTGCCAAAGCAATCTTGAGGAAGAAAAACAAAGCTGGAGGTATTATAATCCCAGATTACAAGGTATATACTACAAAACTGTAGTAATCGAAAAAGTAAGAGTACTGGAACAAAAATAGAAAGATCAGTGGAACAGATAGAGAGCTCAGAAGTAAGGCTATGCCTGTATGGTCAGTTAATCAACAACTCAGGAGGCAAGAATATACATTGGGGAAAAGACAGTCTTCAATAAACGGTGCTGGGGAAACTGGACAGCTACATGCAAAAGAATGAAACTGGACTTTTCCTTACACTGTACACAAAAATAAACTCAAAATGGATTAAAGACCTAAATGTGAGACATGAAACTATAAAACTCCTAAAAGAAAATATAGGCAGTAATCTCTGGGACATTGGCCTTAGAGCATATTTGTGGATATGTCTCCTCAAGCAGGGGAAATAAAGTAAAAATAAACTGTTGGGACTACACCAAAATAAAAAGGAAAGGAAACCATCAACAAAACAAAAAGGCAGGCTAGTGAATGGGAGAAGACATTTGCAAATGATATATCCAATAAGGGGTTAATATCCAAAATATTATGACTGTTACTCCTTGTCAATTGTTTTTGTACTTGGAGGAATGTTAATTTCTGTTAAGATCCTGAGTTCTGGCACTAGAATATGGACTTTAGGAAGTGGGGAAGTCTTATTCATTATTTACAGAACTTTAGAGTGTTGAATAAAAGTCAGAATTCCTTGCCCCAATTTATGGTCGGAAATAGACATTCCTTGTGTAACTTATCCACTGCATGAAAGTGGAAGCCTGCGTCACTCTCCTCTACCACAGTGTCTTGACTCCCCATAGCCTCTGTTTTGTATATGCTTTAGATTACACTAGATACCTTTTTGTTCTTACTTCTCTGATAAAAGGCATATAAATTTTGCTTATGGACAATCCTGAAAAGCCATACACTATCTCATACTACTGTAAAATTAAAAGTGTATAGTTATGGATCTAGACACCTAGTCACCATATACAATTAGTGGAGACATCTAGTTTTCCATTAACAAATGGAAACAAATGTTACCGAATTCTGTGGCCAAGCAAAAGTCAGATACCTGGTGTGGAAAAAAAAAAAAAAAAACATAGATGGGGATTACTATGTTGGAGAAGGGTTTATACCATAGTGACCTAAGATTTACTCTTAAGAGTTTTTTAACTGCATGACTAAAATGTCTATTTTTCTCTTTATGTCATTTCTAGCAATAGTGAGACTAATTTGTAAAACTTCAAATGTCAGAGAAATAAAGGAAAGGGGGGAAGTGGGACCATTAAGGGTCACTTTACATAATTCACTCATTTAATTGTCACAAATCCATTGTGAGTTGTAGGTAGTTATTATCCTCATTTTACAAAAGAGAAAACCTCAGGAAGGCTATTTGACTTGTCCTCCCAGTAGTAGCATGCAAATATACTATGTTTTTCTCTTTAAAATGCTTTTGCTTTATATCCTCATGGTTGAATTCTTTTGGCCCATCTGGAATTAATTTTATTATTAAGCATGACTCAAAAATCATTCATCTTCATAGTTTGTCCAGTTATACAAACATTTACCAAAGAGTGACACTTTTGTCAGTCCCATCTTGCCCCTGTCCTTACTATTGAATGGGCAATTCTCTCACCCTTTCAGTGCAGCAAGTCCCTATAACTTATGCATTGGTTAATGCTATTTAAATTCAGTGACATTTATTGAGCCCTTGCTATGTATTTTAGTTAGGATGCTTTAAGTTATAAGAAATAGAAAATCCAATGCAATTGAATCAGACAGTTCATTATCTCAGGCATGGGTAGAGTGGCTCCAGAGTAGATTAATTGATTGAACAAACAATCATCAGGGACCCAGGTTCCTTCCATCCTTGGCTCTGTTGCCCTCATTGTGCTTGACTTTGTCATCTACCATCTTCTTTGAGGCTGCAAAATGGCTGCTGTTGTTTTAGGTGTCATATACAGACATGACAATTTCTCTTGAAAGGAAGATATTTCTTACATGTATCACTTTTTAAGAGAGAAGAAACTTTCCCCCAGAATCCTTCTGTAGGTTTTCCCCTCATGTCTCATGTGACAGATTATTACCATGTTCCTGTACTTAAAGTGAACATTGGCAAGACTATGGGCCGTGATGTTGGGTTTAGATTAGACTATTTAGAACCAACCTCCTGAAGCTGAGGAAAGTCTTCCCACTCCTTGAAAGCTCATAGAGGAAGTTGGGTGGCTTGAACAAAATTCACAGTTAAATTAGGAAGGTGGAAAGGGGAAATAATTGTTGAATTCGGAGAGCCAACAGTTTTATCTAGTTATGAGTAAAATGTGATGATCAGTTCTGGGGCTTACCTTACTCAAGGCATTTGAAATCTAGCTTGAATATTGAAATAAAAAATAACTCTAAGACAAGGGAAACTGTTAGTTTTTATAGGTCATGCAGAAGAGGGAGTAGTGGTATAATAAAGAAAACAGGTTTGAGTCCTAGCCAGTGTCCTTTCTAGTTATAATTAGAAGAATGACTTGGGTTTTCTAATAATTTTTGAACAGTACAGCTTGAGTTTAAATAGACATATTTATTCTCAATTCCTGCCTTCATTTTTAAGAGATTCAGGATTTTTTTCAATCATGTTTTTATCATGGTCATGTTGTATCTTTACTAAACTAAGAGTTAGCATTTTGATTTTGATACAGCTTGCTAGCCAGTATTGGAACAAGTCAGTTAATATTTCTGATTGCTACTTGATAAGGTTGTTCAACAAGGTAATTTTTGAGGTTTTTTTGTGCCTAACATTTAGTAATAAAAAGAAAAACTTATGTGGAGTAAGGTTGGAAGCAGTTGTTTTCAATTATTTACCAAAGAGAGCATGTGGGTAAAATTTCATATATCTTTCTCTTTTTAAAAACAAGTTAAGCTATTATTTTTTAAAGATTTTATTTATTATTTGAGAGAGATTGAGAGAATGAATAGGAGGAAGGGCAGAGGGAGAAGCCAACTCCCTGCGAACCAGGGAGCCCCATATGGGGCTCAATCCCAGGACCCTGGGATCATGACCTGAGCCGAAGGCAGATGCTTAACCACCTGAGCCACCCAGGTGCCCCAATTTAAGCTATAATAATTTAGTTCTGAATCTTTTAAAATTTGCAAGTGTCTTTGGAAGAAGATGTTTACTAGGAACTCCTAAAATAATAGTTATTATAAAATATATATTGAGATTATTTTCCAGACAACTTTTTAAGGTACCAAAATTTTGCCTAAAAATTTTCTTGTGTCGTCCCTAGTACTTGGACTACTCTGTAGTCTAATTTTGGGGAGTGACCCGATGCACTGAAACTTTTAAGAAAAATATTTCTTGAATAATGTAATGCCATTGCTGTTGAGCAAAAAAATGTTGAGCTTGATGTACGTTTTATGCCTACTTGTTGGTCATTCTGAATAAGTTGTGGGAAAGGTGTTGTAGGAAAAAATGAGATATTAACTGGTTTATGCCTTAAAGAACTTAAAGATCTTTTTTTTAAAAAATCATATTTAATTTATCTTTTCCTAGAAAATAGTTCACATATTTATTGGTTTGGTTTCCCCCCCCTTTTTTTGAAGATTTATTTATTTATTTATTTATTTATTTATTTATTTATTTATTAGAGAGTGAGAGGGAGAGAGAGCACGAGAGGGGAGAGGGTAAGAGGGAGAAGCAGACTCCCCATTGAGCAGGGAACCCGATGTGGGACTCCATCCTGGCATTACCTGAGCTGAAGGCAGTCGCTTAACTGACTGAGCCACCCAGCTGCCCTTGGTTTGGTTTTCCAGTTTAGAATAGACCAAGCATCAGTTGGTCTTCCTAAAATCCATGTTTTCATAAAAAGGTTCTCATCTTTTTTTCTGTAAAAAGAATTACCAGAAATATTCAAATTGCTTAGAAGATTCTAGGAAATATATCTTAAAGATAGATAAATTTGCATTAGTGGAGGAGCTTTTTCTTCAGATCTGCACAAACTGTGAATTTTGAAAAGCCAGTTATTGGGTGGGTTGGTCTCTTCAAGCAATCAACAGCATTAGTATTATCTATTTTTCCATGTTCAGTTTCCAACTCATGCAATGATATATATATATTTTAAGATTTTATTTATTTATTTGAGAGAGAGAGAGAACAAGCAGGGAGGAGGGGCAGAGGGAGAGAGGAAGAAGCTAACTCCCCGCTGAGCAGGGAGCCCGATGTGGGACTCAGTCCCAGGACCCTGGGATCATGACCTGAGCCAAAGGCAGGTGCCTGCAATGATGTATTTTAAAGTGTGTTTAAGTTTGACTCTGCTTTCTGGTTTCCTAGGGAAATATTTTAAGTACTTGTATTCTAAAATAGCTGAGTGATCTCACTTATCCTCTGGCTTTAATTTTTCCTCCAACCTTTGGTGAACATGACTGTAGGGGGTCTGCAGAAGGTGTGTCTTCCTCTGCTGCTTCTGTTTTTATTCTTGGGCTTCGCTGAATTTCCCCAGCTAAATAAAATGAAGATTACTTGGGTTTATCTGAATGTTCCTCCTCTCCTGCCATAAGACATAAACTGTTCCTGCCACAAGATGTAAATGGAATAGATGCATTCCTACTTCAACACTGATTGGTACACCTTCACATTGTCCTGTACTTGCTTAGAAATATTTAAAAATCCACTTAAAAGTAAAAGCCCATGTTTGTCCTTTACTAATGGTTGTCCTATAAAGTGCTTCAAAGAAAAGAAAACCCTTATGAGAACCCAATGTGTTTTCATAATTAAAATGTATCTAAATGCAGAATTTATTTTATACTACACATCATATTTTAGGCACTGACATTTAGCTACTACCTTGTAAAATACTGATAGTCACAAATACAGGCCATTCGTTTTTGATGAGTGTGAAATAAGGATAAATGTAGTAGTCAGGAATGAAAGGTCATGGAAGGGAAAGGGAATGCGTTGAAGTCATGTGTAGCCAATTTGTGGTGATTCTGCTGCTTTTCAGACTGCGCGATTTAGAAGGTGAAAAATCTATATATAAAATAAATAAAAACAAATTTTATCTTTTTGTAGCACCCATGTAACCTTGTAGAAGGTGTTAAATGAATGCAAGATATACGAGAGAGGGCAGATTAAATGTTAAAACATATGTTTTATTCTTTACTCATAAAAAAGAAAAGTGTTCATAGTATGATCCCAAAAACTAACTGTGTGTTTGTTTATTTGTTTAGGATGGATTGGATGCTTTGGTATATGATTTGGATTTTCCTGCCTTAAGAAAAAACAAAAATATTGACAACTTTTTAAGCAGATGTAAGTAATTTTTTGTGGAGGTTAATGACAGACTGTATATAACAAAATCTTGACTTAGATAATTCAAGCCCATCTTTTTTTTTTCCTTCTTCTGTCTACTCTTTGGTTATTTCATCTAAAATTCCTACATAAAATGAGCAGGAAATTGAGGAAATAGGAAAGAAATAATATTAATTTGTTTATTGAGTGCCTAGTAGGAGGATATTTTATAAAATATTTTGCAGAAAAGGGAATGAAAAGTAATGGCTAAAATAAGTATGTTAAAATAATAATATACATACATGCACATTGAATTTCAATAGTGTTATATTTATCCTCTATTTCTCTTTTGTAAATTACTAGCTATTATATTTTAATACCTGCAGGTAAGAACAGATTGCACATGAAAAGCCCTCCTACCATTTAGATAAGGAGAATTTTCTCCATGAAATCTGGCTTATATTTAGGCTTTACAGACTTTCTTTTCTAAAAACCTTTTTAGATTTTGATATTTAGATTTTATCACTTAAAATTTGATTAAAGAATTTATTAAGATAGTTTCAAACTTTTAATCTTAAAAAAAGATAATAAAATTTAGATCATGAAATCTTTCCCACTCCATTTCTTTATTTCTGTTTCTAAACTGTACATAGTGATAACATTTGAGTTGGGTTGGTTTTGTGTTATTCAATTTTGGTTGCATATGTCTTGTTAGAAAAGTTTATTTTTCTAGTATGATCTTTTTCTCTGTTGTATTTATCATTTTTACACTTTGAAATCTTGCCTCAGAATTTTACTGTTTTTTATAAAAATATTTATTCAACCAAATTTTATTTTGGAATTGGTGCCAGAACCTGAAATGGGAACTTTTTAATTATAAATTTTCTTAATTTCTCACATCTTACCGAAATTACAGGAAAATTTTATCACTGCTTACATTTGTTTACCAACCTACTTAAAAATAGAGCAAAAGAACTAAAAAGGTGGAGAATCTTGACCATTTCTTATTTGATGAGAGGCAAAGAATAAATGCTCATTGGTACAGAGGAGGGGCTGTGTGATTTTGTAAAGTAGTGAGCAAGGATTGGAACACATGCTTTCTTAATTTATTACTCATTTTACTATGCAACATTACTGCTTTCATAATATAAGTATGCCTTTATATTACATTTTAAAATAGAAATATCAATAGCCACAATAGAAATAAGTAAAATAAAATGAAAGTATAAAGGCTAAAGTAAACTTTTAACTGATAAACATGTTAAGTGTAGTCTAGTTTTTAAATTGGAGAAAAGTACAGAGAGTAACATAACAAAATTTTAGCAAATTATATCTAGCATTATGTAAAAATTGTGATGAAGGAGGGTTTATACCAAGATTGCATTGTAAAGTTAGTTCAGGGTTCAAAAATCAATTAGTGTAATTTACCACATTAACATATTAAAAAAGAAAATCCATAATACCATCTCAGGAGATAAGAAAACGCATTTGATAAAATTCAGTATCCATTTTTGATTAAAAAATACATCTCTGCAAACTAGGAATTGAAGGAAACTTCCTTACAGTGATAAAGAGAATCTATAAAAAACCTACGGATTGTATTTAATTGTGTATGACTAAATGCTTTCCCCTTAAGATCAGGAAAAGGCAGGCCTGTCTTCTCTTATTACCACTTTCATTCAACATTGTCCTGGAAGTTCTAGACAGTGCAGTAAGGTAAAATAAAGAAAAATCATGTAGATTTAAAAAGGAAGAAGTAAAAAATTTTTTTATTCAAACAGCATGCTTTTGTATATACAAAAATCTCAAGATTCTACCCAAAAAGCTGTAAGAACTAGTTAGGTTCAACAAGACTGCAAATTAGAAGATTAATATGCAGAAAGCAATTGTATTTCTATATATTAGCGACAACCAATTTGAAGTTGATGTAACAAATATAGCACCTAAACATTTACAATAGAAGCAAAAACATGACAAATTTAGGGATAAATTTGACAAAATATGTATAAGACTTGTATACTGAAAACCACATAATATTACTGAGAAATTACAGAAGACCTAAAAAAAAAAAGTAGATATTCAATGTTCATGGATGGGACAATTCAATAATAAAATGTTAAGAGTCCTCGTATTAACTTATAAATAGAATCTGTATATTCTCAGAACCTAAGCAGTTTTTTTTTGTGTGTGTAAAGTGACTGGCAATTCTAAAATTCATATGAAAATGTGAAGGAGCTGGAATAGCCAAAGCAATTTTGGAAAGTAAGAGCAAAGCTGGAGAATTAACACTATAGGATTTTCAAGATCAAGATAGTATAATATTAATGAAAGAATAAACATAAATAAATGGAACAAAATAGAGAATCTGGAAACAGACCCATACATACGCAGTCAACTTATTTTCAGCAAAGGTGACAAGGTAATTCAGAATTTGAACCTTACTTCACACCATATACAAAAAGCAACTCAAAATTTTTCATAGACTAGACTTAAGAGCTAAAATAGCACTTCTAGAAGAAAACACAGAAAATATTTGTGACCGGTTAGGCAAGACTCTCTTAGATGGGACACAAATAACACCACTTTTAAAAGAAAATAGATTAGGTTTCATCAAAATTTCAAACTTTTTCTCTTCAGAAGATACTGCTAGGAAAATGAAAATAGGAACCATAGACTAGGAGAAAATAGTTGCAAAACATGTGAAAGGGGAAAGAATAATCTTTTCAATAAATGGTGCTCGGACAACTGGATATCTATATGTAAAAGAATGAAGTTGGATTCCTACCTTACACCATATACAAAATTAGTTCAGAGTGTAAGAACCAAACTATAAAACTCTTAGAAGAAAATGTTGGCATAAGTCTTTTTGCTCTTGAATTAGTTTCTTAGATACAATACCTAAGTACAAGCAACAAAAGAAAAATAAATAAAATGGACATAAAAACTAAAAACTTTTGTGCTTCAAAGGACACTGTCAAGAGAGTGAAAAGATAACCCACAGAATGGGAGAAAATGTTAGCATATCATATACCTGATAAAGGATTGGTATATAGAATATGTAAGTAAGTCTTACAAGTCAACAATAAAAAGATAACCCAATTTAAAAGTTAACAAGTGATTTAAATAGACATTTCTCCAAAGAAGATACACAAGTTGGCCAATATGCAGCATGTTTAGTCATTGGATGCTTTCAAATTATGGCCACAATGAGATACTATTACACATCTCTTAAGATAACTAAAATTTTAAAAACTGACAATGTCAAGTATATGTGAAAATGTGGAGCAACTGAACTCTGGCACATTGCTGGGTGGTTTGTAAAATGGTAAGGCACTCTGGAAAACCGTTTGGTGTTTTTCTTATAAAGTTATACAAGCTTTACTTTGTGAACCAGGAATCCCACTTCTGGGTATTTATTCAAGAGAAACAAAAGCATGTGTCCACACAAAGACCTCTCTGAGAATGTTTAAGTGGCTTTGTTCAAAATTGCTGTGAACTGGAAGCTGCTTAAATGCCCATCAGTTAGTAGTGGATAAACAAATTGTGGTACATCCATATAATGGAATATTTAACAGTAAAAAGGAGTAAATTAAGTGATATGTGCAACAGCATCAATAAATCTCAGAAGCATTGGGGTAAGTGGAAAAAGCCAGGCACAAAAGGGTCATACTGTATGATTCTGTTTATATGACATAACATTCCCCTTCAACTCAAATTGTATTTATGTAATACTTCATACAGAGTAATAGATCTTCATGGAATGATAGGATTTTATATTCTGCTAAAATTTGATTATATGGATATTTATAGCTTTCATTAGTAAGTTCATCAAAATTTTTTTACTGAAGGTGACTGTTTGCTTTGAATTGCTTTTTCCTGATGGATATCAGATATAGTGATCTAAGGATACACCTGGAACATGGGATAAAATCTTTCTCTTTAGTAATTCAGCTGAAGTCTCACTAGAGTATAACAGCTTTAAAGTATAGCAGTTTGAAATATTTTAAACTTTAGGCCTAACTGTATTACAGACTGTTAATTTTCATCTCTTCATGTTGAAGAATGTTTACAGACTGAAAGGGAAATGAGAATCTCTGACCATTTGACTGAATAATTAGTTAAATATAAAGATTTGCTTTTCTGGACTCTGGTGTATGGTACCTGAATAATAAGGACTACAAAGAAAATGTTTATCATCCTCATGTAACTAATAAAGATTTTAAGGTGAATTTTAAGTAGGTGTTAGAGATCCAGATAAAATGGTGGGAGTTAGTCACATTTTAGAAGAAACATGTTTGGGTGAGTGCATTGGAAGGAGGAGAAAAGGAGAATTTGGGAACAGTGATTATGACTGTATATGTTTGTAAACCATTATGAATGTCACTGAGAGTTGGGGTACAGGATTCATAATTATGTTAGTAGAAAAGCAAACTTATTAAACAAATATAACCAGTCTAAAAGAAGATAATAGAGGAGGGAAGAGTATTGTATGAGAAATTCCATGAACCTGAGAGTAAAAATGTGGTAGAGAGCATTTGTTTGGATAAAAAAATAAACCCTGAAATGGTATTTTATGGTAGCATACTATAGCTTTCCTTATAGATTACAAAAGTGGCATATTAGCTCTGGGAGTGATGGTGTAGCAGCTTCTACTTATAAAAGCATATTAACAGTTGACAGACTTTTTATTTGCTTTCTCAATTATTTATAGAGAAAATAATGAGAATAATTAGCTATTCTGAGTTTAATTGTGACCAAAAAGTCTGAATTGGTTAGCATTTGGGATTTGACAGAGACCTTGAGACAAAGCATTCAGTTCATTTTAGACCGGGTTTTCTCAGAAGTGGCACTGTTGACATTTTGGATCAGATAACTCTGTTGTGGGGAGGGGCTGTCCTTTGCATTGTAGCATATTTAGTAGTATCCCTGGCCTCTACCTTCTAGATGCCAGTAGCATACTCTTCTCCTTCCCTCAGTTGTGATAACCAGAAATGTCTTAAGACTTTGCCAAATGTCCCCTGGGCATAAAATTGCTCTCAGTTGAGAACTACTGCCTAAGACTTTATATTAATGAAGGAAAGAAATTCTGGGCACTGACAGGCACGTGGTCCAAGCTTAGGAGATTTAATTAAATTTATTTAAAAGATAAATCCTGTTAGTAGTGGTTCCAGGTGAAGGCTGAATTTCAAAAAGGGGTAAATATAAGAAAGTTTTAGCTCAAGAAATCAGGGTTATTCCACGGAAGTTCTTAGCTCAGTTTGAAACAACCATATCAAGTATGGGTATATATTCAGAGATAAATGTGAAAGAGTAGCATAAATCTATAAAAATTAGGTTAGGCCAAAAGCCTGTGATGAGCCGAGACTTGTGAGAAGTTCTTTTTTTTTTTTTTTTTTAAATTTTATTCATTTATTTGAGAGAGAGAGAGAATGAGAGATAGAAAGCACGAGAGGGAAGAGGGTCAGAGGGAGAAGCAGACTCCCTGCTGAGCAGGAAGCCCGATGTGGGACTCGATCCCGGGACTCCAGGATCATGACCCAAGCCGAAGGCAGTTGCTTAACAAACTGAGCCACCCAGGCGCCCTTGTGAGAAGTTCTTAAGACAAGAAAAGGAACTTCCCCCACTCTTCCTTCTCCATTTAGAGTAATGGGTTGAAGATGTATGAGAAAGTGATGAATTTACTACACACCACCACCATTCATTCATTTTTGAGAGAGCTGGGGTGGTGGGGGGGAGGGGTGGAGGGAGCGGGGGGAGAGAGAGAATTTCAAGCAGCCTCCACACCCAGTGTGGATCCCAAAGTGGGGCTCCATCCCACAACTGAGATCACGACCAGAGCAGAAACCAAGTGTTGGATGCCTAGCCGACTGAGCCACCCAGGCACCCCTGTGAGACCATTTATTCTTGAAATATTTTTTTCATGTCCAGTCACTAAAGACATGAAGAATAAGACAGTGTTTTTCTTTAAAATTGTAGATCTTACCATCTTGTGAAGGGAAATACAGGAGCAAATAGTAACTTTTATATATATTTTTTCTACATATATGTACTTTTATATTGAACTTTGTAGAGAATGTAATGATACACAGATCTTGAGGTAGTAAAGAAAGCCTTAAGAAGGAAAGTAATATTCGAGTTGAGTCTTAAAAGACCAGGCTAGATTTCTTTTTTTTTTCTTTTGAAGATTTGTTTATTTGAGAGATCATGACGTGAGCCAGACCAAGAGCCTGCTGCCCAACTGACTGAGCGACCCAGGTGCCCCCAGGCTAGATTTCTTAATTGAGGAAGAGCAGCTCAGGCAGAGAGGGCGTAGCATTTGTTAAGTCAGAGAGCAATCTAAAAGTATGATATCTTTGAGGAACCAGGAATTTTGTTTAAATTGAACTTCATTGATGATGAGTGGGAGGGGGTAAGGAGGAGGACAGATGGCAGAAAAGACTGAAATGGCAGGTTGGGGCTTTTGGCTTAATGGATGGGATGATAAAGAATTATTAAAAATAAGATTACTTTTTTTGTTTTCATTATTCTCATGATTTTTAAAAACTTAGAATTGAAGTTCAGAGAAGGAGAAGAAATTTGAGCTCTTCAAATTACTTTACATTCCCAGATCTAGGCAGATTACACCCTAGAATATTGAATGAACATGCTGATGTGTTGAGGATCTTTAGAAAACCTTTGCAGAAGGAAACAGTCAACAAAACCAAAAGACAACTGACAGAATGGGAGAAGATACTTGCAAATGACATACCATATAAAGGGCTAGTATCCAAAATCTATAAAGAACTTATCAAACTCAACACCCAAAGAACAAAGAATCTAATCAAGAAATGGGCAGAAGACATGAACAGATATTTCTGCAAAGAAGACATCCAAATGGCCAACACATGAAAAAGTGCTCAACATTACTCGGAAATACAAATCAAAACCTCAATGAGATACCACCTCACACCAGTCAGAATGGCTAAAATTAACAAGTCAGGAAACGACAGATGTTGGTGAGGATGCGGAGAAAGGGGAACCCTCCTACACTGTTGGCGGGAATGCAAGCTGGTGCAGCCACTCTGGAAAACAGTATGGAGGTTCCTCAAAAAGTTGAAAATAGAGCTACCCTATGACCCAGCAATTGCACTCCTTTACCCCAGAGACACAAATGTAGTGATCCGAAGAGGCACCTGCACCCCAATGTTCATAGCAGCAATGTCCACTATAGCCAAACTGTGGAAAGAGCCTAGATGTCCATCAACAGATGAATGGATAAAGAAGATGTGATATATATACACAATGGAATGTTATGCAGCCATCAAAAAAAATGAAATCTTAACCATTTGCAATGACATGGATGGAACTAGAGGGTATTATGCTAAGCGAAATAAGTCAATCAGAGAAAGACAATTATTATTTGATCTCACTGATATGTGGAATTTAGGAAACAAAACAGAGGATCATAGGGGAAGAGAGAAGAAAATGAAACAAGAAACCATAAGAGACTCTTAATCATAGGAAACAAACTGAGGGTTGCTGGAGGGGAGGAGTGTGGAGGGATGGGTGGCTGGGTGATGGACACTGGGGAGGGTAGGTACTATGGTGAGCGCTGTGAATTGTGTAAGACTGCAGAATCACAGACCTGTACCCCTGAAATAAATAACACGTTATATGTTAATAAAAAAAAGAAAACCTTTGGAGAATATTGGAGCTGCCAGAAAATTAAAGATAAACAAATGGTCTTACTATAAACTGAAGAAAAGACCCATGAATGTAGATTTTGGTCAGTAGCAGTCTACAGACGAGGCCTGAACTTTGTTTTCTATTACAACTATTCTTGTTCATGCTTCATCATCTCCATTGATTGATCTCAGTAAGTCTTCTGTCTACTCTCAGTTTATCTGTTTTTCCCCATTTAGAGTTGGTTCTTTTCTTTTTTTAAAGATTTTATTTATTTATTTGAGGGAGAATGAGAGATAGAGAGCACGAGAGGGAAGAGGGTCAGAGGGAGAAGCAGACTCCCTGCTGAGCAGGGAGCCCGACGTGGGACTCGATCCCGGGACTCCAGGATCCTGACCTGAGCTGAAGGCAGTCGCTTAACCAACTGAGCCACCCAGGCGCCCCAGAGGATTCTTTTTCAACGGCAAATTGCTTAAGTCAAATCTCACTCCCAGCCTTTCATACAATTTGCTGTATAACCTTTCAAGTTAATTCTTATCTGTACTGCTACTCCTTTGTTTCCTTATACCTCCACCATACGGCTTATACTTAGTTCCTAGAAAGCACTCTGATACCTTCTCCACAATACTTTTAGATGTTGTTTTCCTCTTTCTAAAATTCCTTCTAACTCCATCCAACTTAAAGGAGTCATCCTTTAAATTTCAAATAAGCATTCACTCTAGTTTCCTAGCCCCTGGAGCTAGGTCAGATGTACTGCTGCTAGGTATGTGCCTTCCTGGTGTCTTGTGCACTTATCACAGTGAGGTTATATTTATTTGTGTGATTATTTGATTGGTCTCCATTCCTCTTCTTTTTCCCTCATCACTGGAATGGAAGTGTCACGAGACCAGAAGCACTTGTATTTGTGTTGCGAAAGCTGGCTAAATATTAGGTACGCATTAAATAGTTGTTAAATGTATTAGAGGTTAAATGCTGACTTGTTAGAGTTGATCTAGAAAGTATTCTTTTGTTAGTAGAGTTTGGATATGATCATTGTCTTTTTAAATTGTTTTTTATTACCACGTATTTCAAATGAATTAATATAACACATATCTGTGTATCCGTGATCACGATTAAATTAGTAGTTAACATTTTGCTCTATTTGCTTCTGGTCTTTTGTTCAAAATAAGATGTTAAGTTACAATCTATGTCTTCCTCTTTCAGATGTAATCACTAGCCTAGAATTGATGATGTACATATTTAGTCCTTGTTAAACTGTCTCAGAATAGTGATTTCTAAAAAAGATAGCCACCCGCGTAAAATCATCAAATCAAGAACAGGCATACAGATAAATCAACGAATAAGCCATACTTGGCAAGAACAAAATAATTTCAGTTGAGATGTGGAAAATAAATTTTTTCCAAAGTTTCTTTTATCATTTTAAAGGGTAAATCATATTAAATCATTATATTAAAGGATTACATTACATTTATCATTGTAAACGGGTTGTATCTTAAAGTTTTCGTTTATTTTTCCAAGTAATTATATTTGGTAACCAATCATACAATATTTTAATGTTTCATAAAATGGAGTTTAACCTTTTCTCCAGTGGATACTTTCTTAATCTCCTTCCAAAAATGAGATTTAATGGATTACAAACATTTAATTAGGTATTTGTTTTTATGTAAACAGGCAGTAATGGTCATTAGAAAGTTTATTCCTCTTTCCCCTGTCTTGAAGTTTTAATGTCATTCCTTTGGCAGGTTTCAAAACATAAAATGCTTTTTCTCTATACTTTTAAAATCATAAAATCATGAAACCTTTTTACTTATTAAATGATTACTGTGATAGTTGAATGTTACTGTCATCTTTAAATTAGCTATTCGTTGGTTGGTGATTAAAATCAGTAAGCAATTATCTTGTATTAAAAATGTGAAGGAGAGGGCGCCTGGGTGGCTCAGTTGGTTAAGCAACTGCCTTCGGCTCGGGTCATGATCCTGGAGTCCTGGGATCGAGTCCTGCATTGGGCTCCCTGCTCGGCAGGGAGTCTGCTTCTCCCTCTGGCCCTCCCCCTTCTCATGCTCTCTCTATCTCATTCGCGCTCTCAAATAAATAAATAAAATCTTTTAAAAAAATGTGAAGGAGAAATAAGTTATTTTCACTTTAGCATATTCTGCTGATATCATCAAAGAATCCATTTACTTCCATCCAAGGAAGTAAAAACAACTTGACTGTGTTTGCCTTAGCTCCTTGTAGAATTACACAAAAGGTACATATTGCTCAATAGAAAAAGGAAGACTTTTTCTCACTTTAAATTAAGGTCGTAATAATCATTCAAACAAAACATCACAAGATTTTATGACTTGTAGAAAAGCTCTCATTTTAATGTTTGTGACTAGTTTCTCCTAAGAGTGTCTCATTACATACTGTAATATTGAAGATGTGTATTGCATTATCTCTAGTAAAACTAAAGATGGTTTTCACCTACTTGGAATGTAAAGTTTGATGGTAGTTAGAGGTGTATACTTTTTCAGGAATTCTAAGGAGCAACAATTCTAAAAGCAGAATTTATGTACTACCTATGTGTACTGTTCTACATTTAAAAAGGATAAATTTCGGGGTGCCTGGGTGGCTCAGTTAAGCGTCTGACTCTTGGTTTCAGCTTAGGTCTCAATCTTAGGGTCATGGGATCAAGCCCTGTGTCAGGCTCCACCCTCAGCAGGAAGTCTGCTTGAAGATTCTCTCCCCTGCCACTCCCCGACTCTTGCACATGTGCTCGCTTTTTCTCTCTCTCTCTCAAATAAATAAATCTTAAAAAAAAACAAACCTTCTCCACAGCTAAATATTAAGGTACGTGTAGGAGTCTGCATAATGTGGGATATATTCCAGCCGGAAAGCATTGAAATGTGGTAAGGTTTTGGCAAGCTTGAGTTTTTTGCATATTAGGTCTATAAATGGCTTGCATAGTTTGGTAACTCTAGCACTTGAATGGTGAATGTATTTCTATTTCTGGGAGGTGGGGACAGGATTGTAGTCATAATATATTGGGATTAATTCTTCAACTGTATACTGAAGTATAAGAAAAATAGTACTTTCTTGAAGGACAAGAAGACCAGTAGATTATCATAGAGGGTGAAGAAGCATACTTTTTTGTTATATGAAAATTTGATATAAGCTTAACATGACATGTCATTGGGGAAAAGGTAGATTTTTCAGTAGTTTGTATTGGATGTCCATATGAGGGAAAACAAATTTCAGTCTGTACTTCATAACATATTAGAAATGTAAAGACATATAAGGTACTAGATGAAATTATATGGTCTTCAGGTAGGGAATGTATTTTTTTAAAAGGAGGATTCTGGGACTAGCAACTGTAAAGGAAACATTGACAGATTTTTGCCTTTTCAAAACTATATATAAGGAAAGACATATATAAAGAACATTGACAAACTGAAAAAAATTACAATATGTAAAAAATTATATTTCTAATATCTAATCAATAAGAAAAATAATTTAAAATGGACAAGGTAGCTGAATATGTAGTATAAAGGGGAAAAGAAATAAATGACCATTGAACAGTTAACAGTTGAACAAATGTATTAATATTTCAACAAATATGGGTTAAAATAAGAAAAAGACACCCCTCCATCTGAATGAGAAAGATAATGTACCTTAATTTTAAAAACTTTCTGTAATGGTGGACACTTAGATTCCTTCCACTTTTCCACTAGTATAAATAAGGCTGTGATAAACATTCTTGTGTATATAATGTGGTACATACTTGCTGCTTATTTCTTTGGAGTGAATCCAGGAATTGCTGAGTCAAAAGTTGTATCCAGCGTACATTTTGGATATATAGTGCCAAATGCAGTTTATACCAGAAGGTAGTATAAAAGTTAGGATTTTAAAATGAAGCCATAAAATTGAATAAATTATGCAGTATGACCTAGGATATTACAAAAGCTTGTTTGAAGTTATTATAAATAAAATACCACTAAATTAGATTTTTAAAAAAGAAATGTTAAATGTCCTCTTTATTTTTAAAATAAATCATATTATAAACTCATGGGGAAGTTGTAAGAATAGAGATTCCTGTGTATGCCCTTTACCCAGTTTTCCCTAATGTTAACATTTTATATAACATGGCACATTGACAGAACTAACAAATTAAAATTGACCTATTACTGTTAACTAATTACATACTTTACTTTAGTTTTTCCATTAATTTCTTTTGGTTTTGGTTCCAGAATCCAGTGTAGAATACTTCATTGTATTCAGTTGCCATTTCTCCTTAGTTTCCTCCAGTCTGATAGTTTCTCAGTTTTTGCTTATTTTTTTTTATGACCTTGAGTTTTGAAGATTAGTGATCAGGTATTTTGTAGAATGTCCCACAGTTTGTGTTTGATGTTAGACTGGGGTGTAGGTTTGTGATACCATGATTTATCAATGGTAATGTTAACTTTTATCACTTGGTTTAAAATAGTAGTCTGCCAGCCTTCTCTGCCAGAAAGTTGCTGTTTTCCCTTTCCATACCCTACTGTTTTGGAATCTGATCAATAGTTCAGCCTACACTTACAGGCAGGGGGATCAGTAAGCTCCACTCCAGACTCGAAAGGCTGTATATACCGTCTTTCACACAGCAGAAGTTTTTGATTTTGATAGTCTAATTTATCTATTATTTCTGTTATGGATTATGTTTTTGGTGCTATATATAAAAATCATTGCCAAACCCAAGATTGATTTGTTAAATAGCTTTGTTGAGATATAATTTATGTACTATAAAATTCACCCACTTAAAGTATACAATTCATTGGTTCTTTGTATTTATTTTTAGAGTTGTGCGGCCATTACCAGTCACTTTTAGAACATTTCATCACCTCATAAAGAAACCCCATATGCATTAGCAGTCACTCCCATATTTCCCTAAGCTCCCCAGCCCTGGCCAATGATTAATCTATTTTATTCCAGTATAGATACGCCATAGATAATGGACATTACCTATAGATGGAGTTATATGTGTGGTCTTTTGTGACTTTTTTGAAATTAGTATGATGTATTATTCAAGATTTATCTATGTTGTAGCACATATTTTTAATTGCCAAGTAATACTCCATTGTGTAGATATACTTACCACATTTTGTTTATCCATTCATCTCTTGATGGACATTCGTATTGTTTCTACTTTCTGGCTATCATGAATACTGCTGCTATGAACATTTGTGTGCAAGTTTTTTGTGGACATATGTTTTCATTTCTCTTGGGTTAATACCTACAAGTGGAATTGCTGAGTCATATGGTAATTCTATGTTTAGCATTTTGAAAAATCCAAGATTGATTTTTAGATACATACTTTCATTGTTTTGGAGTAAATAAAAGTTGACTAGCTTTTCTGTTGTTCTTGAATAGGTAAGAGCTGCATGTAGTTGATTTGTCTCCATTTATAAATAATATCATTAAATGTTTTTAATGTTTCAATAAGTATCATTGAGCATGTATGTACATCAAGAACATATCCATGAATGAAGTGTGGTCTCTATCCTTAAGGAAAGGGATTGTACTATATAATAGAAGAAACATAGCTATATAAACAATTTCAGTCCAGAGTGGTGGATGAAATAATAGAGAAACTGTGTTTGAGAGGAGAGGGAGTTAGCCCATCTGCATGAGGAGATCAACAATGGCTGAAGAGGAGATACAGGATAAGATCTTGTTTGATAGTAAGGCGGTCAAATAACGTGGGCCAAGTCATTTTTGCCTGATGATCAGTATCTGCAAAGGTATGGAGATTTGGACCAGTATGGTAATGTGAGCAATTGCAAATAACTGGGCATTGGTAGAGCATGTTGGGGAGAGTATCTAGAAATGAGACACTGGAGAACCCGACAGTAACAAGGTCTAAAAGCCATTTTATGCTATGTTAAGAATTTGGATTCCTCCCCCCTCCCCAGTTTCTCAAACTGGATTACTCTGTGTGTGTGTGTGTGTGTGTGTACACTGGCAAAACATGGCATATCTTCCTGGAGTTTGAATTTTATTTGAAGATTTGGACATAAAATAATTTTTGCATTAAAACATTTTTATGGAATTGAATATTGTAGATTTTCTAGATAAGTCTTATGTAATTTTAGAGCTTTTTAGGGATACTTTGACTACTCTAAAAGTATACAAGGTATACTAGGTTTCTTTAGGCAAAGAGTAGCAGTATTTTGGTCAAACAGTGTATTGTGCATAGCTTTTATTACTATATTTCATCCTGACATTTAAAAAAACTTATTTAACAATTAGGATGTGTCTTACAGTCTGTGATGGTACATAAAATTATGGTCACTTTATAATCTCAGATTTTAGACTAGGCAGATATGTCTTTTTCTCATGAGAAAGCAATAGTTATTATAGAAAATTTAAATATATAGAAAATGTGAGGAATAAAATAATCTGAAATCCCACCACACTCAGAAATGATTACAAGTATTATTTTGCTGTATTTCCTTATGGTCTTTTTTCTGTTCACACGTACCAATATATATTTGTGTTTATATATTTGTGCAGTTTATTCTGTTTGTTTGCTCAACATTATATGTTCATTCTATGTGATTATTCTTTCTAATGTAAATTCAGTTAATTAACATATAATGTATTATTGGTTTCAGAGGTAGAGGTCAGTGATTCATCAGTCATATAATACCAAGTACTCATTACATCACGTGCCTTCCTTAATGTCCATCACCCAGTTACCCCATCCCTCCACCCTCCTCCCCTCCAGTAACCCTCAGTTTGTTTCCTATGATTAAGTCTCTTATGGTTTGTCTCCCTTTCTGATTTCGTCTTGTTTTTTTTAACACAATTTTAAATGTTGCCTAATACTCCATTATATGTATATAAAATTATTCAATCTGTATATTTGAAAAAACATTGTAAAAATCTTGGTTCCACATTATATCTAACTTCCTTAGGAAAAATTTCTAGAAGTAGAATTTACTGGATTTGAATTGTGACTTTTTTAAGGATTCTTAAGAAAAATCATCCAGTTGATTTCTAGAAAGTTAGGTTGAAGAGTGTGTGATTGAAATCATTTTGAATTGTTGGTAATCCTGAAACTATAAATTATCAATCTTTCTGCCTCTTTTGCTAACTGATGATTATTTAGGGACTGATTAGCTAGTTAGTGGCCAGTCAAGACTTATGGTGTCTTTTTGTGACTCAATTTACCCATTTCATTTTTTGCTTACTGTGCTGTGGAGTAATATCTCACTTCTCTGAATCTTAGCTTTCTGTCAGCATCACCTAGCTCTACAAAGTAGACAATCAGAAATTGGTAAAAGGGTCTAATGGTTACATAATCCTATTTATTGGTCTTAGAATTAATGAGGGCTTACCAAATTTATAATTTTGCATGAAACAAATTCTGTAAATGACAAAGAAATTGTTACTTATTATGGGAAAAACATAGAATACTGTAAGAAGGATTGGACGTTTTGAGAATTCTGCAGTTTTAGATAAGGTGACTAGTTTGGCACTCACTAAAAAATGATATTTGAGAAAATCGTTGAAGTACTTGAGAGAATTAGCCAAGCAGATGCTTGAGGGAAGGGAATGGCATACAGAGGAATGGCCAGTGCGAAGACTTTGGGAAGAATATATCGGGCATGTTTGAGAGGCAGCAAGCAAGGAAGAAGCCATTGTGGCTGGAGAGGATTGAGCAAGAAGAATAGTAGGATGATGTCAGAGAAGTAAGGAAATAGGCTAGGTCATGTAGAGTCTTGTAGGCCATTGTAAGATCTTTGACTTTTGCTCTGGCTGAGATGGCAAGACATTAGAGAGTTTTAAGCAGAGGAGTGACATGCTCTGACTTGTGTTTTTAAGAATATCACCTAGGGTTAAGAATAAAATATGGAGAGGCAAGGATAGACATCAGTTAAGAAGCAATTGTAATAATCCTAGGAAGAGATGATAGTGGCTTGGTCCAGCATGTTAGCAGTGTAGAAAGTGAAAAGTTATCAGATTGGAGATAATATTTCAAAGGTAGAGCTAGCATATTTTCCTGAATAATAGGATGTGGTGTGTAAGGAAAAAAAAAGGAGTCAAGCATGCTCCCTAGATTTTAGCAAAATTGAACTGTTTCTGTTAACAGAAATATGGAGATCACAGGTAGAGGTTTTGGGTGAAAACATCTCTTCAGTTTCATACACATTAAATTTGAGAGGTCTGTTACCCAAGTAGATATATTTTGTAAGCAATTGATTATATAAACCTGAAGCTTAAGAGAGAGATCTGGACTAGCCATAAAAATTGATTGACATGTAGGTGGCTTTTAAAGGCCACCAAAGAAATAAAGGTAAACAGAGAAGAAAACACTATGAAAGATTAAGCCTTGAGATGCTCAGTGTTAAGAACTCTGGGAGAGGAGGAGCCAGCAAAGGCAACTGAGAAGTAACTATTGAGGTTGAAAAAATATCCTCAGCATTGTTGGAAGAATGTGGAAGTCAAGTAAAGAAAGTATACCAACAGAGAGGGACCAAACTGTCAAAAGCTGCTGATAATGTCAAGATGAGAACTGAGAATTTGTCATTGGATTTAGCAAAATGGTGGTAATTTGTGGCTTTGACAAGCAGCTTTGATAGAAAGATAGTGGCCAAATCCCTCCTAAATGGACTTAAAAGCAAATATGAAGAAAGATACAGAAACTGAGAGGATAGACAACATTTGAGGGATTTTGCTGTAGTGAAGTTGAGTAATGAGGCAGAAGAAGCTGGTGAGAGAAATGGGATGAAGAGATACGTTTAAGATGAGAATGAAAATAAGCATGATAGGATCTGGTTAGAAAAGGGGAAACTTAAAAATACAAGAGAAAGAGGGTAGTATTGCTGGACCCATGTCCTTGAACTAGTGAAAAAGGATGTGACATCACTGATGGAAAGATTGGTATAAAATAGCAGTATTCTCCTGTAGTAGAAGGTGACCAAATATATACCTGCACATTTTGGCAGTTAAATGTGTGTGTGTGTGTGTGGTGGTGGTGGTGGTGGTGGTGGTGGTGGTGGTAAATCTGTGGCAGTTTTCTTCTGATTGTTTTATTTGATTCAGGATGGTAACCAAAAATGTCTTAGCTATGAATGAGGATCAGTGGGAGAGCTGTGCAAGGTTTGAGAAGAGGGAAGAAAATGTACAGGACAAGAGCATTGAAGGAGAGAAGTTAAAGGTATTGAGAGGCCAGGATATTAGAAGTGTCGTCCATGGATATAATAAAATCCCTAAGAATTAAAACAGGTGAATATTGGAGAGGTCAGTAAACCAGGAACTAAAATTTTCTGACTGAAATGTGATGACCTGCAAGTCAGTGGATTATAGCAATAATGAGAGGTAGTGAGAAATATGACCTAATAACATGAAAATCAAAGCTGGCAGATTCAGGATGGGGGTATAGAGATAATAGTGGAGTTCACCTGTCCCACTTTCAGGGCCAGTGGTATAAGGCATGTGAGTGAAGGTAAAGGTCACCACTTGAGAGCTGCAAGGGAAGCAGTGTCCTTTGTGGGGAGCTGGGTTTCAATTAGAGCAGGGGTTGGCAGACTGCAACCCACAGTTAGCCTGTGGCCCACCACCTGTTTTTATGTCTTATGAACAAAGAATGTTTTTTATATTTTTAAAGTGATTGATGAAAGGTCAAAAGAAAAATATGTCATGACATGTGAAAATTATATGAAATTCAGATTTCAGTGTCCATAAATAAAGTTTTACTGGGATATTGCCACATTCATTCTTATGTATTGTCTTGTGACTGGTTTTGTGCTCCAGTGGCTGAATTGAGTACTTGGGACAGAAATTATACATGACAGTTATTGGTTCACACTGCTACTCAGCTAAATCATGGTGGTACAGTTACAACGGAACAGTGTTTCATGTGTATCACCATACCACAACATTTTATTTTTTATTGCCGCTGCATACCCGTTGTGTCAAAAAAAAAAAAAAGAAAACAACTTTGAGTGTTATCATTTTGAGGCACAGTGAACTGTGGATTATTTTGTGAAGTTAAAAGGCAAAGCATTGTGTTTATTTTGCAGTGACATTGTTGCTGTGCTAAAATAATATATTTGATGTTACCAGAGTGAGTCCTCATCATAATATTCCCAACTCACAAGAAAGCAACAGTCAGAAAAAATAGAAAACTTGAAATGGAATATCTCATCACAGAATTTTCTTCACAAAAATAAAAAAGGAATCAGGCTGCAACCTTACATTAGTTTATGAGTGGCTTATTAGCCGAACAGGGAAAGCCATTCACTAATGGTGAGTGTTTGCAGCAGCAAAAAAAAATGTGTGGAGAGAAAAATTGCCTTAAGACTATTAGCTTTTTGGCAAGAACAGTTGCTCAAAGAATTGAGGTCATCGAGAGCAACATCAATAGACAAAAAATAAGACAAACAACTTTGATTTTCCTTGACTCTTGTTTGAGGAGTCAGTGCTGAGTTTGAAGTAACTAAAGAATTACGCTCTCTATGTGTAGTCTTCATGGAACAAGTACAGGCAAGAATATTTTTAAAGAAGTGGAGAAAATACTAAGTACAGCTTAAAGAGGAGTCTGCTGAGGTGTGTTACAAGTGATAGTAGTTAAAATTATGTATGGTACAGAAAAAGGCTTAGTTGGACAAACTGCCAAAGCTTAGGAAAACACAAGGTCTTTAAAGCCTATAGTTATTTTGTATTACACATCAGCAGGTACTTTGTGGAAAATATTTGAATCTATCATGTTTTATTGAACCACAGTGTCAGTGGTACACACATCACTCACTTTCATGGACTTACATCATCAGTTCTTTTTGTCTGTAAATCATCAGTAAATTTTTGTCAGAAATTAGAACTGAACATTCAATTTATCTTAGTATAAAGTAAGTTGATGTCTTAGCAGTGGTGCTGTTAATTGTGTTTTTTTTTAAGGACTGGTATGGACTAAATTTTGTGTTGTCCCCTTAACTCCCCATTTATATGTTGAAGCCTTAACCCCCAATGACTGTATTTGGAGATTGGGTCAGAAGGAGGCAGTTAAGGTTAAATGAGGTTATAAGGGTGAGGCTCTGATAAGATAGGATCGGTGTCCTTACCTTGTCACACACTAGGAAGAGGTCATGTGAACACACAGAGATAGCAGCTGCCTACAAGCCAAGAAGAGAGGCCTCACAAGAATCAAACATGCTGGTCCCCTGATCTTGGACTTCCAGACTCTAGAGCTATGAAAAAAAATGAATATTGTTTAAACCACTCAGTCTGTGGTATTTTGTATGGCAGCATGAGCTAAGACAGAGACCAAGATGAAGGTTTTTAGAGCCACTCCCAACTGTTAACTGAGTTTTCATTAAATACTGATTGACTTTGGAAGTTAGTTTTTTGATAATGTTTCTTAACCTAAAATTAAAATGCAAGACAGCAGTTTAATGCCATACTCAAATGTAATAAAGTCATTCTGACAACTAATGTTGTTTGAATCACATATCAAGCTACTTTATACACTTCCTGTGCTGTTAGAAATTAAAACAGGAAGCAAGATCGTCATTCCCACATAAATTTGCAGCAGATATATTTTCTGGGCTCAAACAACAGACTTTTCAGCCTATTTATGGCTCTCAACCTCATATAACCAGAGCTAGGGATCCTTTCTCAACCTCACAGGCTATTATTATATAACACATCCTGGTTCAGGACTTTCTTAACTCTCATCTGGAATATTACAGTACTCTTAAAATTCTCCCCACCCCCAGTCTTGTCCTTATTGAGTTCATCTTTTTACATATTTCCCAGAGTGGTTTAGCTGAAATGTAAATTTGACCGTGTTGTTTATCTGCCTATTTCTTTTCGTGGTGTTTCTCAGTTCCCAGCAGATCCCACAGGACTCTCAGGGGCTGCTTTATGGAAGAGTATAAAGTAGATGAAACTCCAGCCCCTCTCTGATATCCTGACCACGGCACCGCTACCCTCCTGAAGCAGAGCACTTTCTTTTCTATAAAATTGAGTTGCTTTAAATTTTATTGTGAGAAAATATTTTTTATGATTAAATAATAGTTTTATAAATACTTGCCTACATGTAAAGTTCAAGCTCCTTTACCAGTTTGGGACTCTCCAGTGTCTCCTTTGAACCCTTACCACAAACTTGATACTTGAGCAGCAGAGCTGCTTATATGTAGTTCCTCTGTGCCTTTGCTTATATTGCCCATCTGCCTATAGTATTCTCTTTTCTTCTCCCCACCTGGCTAACTGCTGTGCTCCATTTTAGACTTGTTTTAGGTGTTACCATTTTCAGAAAGCCTTTTCTAGCCACCTCCTTCCCAGGCAGGTTTGGGTTAGGCGTCTTCCTTAGTTTTCTACAAACTCTGCTTATCCTCCTCATAGCTTTTTCTTTTCTTTTCCCTTTTTTTTTTTTGTACTTTTTTTCATTGTTTGTTTCTGTTTCATTTGCTAGAGTTTGAACTCCTTAAGAGGAGGAACTGTGTTTTAAAGTTATCTTTATATATCTACAGTGATTCTATAGAGACTGCATGGTAGACACAAATAATTGTGCAGTATATTGATTATTGTCTGTATCTTTCTGATGCATCTTGCAATTGATATGTAACCTAAAATTAAGTGTACTTATGTTATCCTTGTGTAAAAATTTGCTTTCTTTTGCATGTGTTTATTGGTCATAATATACATAAACACTTGAGTTTAAATGTGCTTTTAAAAAGAAAGACAAGAATATAATCAGTTATTAGGACCTAGAACGTAAGTTTAATAGCTGTTCTTTATTTTGTACACTCTGAAATGTGAAGCTTTTCCATGTAATCTCATGCCAGTGTTGACCCATGTGGATTAAAATAGCCCTATTTTAATCTATGACCAAATTAGGAATTAGAATATCTATCCAGTGGGGATTTGTAAATTATTGTAGTTCGTAGCGTGACAGGTTTATATAAATAATTGCAGTGATTCCCACTGTGTTTTAAGTTAAAATCTAGGTTCAAATAGAGAAATATATTGATATAAGTATATGATTTTTTTCAACATTGGATATCTTCAATTATTTGTATCTTCTTGGGGGATTATCAAAACTGACTTGATAAAAAGAAAATTTTATTTCACTAATCTAAAACATATACCTGTGATCCTTCAATTCACATTTGCTCTGTACTTAACTGATTGTCTTCCATGTGTATTAGTAGTATATTTTCTGAAATATCCAGTTAAATTTTAATGAAAATATTTTAATAGCTAGAGTGAAGTCATTCCAGAATTTATTTAAAACAATTCTTAATACATTGAACATTTCTCCTTTATAAGTGTTTACTGTGAAGTAATGCTTAATACTTTTTTTTTGTTTTTCAAGGACTTGAATGTAAAATAAACAGTGTTAGTTGTAATGCTTCAATGATTTAAAATCACAAACTCTTCTTTTCATACAGATAAAGACACAATAAATAAAATTAGAGATTTACGAATGAAAGCTGAAGATTATGAAGTAGTGAAGGTGATTGGTAGAGGTGCATTTGGAGAAGTTCAATTGGTAGGTTATTTTAATGAGATTAAAAACAATAAAATTAAAAATCCATTTGCGTGTTTAACATACATTATTTGGGATGATATTGTTTTTATAAAATTGTTGCTTTTAATTGCTCTAGATAGTCTTGTCAAAGGATGTGAAAGCCTAGAGTCACATTCAGCAGTAGTATGAAATATTTTCCCCAGGCATCCATCGATAGAGAAGAGGTTTCAAGTGTCAGAAGAGAAATCTTTTTTTTGTAATATTAGACTTCTAAAATGTTATGGAATCCTAAGTTTTATAAATAGAAAGCAGCATGCATAACAGGGTGGAGAAAGGGGAGTGTGCTATTATATAGGAGTAAAGATTCTTTTCTAACATTACTTGCCTTCTGGTAATTGAAGCCTTGACATTATCTAATTGGGATAAATCAGATGGAAGAGATGGAAAAAAAGTAGCTAGAACAGTGATGTTATGTTATTTAACAAGGTGTTAAAATCATTTGGTAAATTGTTCTGGTGAATGCTGAGCTTTAAATGTCAACAAAAGATTCATTATTTTCTGTTTTCAATTTTAAAGGTAAGGCATAAATCCACTAGGAAGGTATATGCTATGAAGCTTCTCAGTAAATTTGAAATGATTAAGAGATCTGATTCTGCTTTTTTCTGGGAAGAAAGGGACATCATGGCTTTTGCTAACAGCCCTTGGGTCGTCCAGGTATGATTTTGCTACTGTTTCATTATTGCTGTAGTAGTTTGTAACTAAACATATTGGAGAAGCTTAGTTTGTTTTTTTTAGAACAGTAATAGAGAATTTATTGGCAATTACAAAATTGTCTAATGTATTGTTACTTTTTTAAATAATAAAATTTAATTTTATTGAATTGTCTCTAGGAGGAAAGTAAGGCTAAAGCAAAATAATTATGTGTCTGTAGACTTTAAATATTAGAAAATTTAAATAATCTGGGGCGCCTGGGTGGCTCAGTCATTAAGTGTCTGCCTTCGGCTTATGTTATGATCCCAGGGTCCTGGGATCGAGCCCCACATCGGGCTCCCTTCTCCACGGGAAGTCTGCTTCTCCCTCTCCCACTCCCCCCTGGTTGTGTTCCCTCTCTCACTGTGTCTCCCTCTGTCAAATAAATAAGTAAAATCTAAAAGGAAAAAAAAAAAAGAAAAAATTTAAATACTCTGATTTGGGGGAAGTCATATATTATTATCTTCTATATAGATACTTTTATTTAATATTGAAATTCAAGTTTTTTCCCCAAATATGAGATCCTCTTACTCTATTTATTTAACCATCTATTCATCTATTTGTCTCTCATTTTGTGGAGAGGAAGGAATGGAAAAATTAAGGAAGAGGTGAGTTAAGGTAGGCCTTCAAATAATATTGTGTTGGCTCTAGGTTTTTCAGTGGGAAGAAAAATACACTAGAAGTCAGTAGTTGTAAGTTCTAGTCTTAACTGTCAAAAACCTATTGGTGAAACTGTGGCCAAGTTATTTACATCTCTGGGCCTCAGTTTCCATGCTGAAAAATGGGGAAGTTGGCTTTGATTGGTTATTTTCACCTGTGGAGAATACCTCAAGTGAAGTCATGGGGACAAGCAAGAATTTGAGGAGGTTATAATTCTGGGTTTTCTATTTCTGCCTCAACTAGAGTAGCTCCATATTTTATGTGTCTTACGTATTGGGGTTATGTAAGAATGCATATGGGGGGAAGTAAATCTTCTGGTTTAAAAAAAACTGTGTTGACTAGACCATTTCTAAATTCTTAACATGAATCTTATGACTTATTAATTTACAATATGTAATGAAGAGTATCCTAAATAAGCACACTAGTAATTGGAATAAAAAGGATGTGGAAAATGTTTGAGTGTTACGGATGATTTTTTATACTTGAAATGTCTGCTCTGTTTTTATCAGCTGTGTAGAGCAGGGATTTGTGGGCTTGGTATTATTGACACTTGAGGCCAGGTTGTCCTTTGTTTTTGGGGCTGTCCTGTGCATTATCAGATTTTCAGCAGCGTCCCTGGCTTCTACCCAGTTGATGCCACTAGCAGCTCTCCACAGCCTGCATACCATTTGTAACAACCAAAATTGTGTTTAGACATTGTTGAATGTTTACCTGGTAGTAGTGGGAAGGGTGTAGGTGGTCAGGGGACAATTATTTCCTCTGGGTGAGAACCAGTGATACAGAAAATCTTCAGTGTTCTGTAGATAGTTAAAAGACATAAGACATAATTTTTAAATTTACAACTTAGTACTTGAAGCTTTGCTTTTCTTGATACATTGTCTATAAATATGGTAAACTACTACCAAATCAACGTTGTTTCTTTAATTGTGGAGCCCAAATGATAAATTATATACTTTAATCTGGGCTAGCCATGAGATGCCACTTAGTTTCTTATCTGTCCCTAAAATATCTTTTTAAAATAACTAAATCTGTAATTAAAATCATTAAACACTGTTGAAAAAATGAAACAAAAAGATTTTAAGACAAATGACTGTGTAAATAAGGTATCATTTTTTCTAGGGCTTTATTTTAGTTAGATTCTGATCTCATGTTACTTAAATGTTTTTTTGTAAATTTGCTTTTTTTTTTAAGCTTCAACCCAGGTCACATAATAAATACATCTGTGCCTGCTGTTCTCGCCAGTTTTCTATCAATGGATTTCACTCTTCCTGCTTCACTCTAGCTGTTGCCTCTTCCTGTTAGTTGTTACTGCTCCTCCTCCCATTGACTGCTATTACTTACGGAGCATCTGTTGTGCCAGGTGCTTTCTACATTCACTAATCCTTTCAACCACTCTGAAAGGCAGTTAACCCCTATTGGTATATCTCCAATTATACATTAATTTATGCTTCTATTGATTAGACATTTTTAAGCATTTGCAAACTGCCACTATTAGGTCCAGACTCTGACCTAGCAGCAGGTATAAAAGTCAAACAAGGTATAGTCCCTTACATTTTTCTGGAAGGGATTATAGTGACAGGGACTTAGGGAGGTTAAATAAATTGCCCAATCACATGGCTAATGGACAGCTGAGCCTGTAGTTCAGTTTTTCAAACTTCTTGAGAATTGTGGTATTGATATAAATTTAACAGTAGACCTCACAAGAGCACACATATCAGAGTCATAATATTTCTTTGCTTGGGAGACTTGTATATTCTTTATTGGAACTACTGTAATTTTTAAAAATTCTCACTGTAAAAAATTGAATTAGTGTAGCAATGTATAGAGAAGAAAGTTTCCATCTAACTCAGAAATAACCACAGTTCCTTTGCATATTTAGGGGCCTTTGTGATATTTATGTTTGTGTGTTTTGTTAAGAGTGCTATAGTAACTACAATTTGATTATTTTAATTAAATCTTACAAAAATCTTATTTTTGTCATTTTTTAAATGAAACCATTTTGCTTAATCTTAATGATTTTTTTTTGTATTTGTATAGCTTTTTTATGCATTCCAAGATGATCGTTATCTCTACATGGTGATGGAGTACATGCCTGGTGGAGATCTTGTAAACTTAATGAGCAACTATGATGTGCCTGAAAAATGGGCACGATTCTATACCGCAGAAGTAGTTCTTGCATTGGATGCAATCCATTCCATGGGTTTCATTCATAGGTAAAGATAAAAATGCTTTAAATTTTTTCATTTGTTGAAGGGGGAAGCTGAAAAGTACTTAAACTTTATTTGATTGGCATTTCCTGCTCAAAATCCACCTATTCTCCTTCATGTGAGATAAGTGGTATTTCAGAATTTAAGACTTTGAAATTCATAGTTTTATTATGTCAGTTTAATGTTGATGTAAATGGTCCCTTAATCTGGTTATATACTTTTATTTGGTGTTCTGAACAATAAAAATTATAAGCTGTTTTCTGAGGTATGTCCTAGGGTTAAACACTTTTAATTTTTTTATATACAAATCAGTTTGCTTTTAATAATGAATAGATCATATTTATTTGTTAGAAGAACAATTTCATTTGTTTTACGAACATTACTTGAATCCAGTGCAGTTGCTATGCTCATTAAGTGCCAGGGATACAAAAATGAAAGCGATTTAGACCCTGCCCTGGGGTTATTTATGTACTTCAGTTGAAAAGTGTGTTTCAGTTATGTTTTTTGTGTATTATGTTTTTTATGGTTATTCTCTCTCAAATGGTTTGCTTTCCCCCTTGGAAGAATCAAACTCTTTTTAAAAGAAAATGGAATATTAAATGTCTTTCTCTGAGGCATTGACATATAAAGGAGTTTCCCTGCTGAAGTTCAGTTTATAGATGTGGATAGAGAGAGCACATATGGATCAAAAATGGCCTTATCTACAATGAGTGAGGATATAAGGCCTAAAATAACTGCCTCATAGAATTTTTATCAGTGTCTGGTTTTAGAAATACTCTTTTTTTTCTCCCTCAGAGATGTGAAACCTGATAACATGCTGCTGGATAAATCTGGACATTTGAAGTTAGCAGATTTTGGTACTTGTATGAAGATGAATAAGGTTAAATAATATTGCTAATTCAAGATAGCTGCTTTTTAGAAAATGCTTTAAGAATGTACTAACCATAACTAGTCTTGTAACAGAATTGATTATGACCTGTCTTATTTGTTGAAATAGATGCCATGATTTCAATGTTGATTAGTAACTTGTAAGTGATTTATATTTTCCTTTCTACCTAAGGTAAGTGTTGATTGCCCCATTTATTAAATCCTTTATAGCAACTATGTAATATACAGTACTATTAGTAACTAGAAATTGAACTAGTCACTAAATGCTAAGACCAGTATTAAAATTAGACTTTCATAAAAACTGGATTTCAGTGATGTGTGTATTTTTTAGTGTTTTACTTAGCTTTCTGTTAACATGTAGAAGATCTTACTGCTTATTTTGGGAGTCAATCTTTAAAGAAACTATCTGTCCTCATTATTTATAAAATAAATAACATATTTATAGCTGAAGTGGCAAGTATGCTAATTTGTTTCAGTTGAAACAGTTTATATTCTTGGAAACTTATCATAGAACAATAGCCAAAAAGTTGTATTTATTATTTTAAAAGGAAAATTATTGCTTAGAAGGAAACATTATATGAAAACGTTTATGTGAACATTTAATTATAATTCTGTTGCATTAATACCATCTAAAATTAGTAATAGGTATGTATAGCTTTTGCATTTAGATTTAGGGATTTTTTTTTTGGAGAGTTAAAATGCATATTAAATAGATATTCAGTATGCTCAGTACTATTACGCCCTTTTCCATTACACATACTTCCCCATTTTATATTTGTACAGTTAATTCTTGTATGTTTTCTTTACAGTTTCAAGCATGGTTAGATTGAATGGCTATTTTAGTTAAAAAAATTAAATCAGCATTTATATATTAATGCTATCAAATGGTTCATCCTCTCAGTCCCTCAATCTGTTTGAATTGGCTTAAATACTTGTTTTCTCCAGTTATGATGAAGTCATTATATTGGCACAACTGGTTGGCAGTGTGTCTTTCTAATGAGTAATATTACAAAGTAAAAGTCACTGACGTATCCACACACACAAGCACACACATTTCAGGTATATTGGGTGTATACTATGTATATGTGATTAGACTATGTGTTCATTTTTGTCAAGTTTGCATTAGGCTTTGATATATTTTATAGCCCAAAGACTGAGAGGTCTGCAGGTTTTGTTGGAAAATCCTTTTAAATCATTCAGAATTTATATTTGTATTCTAATTAAAAAGTTGACCTGCCACTCTTTTTTTTAGGAAGGTATGGTACGATGTGATACAGCAGTTGGAACACCTGATTACATTTCCCCTGAAGTATTAAAATCTCAAGGTGGTGATGGCTATTATGGACGCGAATGTGACTGGTGGTCAGTTGGGGTATTTTTATATGAAATGCTTGTAGGTGAGTAAAGGAGAATTTTGTATACCTCTAACATAGTTGTTCATCCTAAAACTTAGCCATTGGCTTCTTCCAATAAGGTATTTATTGCATTAAGCAAAGTTAATTTTGTTTGTAGAAAACAAACCGATCCTAACCTACTTTGTGTGTTTTTAAAAGTTATTTAGAAGCCTAAAGCAACTTTGTGATGTGTTATTTTTTTATATGTTAAGTATATGTCTAATGCATATGTAGTAATCTTTAAACATGTAACATTGACTCTTTTCCTTTGAAACTGATTTTTTTAATGTATCTTATTTGCTTTTGTTTTTCCTATCAATTTTTTAGGTGATACACCTTTTTATGCAGATTCTCTGGTTGGAACTTACAGTAAGATTATGAACCATAAAAATTCACTTACTTTTCCTGATGATAATGATATATCAAAAGAAGCAAAAAATCTTATTTGTGCCTTCCTTACTGACAGGTAAATAATCTTAACATTGAACTTTAATTTATTCTAAGGAAATACTCATTTTGCTGCTTAGTATTTGAGGTCTGTATCTCAGCTTCCAAATTTTAACTGTTGGGATAAAAATATTACCATTCCCCAAATCATTAATGACAGTGAAATATAATATTTTGTGGTATTCTGGATGACTTTCTGGATCTCAAACTACTTGCCTTACCTAAGAAATTGGGATAAATTCTTTTCTGATGGCTAGACCAGATGATTTTTTAAATTTCATTGTTGAATTTTTAACTTGGTTAAGTATAAAAATTATATTTTCTTGAGTCTGAAGGTTTTTTTTTTTTTTTAAATGTAACATCTCTGAAATTAGAGTGCATCTTACAATGCCACGTATTAATTTAATTGGGAACATTTTTTTCCTAGTGATGGAAAAATGATGCATCTTCTAATCGATGCCATTTAAGATAATTCAGTATTATGTAATTGAAATTTGCTAAGAGTAGAATTTAAATGTTCTCACCAAAAAGAAAGGTGAATAAGTGAGGTGATAGATGTGTTAATTCCCAATGGGAGAATCCTTTCACGATGTGTACATATATCAAAACATCACTTTTTTACATCTTACATATCTCAAGATTTTGTCAATTATACCTCACTAGAGCTGGAAAAAAGATGTAATTATATACGATTATATTTTGTTGAAATTAAGTAAATAGTGCAAAGCTATATCCTGCCTCCTTCCCTCTGGAAATGGTCATTGGTATGATGTCTTTCAGATTCAGTAAGCATTTTTATAAATGTATATGCATGTATATGTTTTAGAAACAAAAATGGTATATTATGTGTACCCTTATGGTTTACTTTTTAAATTTAAACATGAACCACATGACTTAACTAAGATTATGTTTAATATTTATGGTTGTATGTTGTCAATTTAAATATTAGGGAGGCCTAGTACCTTTAGATATATTTCAGTTTCAGATTCACTTTAATTAATATAAATTTGCCATCCTTCATATGTCCTTTAGAGCCTGAAATGTAGTCTTTCATATTTTTACATTTTAATATGTGCTTTATAAATATAAGTACTGTGCTGTGTGTTAGGTGTTAGGGACATAGAAATGAAAAAGATACACAGCCACTGTTCACTAACCACATAGTCCTTTCAGGGAAACAGACAAGTGAATGAGATGTTTATTGTACAGAGAGATAAGTACTCCTGAGTTAAGTACTGTCTGTCTGCCATAGAACTATGGAGAGTTCCCTGATCCAGTCTGGGAGAGTCAATGAAAGCTTCTTCAAGAAGGTGTCACATTATATCAAAAGCAATTTATCTTTTAACTCAGGAAAAAATTTGGAATTCAGGGTGTTCTTGTTGTTTATAAGCACTAAAGTAGAAAACAGAAGTTGCTGAGTTCCCCTTTCCAAATCCACTAAAGGCACATTTTAAACATTTTATCTCTATGCTTGCCTAAGAGGCCAGGAATCCCATTAAAACTCTCAGTTTTGTAATAATGTCAAGAATTAGTTGTCATTGGTTTCTGATAGGTCAGAAATATTTATAATAGTGTGTAAAGGAGAGATTTTAAATTTAGGATGTCTTTCTGAGTTTTTGTTAGCATTTGGTGTGAAGTAAAGTTGATTGCAAAAAATGTATAGCTACCATAGTGTTTAAGAGCTGTCAAGAAAATTCATTGTGTTTTATTCATTATGCTAATGAAACAAAGGGAGTGATTTATTAGGATTTTCATTGTCGATAGAAAAGTCATGGAGTATCAACAAGTCTGTTTTTCATATATATTTTTCTAAAAAGTCTTCAATATTCTATCTTCAACTTATTTTTTATTTAAGTTGAAAATTATACTGAAAACCAATAAAATTTCAAGGTGACATAGAACTATTTTTATCATTATGCACAGATTTAGCATTATGCCCACAAATATATCTGGACAGGTTATAATAATAATATCTTAAGTGATTCATAACTTTTTTCTTTCCCTCTATTCAGAGAGGTAAGATTAGGGCGAAATGGTGTAGAAGAAATCAAACGACATCTCTTCTTCAAAAATGATCAGTGGGCTTGGGAAACACTCAGAGACAGTAAGTTATTTTTTCTTGTTCATTACAGTGGATATTTGAAAGTAGTTGTAAATACAGTCTTTTGAAACTGCCTTGCTAATATATGTGTATATTTGATGAAAACCTAAAGTACACAGATGTGGTTATGGATATTATCCTACTCTAATTAAAGAGAGAATATTTCATAATATTGGGAAAGCTGTACTGCTACTTCTCTGGTATCTCATTTGAGAGACCAAGATGAACTACCATATACATGAGATGGAATTGGGCTCAGCAGTCATAATTTGATATTTGATCTTTGTTGAATTGCCTTTTGTCTTATATTTTGATATCTCAATGTGAAGAAAGTCAATAAATAAAGGGTAATTAAAGGGCGCCTGGGTGGCTCAGTCAATTAAGCGGCTGCCTTAGGCTCAGATCATGATCCCAGAGTCTTGGGATCAAACCCAGCGTTGGGCTCCCTGCTCAGCGGGAAGCCTGCTTCTCCCTCTGCCTGCCACTTCCCCTGCTTGTGCTCTCTCTCTCTGTCAAATAAATAAATAAAAAATATTAAAAAAAGGGTAAAATATGTTTCCTGTGAAGAGACAAATTATTCTTATTTTTACTAAAGAAAATATAAAACATAAGGTTCTATTATTGATAAATACCAGAATTTAATTATGAAAATACAGGAAATTACGGTATACTTGATTCCATCAGACTTGCAGTTTGCAATTCAGACATGAAGATATGTAGTATGCAAGAAGTTATTTTCAGTCAGTTTAGAACATTTCCCTATTTCAAAAAACAGTTAAAATAATGAGATGATTCACAGAAAACCTTGTTCAACATAGCTGAAACAAAATTATAATGGTACCGAATGTGCCCAACATCTTTGTGGATTTGGAAGGCCAAGAATTCATCTTTCTCCTGTTGCAGTCTCAGGATTTTTTTTCTGTTTTCACAGAAAGGTATACCAGTTCCTAACTTCCTGCTGTAGCAGTACCAGTAAACCTTAATAATGGAAATGAATTCAGCTGTGTGGTGTTAGAAACAGTTACAAATTAAGTAGGTAGTATTTGTCTTAAGGACTGCTTATCTAGTGAGACTGTGCCGGAATGTTCAGGGAAACAATCTTGTTAATTTTAAAGAAACAGATCGTAGTTTTCCCAATATTAGGGAAGTATCTTAGTTACCAAATATTTTTAAAGAAACAGGTATACTGCCTTCAGGTACAGCACATATACTGTGTACAAGCTATACAATTGACTGAGAAGGGAGAAGGGGAAATAAATTCTTGGGGAAATTAAGAAATTATACTACTACAAAGAATGACATTGAATGACCTGCTATCTGGGAAAAGCTATAGGAGTGGCTTGACTTGGAGAGAATTTATTAGCAGTTATACACTGGGAAATAGAGAACTTCCCTATAAGTAAATGTGACATGATTGTTGTCTTCCCACTCCATGAGAAACTGTTGCAAAGACAGAGATGAGTAGAGTGAGATGATGAATGGTTGCACTGAAAAACTTTGTGGGTTTTTTTTTTTCAAGCTGTGCTCTTAGAAGTTGAAGAAAGCTGAAAACATATAAGTATGAATATAATCTGAAGCAAATTTGAAAGTCTACTGAAGAAAATACAAAGTATCTTTTGTATTGGTTTAAATTCTTTCTCAAAGTGAAGCAATGTATAAATAACTATAGAATAACCACAGAGTAAATTACTCTAAAAAATAGGGAAGATGTATTTCCTTTTGTGTATTGAAAAACTAATATTAATTAGGAGCGGAGGTAACCTAGTTGTTGGTATTTTAGGGGTGGGAAGTGAATACTGAACACCTGCTATATATGCTGAGCGCTATTCTAGTTCAGGCAGTAGGAAAACATCAGTGATTGAACCAATAAAAGTTCTTTACCTTGTGGAGCTCATAGTCCAGTGGAATTGGGGAGTCCAAATCAATGGCATTTTATGATATTGTTATACCTCTTTAACTTTTACTTTAACTTTTTATTAATTTAAAAACGGGTAAAGTGAATTACTTTATTGTTTTAAATCAAACTTTTAAAGGATTTCTAGGGATGCCTGGGTGGCTCAGTCGGCTAAGCATTTGCCTTCAACTCAGGTCATGATCCCAGGGTCCTGGGATTGAGTTCTGCATTGGGCTCCTTGCTCAGCAGGGAGCCTGCTTCTCCCTCTGCCTGCTCTGCCTGCCACTCCCCCTGCTTGTGCTCGCTCTCTCTCTCTCTCTCTTTCTCTCTGACAAATAAATAAATAAAATCTTTAAAAAAAGAATTTCTATGGGGCGCCTGGGTGGCTCAGTTGTTAAGTGGCTGCCTTCAGCTTAGGTCATGATCCCAGGGTCCTGGGATTGAGCCCCACATCTAGCTCCCTGCTCAGCAAGAAGCCTGCTTCTCCCTCTCCCACTCCCCTTGCTTGTGTTCCCTCTCTTGCTGTGTCTCTCTCTGTCAAATAAATAAATAAAATCTTAAAAAAAAGAATTTCTATAATGAGGTAATTTTATTAGTATTATTGATATTTATCTTTTTAAAATCTGTATTATCTATGATCTTGCTGTAGTGTACTTAGATTTAACATACTTATAAACATTTTTATATCTTTTCCTAATCCTAATAGCTCCTATTTTGTGGTTATTATTAAAAAAAGAAGAAAGAAAGAAAAAAATTGAAGTCTGTAGAACGTATTGTTCTCTTCTTCCCCTTTTCTCTTCCTACCCTTTCTTCACTTCCCACCCCTAAAATACCAAGAATACTTTTATTGTGAACTGACCTCTGACCTGCTAAGCTTTTAAAAATTATATAACAGTTATAATTCTTTTTAAATTTTTTTGACTCTCCAATTTTCTTTGGCAGAATTGTTTACCTTTTCCAAATAGTAGTTCTTTCGGTATTTTACCACTTACATGTCTGTAAGTTACAATGCCAATTAATCTTCACCATCTGTTCCTTGGTGGTGTGGGAGCAGTGTACAAAATAGCTTGATTTTTGCAGAATTTCCATGAGCTTCCTGATCTTATTCACTCTTAATTTAGAGGCACAGAGTATTAAGATTGTAAAATTACTTTTTTACTCATTTGAAATAGAGTTGAAGAAATGACAGGCATGAGATTAAAGAAAGAAGACGGAATGAAAAGACCTAAATAACCTGCTATAGGTCACATTGCTAGCAAATGACAGTGTCAGGATTCAAATCTGTCTGACTCCAAAGCCTTAGATCTTCTGGAATACCATGTGCCATTTAAGTAATAGCATTCAGAATTATACAAAGTAGAAATGTAGTGCATCAACGTTCTTGGCAGTTAAATTTTGGGGAAAATAAAATGGTAACATTTGTTACATGTAACATAAATTATTAATAACACTATGTTAAATATAATAATGTAATTTGCAAAACACTTTGCCATTCATGATCTCATTTGAGATAAGATATTGCCATTACCTAATCCTCCTATAGCTGGTGGGAAAAGACACAAGATGATAACAGGAATAACTGTCAGCTCATGTGGTAAGTTTTCCATTTATTTAAAAACAAACAAAATGCGTTGTTTGTAAGCGCATATATGCTATTCCAGGTTCTGTGGATTAATTAAGTCTTGTGTCCTCTCTTTTAGAGTTGTACATTCTCATGGGAGAAATTACCAGTATAGGCTTCATAGATAAAGAATTGAGGGTCTAGCAAGTTTCAGGGTCATAAGAGTTTAGACTTTCCCAGTATTATGTTGGGGTCATGTTTTAAAAACAAACTTTAAGAAAAATTATCTTTTTGTTTTGGTAAAGTATATATAATATAAAATTTACCATTTTAACCATTTTTAACTGTATAGCTCAGTGGCCTTAAGCACCTTCACACTGTTGTGCAGCCATTACTACCATCCATTCTTATCATCCCAAACTAAATTTGTTCACACATTAAACAAATAACTCTCCGTTCTCCTTTAACCCCAGACCCCAGTAGCTACTATTCTACCTTTTGTCTCTATGAGTTTGTTCTGGTTACCTCATTAAGTGTAATCATACAATATTTATCTTTTTGAGGTTGATGTATTTCACTTAGCTTGTCTTCAAGGTTCATCCATGTTATAGGATGTATCAGAAATTTGTTCCATTTTAAGGCTGAATAATATTTCACTGTGCATATATACCACATTTTTCAAAAATCTGTTCACATATTGACAGACACTTGGAATGCTTGTACCTTTTAGCTATTGTGAATAATTCTGATCACTGGTGTGCAAATAAATGTTTGAGTCATTGCTTTCCATTGTTTTGAGTGAATTTTTGTATATGGTGTTAGGCAGAGTCTACATTCTTTTGCATGTGGATATCCAGTTTTCCTACTATCATTTGTTGAAAAAACTCCTTTTTCATTAAGTGGTCTTGCACCCTTTTCAAGTCATTTGACCACATATGTGAGGCTTTATTTCTGGGCTCTCTCTGATAAACCATTGAGCTCTCTTTATGCAAGTACTACACTGTTTTGATTGCAATAAATTTGTAGTAGCCTTTGAAATCAGAAAGTGTGAATCTTTCAGCTTTCTGCTTTTCTGAGATTGTTTTGGCTATTTGGGATCACTTGAGATTTCTGTATGAATTTTAAAGTGGGTTTTTCCATGTGTGTGATAAAGGACATTGGGGTCTTGGTAATGATTGCATTGACTATGTTTCTAATGAGAATGCCTTTTGTTTCATATATGTGCCTAATTGCTCTGACTGGAATTTGTAATACCGTGTTGAATAGCAGTTGTGAGATGGAGTCCTTGTCTTGTTCTTGATTGTAGCCGGAAAGCTTTCAGTCTTTCACTAGTTGAGTATGACATTGGCTGTGGGTTTTTTATTATGCCTTTTAGCATGTTGAGGAAGTTCTCTCTTCCTTGTGACTGAGTATTTTTTATCATGAAAGGGTATTGAATTTTGTCAAATACTTTTCTGTGTTAATAGGAATGATCACATGGATTTTCCTCCTAATTCTGGTAATATATATTACACTAATTGACTTTCATATGGTGACCCACACTGGAACAAATCCCACTTGATCATAGCATGTAATCATTTTAATATACTACTACATTCAACTTGCTAGTATTTTCTTGAAGATTTTTACATCTGGAGGTATTGGGGTGTGTGTGTGTGTGTGTGTGTGTGTGTGTGTGTGTGTGTGTGTGTG